>NC_135750.1:3615000-3925000 GCF_041903045.1 Epinephelus lanceolatus
CAGAAGTCCTATGATCAAGGATATGAATAACTAAAGGGAAGCAGTTGGATAAAAGCCTACAAAGTCAAACTGGAGTCCACATGCTGCACGTGCATGCAGCCAGTCCTTCAAGTACTCTGTTTTTATGGTTATTCTCTTTTCAAGCAATAACATATTGCAGCACACACTGTTTACACATTTAAAACCTTTACTTTCTTTGACAAAATCACTAAAGCAGTTTCCAGATATGCAACTGTAATCACTACAGCTTATGAGAGGGGTTTTAATATCAAGTAATTACTGACTATCTGTCTGCTGGGGCACAGAGACCGCTTCATATTCAAGCTACAGCACTTCAAAACCTGTTTACTGGTCAGACATGATAGGATGTATAATTATCAGACGATTTGCCCCATGGAGAGGAAATGTCTCACCAAGCCAAATCAATGATAACGGATTATGAGCTACATGATGAAAAACAGTGCTTAAACTGCACTGATTTTAGACATCAGAATTTGTTTTCTTATCATGGGGATTACCAAATAGCATTTTCATCAAGCGCTCCATGGCTCTATAGGGAACTGTGGAAAGTCTGAGAAAATTACCTGAGTGATGTCAGTCCTGTATTATGGGATGCTGTGGGAGATAAGGCTGTAAGTTTGAACAGAAAAACACACTTAAATGTCCTCTAGGGGGGAGTTTTACCACTTTTCTGCTTGGACACGTCACTGATGATGTGCTGGGCAGACCGGGTGGGTGGAAATGAAACAGCCCAATGTAAATGCAACTAAAAATTTAAATTGCTAAAACTACCTCAAGCTGTGGTTTGAAATATCCTCGTTAGATTTATAAATACATTCTGTCTCTCCAAGACACTAATGTAATCTTACTGACTTCTCCCACCTGAACTGCAGCTTTGGTGCACTGACCCTCCTCTGGACTGTAGTGTCTTAAGCCCCGTTCCCACCTAGCAGTCCAGTACGGTTCAGCTCAGTTCGGTGTGCATTTTTTCTGTTACCACAGTGAAAAGTTGTGGATGGTCCCAACAGAAGCGTTCCTTAGCGTCCCCATGTTTGGTCCCCCCTCTGTTGGGGTACCTAGCACACATATCTGGTACTAAAAGGTGGAGCTAGAAACCCTGCAGTCTGATTGGTCAGTAGAGGACGGTCACTCTGGTTTTATGTAACCTCTGTTCATACATCAGTAAACTACAACTATAAAATGAAAGAGAAAAAAATAACTTCATTCACTGGGCCGACTGCCGGCAACTTTTAAGGTGGAACGTTAACTTGTAATGTTACTCAATGCATGAGTTGATGACGTGAATCCATCAGCACACCTTAAATTTCACTGTGACAACTTTGACCATCACTTTATTTTTTATATGACACACACTTTTAGTAATGACTTTAAAAATATAGATTAATTTGGAGCGGATTATGTGAAGGTCATATATTCTAATCCTCACTTCCTGTGGGCTACAGCAACACTAAACCCCTGAGCTTGCCTGAGAAGGTGCAGACTTCCATCTGTGTCACCGCTGATGAGGAAATACAGCGAGTGCTGGACGGAGCAGTGAGTGACAACAACCCCGCCCACATTTAAGAGGACTGTCTGAACACACCGAGGGTCTAGGTACCATGTCTGAAGGCTTACTGCTGGTTCCAAAGGGACTGGACTGAAAGGGTTTGGTGGAGATGGAGCTTTAGGGTCTGCCTCTGTTTCAGTGTATGATTGAAGAACATAATCGGGTTATACATGGTATCTGGCGAATAGAAATGCAAAATGTGGGTGACTGTAGTCTGAGTAGTGTTGACCAATCATGTTTGAGCTGGCATTGGTTGCCTGCAGGTAAAAGGTCCTTGTGGAAAGTAAAGCAGGCAGAATGCATCAGCTGAAATGCAATTGCCAAACCCAGCTGTTATCATTTGATGACAATCTAACTTTTCCTCAGTTGTTTTCTAATTTATCTGTATTTCTTTGCAGATATTTATTTACAGAGATAAGCTGAAATACTGTCTAGACCTGTCTCAAGTTGCTGATCAAAATCAAATCAATAAGAGGAAGAGGAAGTCTTGCCGTGCATATGTACTGGCTACACCAGCTCTCCTGCCATACTGGCGCACACTCCCAGAGGCCTGTGATAGCCGATGGGTTCCAACATCGAGGGCAACTGTCACACATGAGTGAATGCAGGCAAGTGAGCATCGCCTGCCGAGGCAATATATGTGATGAATGTGGGCAGTGTTGGATGTGATGCACACCAAAAGTTAGCTTGCCAGCTAATGTTAGCAAGCTTGCGAAGAAATACTGCAAAATATGATGTTATTGTGTGTTCCCCATTTAATTATGTTCCGTCTCCCAACTCAGTGTCAGCCAAGCAACACACCCCTCTGTGGGGCAGTTTGTATTTTTTACGGTCAGCATCATACAATATCAACTCTTTGAACGTGCTTTGGCTGCAACTTTGCCAGTGTTAATGTCTCTCATTTGTCACCATATATTAACGGGTGCGTAAATTGCATCTGAACTGTATCTGGGTTTGAGACGCGTGTGTAAATCAGGCCTCTGAAAGGGTGAATGATTCAGTTTGCTAATCCTGAACTATGTCACAGGAGCCCAGACGTGTGAGACAGTGATATCTGGGAGCAGGAGTGGAGCAGTGTGAAGATCAATTCTTCTGCGAGACAATGACGATGCTGCATTTCTCCCAGTGCTGCTATGTCTTCAGCAATGTGCTGCTATGAAAGGCATTTCAATTCATTTGGAGAGCTATTTGCTGTCTTTCTCCCCTGACACAAAGAACTAAAGTGCTTAAATACAATGTGACACTGCAGTGTGTGTGTGTGTGAGGCTTTTCTTGGATTTGGGAGAATGAAAAGGACATTGCATTTAAATGTAAGCACGAACATGTGTGTGTGTATTTATGGTGCTATGTGCATATAAAGGCTAACGAGATATGAACATGGTTCTTGTGTGTTTTGGAGAAAAGCACATGCATGAGTCGGCACGTTTGCAGATGGAATGACAGCGATTTGATCTGAATGTGTTTTTTTGCGGGTGTATGTTTGACCCTCTGATGCCTTTGTGTATTCAAGAGGCACTGAAATTGGCATAAGATACTGTCACTAGATGTTATACATATACATACATATACATAATTAAGCAAACAGCGTCATTGTTCGAGATTAAGAGAAATAGAGTAGAAAGAAGTGACTGAGAGAACTCGTATATCTTCACAGCATGAAGACGGAAAGACAGAAAGAGGTCGGCTGGATACAAAGGGGAAAAAGAAAGAAAGTGAGCTGGAAGGATATTAGCGATGGTGTTTGTTGTTAGTTGAGGCTATTTATCTGACTGAAGCCAAATGTAATCAGTGCTTCCCCTCCCCTTCCCCTTGTCTCTGTTATCAGTGCTTGATGCAATTAATTCTACCGCAGGGCCAGCTTGCCAACATGAGATAATCTTGTGAGCGAACAACCAGGGAAATATAGCATGACCCTGAAAGATAGACTGAGAGGAAAGACAGAGATTAAACAATCAGAAGCGAAAAGGTAAAGACACGTGACAGGGAAACTGAAACACTGAGGAGAGGAGGGGTGAAGTAAATACGGAGAGGAGGGGAGAAAATGGAGGAGGAGAGACGAGGAACAGATCCAAAGATCTGATAGATGATTTTACATTCTGTCCATGGGTAACAGAGCGTTGTAAACATTATGAACACGCAGCCTGAAGGGGCTGGAGCTGTTTGTGCGTGTGTATTGTTACAGTGTCATTGTTTCAGATGCATTCTCATTATCCTATATACTCACAAAGCTTTATTGACTACATTTACTTCATAACTCCTTCGTACCCACACACTTTTGTCTTTTAAAGATTTGTATGTTGATTTGTGGCCACATGAGGGCAGTAGGACTCTACAACATGCCATCAGACATACAGTCTTTTTTCAGTCATATATTTTTACATATTGTGCTATTTTAAAGCCGCTACAAGGAACTTTTAACCGGATATGCAAAAGTCTCTTGTTTCTGCTGATGTCTGTGCGTGACCTACAACAGCAAATGAGACCATCGGTGTGAAGATAAGCTATTTCTATATAGTGTATATCCATACCTTTAGGAAACTGTCTCCGGGTCCGCCCCAGGTCGCTTCCAGGACGAAGTGATTGACAGCACACGTCATCTTACCTAGCTGCTTACATTTATAGTGACTCTTATAAATAGTCGCTATTCCTCCTCTTCGACCCGACGTCCGCGGGGAGTTAAAATAGCAGCAATCATCGGGTAAAAGTTCTGTGAAAGCACTGGACTCACCAACAGTCAGCCACGTCTCAGTCACACAGAGAAAATCCAATCCTCGGTAAGTCAGGAAATCCTTCAGGATAAACGCTTTGTTCACTAGCGATCTAGCATTTACCAGCCCAATCCTGGCAGGAGCCGGCAGGTCCACAGCGTTAGCTGTCCGGGGAGCCACACACAGAGGCCGCAGGTTGCGCAGATTCACTGTGCCAGCGGGGACGAGGAGAGCAGGGGCTGCGGGGCTGGAACACCTCATCCGGGCTGACGACAGGTACCAGCCAGGCGTCGACAGGGTCCAGCGAGTGCCAAGAAATAAAGAGGCGAGGCACCGCTCCATACTCAGTCCAAGAAGCCGTGGAAGTGCTCGCCAAACAGGCCTTCAGCCTTACCAGCCGACCGCTTTGTTTACCCCGGCGGCGGTGGCGCTTACGCCGGAGAGGTGCAGCTGGGGCGCAGCAGAGGTGAGCTGGGATCCCCGATAGGAGCGGGGGCAAAGTTTTCCCATCTTGTTGTTTCATTCATCCCCAAAACAAACACATGTGCGAGCCAGGGAAGCGTCTTTACGACAATACGCGCTAGAGCTCATGGGAAATGTAGGCTTCATTCTGGCAAAACACTACCGCTTTTGTCCACAGGGTCGCCGACAATGTTCGTAGTGTGTGTCAGTAAACTGTAAAAAACTTCCCTCCACATTAGCGGTACCTAAGTCTCCCAGTGATTTGCCAGTGAAGGTGTTTCACGCGAAAATTCAACAGAATGACTTCAGAATCACGTCTCTGCATTTTGCAGATGATGTGGTTCTTTGGCTTCATCACCCCATGACCATCACCGCACTGGGGCAGTTTGCAGCCAATTGGTTGTGATGAGAGTTAGCACCTCCAAATCTGAAGCCGGTGGATTGCCCCCTCTGGGTTGGGAGAGAGTTACTGCCTCAAGCGAGGGAGTTCAAGTATCTCGTGGTCTAGAGATGGATTGGTGGTTTGGTGTGGCGTCTGCAGTGATGTGGGCGCTGTGCAGGGCCATTGTGGTGAAGAGGGAGCTGAGCTGGGAAGCGAAGTTCCAGCTACGTCCCAACCCTCACCTATGCTCATGAGCTCTGGGTATTGACCGAAAGAATAGGTCATGGATACAAGCGGCCGCAATGAGTTTCCTCCGCAGGGTGTTTGGGCTCAGCCTTAGAGATAGGGGGAGGAGTCAGACATCCGGAGGGAGCTCGGAGTAGAGCCGCTGCTCTTTTGCGTCAAAAGGGGTCAGTTGAAATGGTGCCATTCGAGGTGTTCTGGGCACATCCATCTGGTAGGAGGCCTCATGACAGACCCAGACCACACTGGAGGGGTTATATGTCCCTTATATGGCCCCAAGAGGGGCTGGAAAGCATTGCTGGGGAGAGGGACATCTAGGGTACTTTGCTTGACTCGCTGCCTCCCCAACCAAGCCCCAGATAAGCGGATAAAAATGGATGGATGGATTTAGCATCATCAACCTGCAGAGCCAGCAAGCTCCTGCAGACCCACAGTTTCAGATGTGGGCATGCGCCAGCTTGCAAGGGCAGGGTAGCTGTCAATCAGTTTTTAATGTGGCCAATCAGAGGCTCTCAATCCCATGTCAGTCAAAAACATATCCGTTTATGATTCAGCCAATCACTTCTAAGTACTGGGAGTATTCAGCATTTGCCCTTTAGCAACTTACAAAATACCAAATCACAACTTTTAGGACGAGCTCCCACTATCAAACGGATAATCGATCATAGCTCTTTGTTTCTGGCAAGGAAAATATAAAAGATAAAGTCCATGGCTTCATATCCTGGAGGCAAAACAACTTCCCAACCTCTTGCCCTCCCTCTGATTCTTCTAGCGGAGGAGCAGTGCAGGGTTGCTGGGGTTTGGTGGAGGATATTTAGGAGCTAAGAGCCGGTTGTCATTTTTTTCTGCAGAGTTACATGCAGCTGCCCTCTGGATGGGTGGATTGGTTCCTCCTGACAATCCATCCTACATTAGCATCAGCCCTAGTCAAAGTATCAACAGACAGCAACGTTGTTTCAACTTTCCAGCTGGATAACGCTGGCAGACAGAAAAAATATCTACAATTCATTGTCTGTTTGATAATCTGAACAAAGAACATGGTCCTCCTAAAATGAACAGTGGTCAAAGTTACAATATTCTGTAATTATTCATGATCAGAGGAGTTGATAAGCAGACAACATCAGCTAGCTTCGTAGCTAGTGAGGTAGTGCGCTAGTTTTCCACTTCCACTTTAAACGGGCAATTGCAAACACAAGGCTGACATTATTTTCAGAAACATGACCATAAGGATATTGTTAGCAATCTCAGTCCGTAAACTGTGGGTCTGTAACTTGCACACGCGCACATCTGAAACTTTGGCTCTGTAAGTCAATGCTTCTGGTACAGTAGTTTCCCTGGTTTCAGTTCATTTTTAAATGTGTTTATTTTAAATGTCCCTCTTTTGTGAAACAGTTTTTGACTCCATGTAATTCTTCATATCCACTTAGGCACATGAAATATCCCTTTTTCTTTGTCCCAAGAATTTTCAAGGAAGTCTGTATTTGTATATTTTGTGGTTTATATTTGTTATGTGATGCAGTTTTGTCTGTATGTTTTTGTTTTGTATTTATGTCTAGAGGACCCCCTTGAAAATGAGATGCTACATCTCAAGGGGCTGTCCTTTCAGTAAATTTCCTTCTACATTTTCTTGTAATAATCATACAAAGATATTCAATTTCAAAAATTAATTAACATAATTTTCTTTTGCTAGCTACATGCAACAAAGCTTTCAAAACATATGGCTGATGACAGCCTCCATACTGTAAATTATTACGAAGGTAGATGAAATTAGTAATGCCTGCACATGTGATGATTCAACCCACACATCAGTCACAGCCTCATTAGTATTCCTGAACATGAGCTATACTTCCCTAAAGCTAGACATCAGAGAACCAAGACTCTAATCTATGATGTTTGTCTGAACTTTCACATCGCTGTGAGCTCAATATTAAAGTGGTGCTATCACTTCTGAGTTGGAACATGCAGAACGGTCCATAGGAAATCACTCTGGGTTTATCCTTTCTGCAGGTTCATGGATAGAGGATTTATGGTCTGAATGCAAAGAACAAGGGTTGGTAACAAGACAGGGGAGAAAGATGAGAGAACAGGTATGAAGAGGGAGGAAGACCATGTGTAGAGAGATCTCTTATTTTTGGGTTACTCTTTTTTTAAACCAAAAACAGCTGCCTGCTGCTAATGAGAGACGCGAGATTGAACAACGTGCCGTGAAACCAGAACAACAAGCTAAATGAGAAAACAGACATCAGTTTCGAGGAAATAATTATGGGCTTGTCCCCTCTGCAGGTTCATGGTTACTTCCATGCTCTGTATATTTATGGAGTGAAAGTAGTAATTCAGGTATTTATTTGAGAAACAGCTCAACATACTGAGACGTGTGCCTCATTCATTGGCAGCAGAAGAATGCAGTTTGTGGCATTCTTGAAATGAAAGCAGGTTACAAACCAAGAAGATGGCTTCTTACTAAGCTAATGATAATGCCAAGATGGCCCTCTTTGTATGCCCTCTTGAACTTTCTAATCACACCATGTCTCATCTGGTCTCCAGTTATCCTCAGGACATCACCTGGTCAGTCAACTTCCTGTTTTGATTTACCAGTGGACCCTTTACTAATGGTGCATTCCAGGCAGGCTTTTGAACTCGTAAGTCACGACTTCAAGTCACAAGTTACGACTTTGTAGCGTTCCAGGAAAGTTACGGCAAACTGCCAGTTACTTCCTGTTTAACGTTGAACATGGCGAACCATATGTTTGTGCTTCCCCAATATTTCTATCGCCAAAGGTACCTGCTCCTTGCTCATTTGAGCGAAACGGAGGAGGAGAAACGGCGCATAAGGTCACAGATGCAATTATACTTTTTATTTTACGTTATGTGTGTGTTTGGAAACGCATTTTGTGTTGATTATTCTTGCACTGGAAAGCAGCTGTTAGAGCGGCTGCCAATAATGCGTTAACATTAGGGTTATTTTATGTCTATTTCTCACCATGTATCACCTGCATCAACACCACATCCATAGGGCTGCCATTGTTGTTTAGAGGAGTAAGGTAATTGGTTTAGATTGCTGTGTGACGTCAGAAAGCGCAACTGGGAGTACATCGATCTGGTACGAGTTCACGGGTGGGAAGTTACGGGTTTGACTGCCGTTCCAGTGCACTTTCACGGGTAGAAGGTTGTAAAAACACGAGTTACGGGTTGTCTGGAACGCACTATATGTCCTGCCCCTCAAATGCAGACTTGCCAATCTCAGTGTACCATCAGCCAGCTCTGACCAGGGAGCAACAACAATACAGCTGGCTTCCATTGACCGTCATGCAGTCGTTACAGGCCAAACACATTGGACCTTCACACACTGTGATGACACATAGCTCGTTGAAAATTTGGAAAAGTTTCCTTTAAATGTCATAATCTTCTGTCTCGATCACCAGGTGATGTGGTGGTTCATTTTACACTGGGATCTGAAGGCTTCAGCAATGTAGAAACTTTAGCAACACGTTCTCATCCATGAGATCACGCCATGTCGTCGCAAACTGCCGCTTTGTCAGTGGTCTTTCACTTCGACATATTACGCACCAGGTATCCTCCTGTGTCTGCTTTTGACATCCTGGGGTGTTGTGTCCAAAAGTTGGGGTGTTAATAAAAGCACATGGCTAAGTATTAAAAAAAACAAAAACACCAGGGTTTGGCTCAACATCCATATGGGAAGAGAACAGCGGTCTCCCAGGTGAGAGTCCGCGGTTTGTTGGACCAATCCACCACCCCTTCCGCCCACATAATAGGGGCATTCCAGCTCCTTATATTATGTCCTCAGCAGCAGTGTTTCAAACTGAAGCTGTCCAGTGGCGTATCATACTGCCACAACAGGTGCCGTCTGATCGACCACGGCATATCATACCACTGCAAAAGGTTTTATCCAATCATGTTACAAAGTGACACCACCCGGTAAAGTGTCATACCACCGCAAAAGGTGGCTTTTGGGGACAGTGTCTGACGGCAAAATCACTCACAAATGGGTGGCATCTGATGACTTTAGAATGAGAACGGGTTGTCAGATCACATGATCTGACAGTCCTCACCACAAGGAGGCACGCAGGTGTTTGCTGAAATGCTGAAAAACACACAGATCATAGACCATCACAAGCACATTCATACGGGAAGCGAACACCAGGCTTAGGTGACAGTCCTGGGTTTGTTTGACCCATCCATCACCCCTCTTGCCCACCCTATCGGGACTTTCCAGCTCTTCATATTGCATTGTTACCAGCAGCATTTCAACCTGACGCCATCCAGCAGCGTATCATACTACTGCAACAGGTGTCATTCAGGCAACCAGTGGAGTATCATGACTTTGCAAAAGGTTACGTCCGGGTGCATTAGAAGCTGACACTGTCCATCAGTGTATCATACCACCACTTTTAGTGTATGGTGTCTGACGCCGAAATTACTGACAAAGCAGCGGTACTTGAGAACTTCAGAAGGAGAACAGGCTGGATAAGCAAACCCCTTCCCTGCTCTTGACCACTGTAATCTTTGTTTCTTACATCTTCCATTCTTGTTGCTGGTGTTTACCTCCCCTCACTCCGCTGTTTGTTGTTTCTTTTTCCCCTTTTTACCACAGTTACAGTAAATTGCCTTTTAACTACACATACAGAGAGACGCCTACCTAAACCAAGCATAATAACTGTGCTGAGTCTGCACGCTCTCCTTATTTGCTACCTCCGTTTATTTTTTGCCATTTCAGTCAGTACTGTGAGGTTTCTTTATATGCACATTAACGTTTGGATAATGCTTTCTGAGCTCTCTATTGAAGAGTGAAGGTATCCAGAAAACGTTGAACAAAAGAATACTTTTATGGTGCAAACAGAGTCTGCATTTGATTTCTAATATTATTAAGAAGAATCAGTTTTGCATGTAATGAGTTATTGACGCGAATGACTTGATGATGCAGCCATGTTGGTACATAGTTCATGCAAAAAGTCACCGCAGCACTAAAAGCTGAGGGTTTGCAGACAGTTAACGGCTCTGAGACAGGAGGCAATAGTACAAATACGTCTCTTGAATAAAATGACAGTTATCATTCCAGCTAGCTTGGACAGCTACTGTGCCAGCTTGTTCCCAGCTAGCTACTATGTTAGCAGTTAACTTGCCAGCTACAGCAGTCTGCCAACTCTCACATCACAAGGAAACTCACAATCTGTGTGTCTTGAACGTGTGACCGGCACTATAATTTGATGCTCTGTATCCTCATCAACACAGCAAAGAGGACAATGAATCTGAGGAGCCAGCTCTGGATAACTGCTGCAACTATATAACCCGTACTTAACGGGCGTCATAAAACAACAGATACAAAATTGCTGTTGGGGAAATTGTTTGTAACATTACAGTAATTTTGTGAATTGGCAAGATGGGAACATTGTCCTCTGTGCTCATTAAGATCCTATTTTGTTATGTCTTTTTAAATGCTCTTTAAAGAAGCTTCACATTGCTGCAGATATTGTGTGATGATGTGTGTGTGTGTGTGCTGGCATGTAATCCCCAGTAACTTTTCAGTATTACCACATGTTTATAGCTCGTCAATGTCATACTTGGCCCAGGCGGCCGATTAAATCAAACAAGAGGCCGGATTTACTGCTGTTTGGATGCTGGTAGATGGTGTAGGAGCACTGAGACAATATTAAATGCAATGAAAGGTTGATACCAGAGGTGTTTAATTGCCATTACTCAATTACTAAAGGGTGAGTGCAGTGTTGGGCAAGCTATTTGGAAAATGTAGTGAGCTAAGCTTCCACTTACTCTACATCAAAATAATGTTTCACCACATTGAAGCTGTCTGAGAGATATAGCAAGCTAGGCTACAAGAAAATGGCAAAAGTGACTTGCTACTTGCAAAGCTACTTTTATTTTTGACTTTATGTCAAATCAGCATTTTCTTAGTGATCAAAGGAACTGTCAGCCAAACAAATAGGCAAACAATGTTCAGTTGAACTGTTTATTATAAAATAACAAATAATATAAACTTTCTTCTTTGCCTTGTGACATTTGAACATGTCCACCAATAACATGACATCATCAGTCGGCCTATTTCTCTTTCCTCTTCCTACTTAATGTATTTCTCTGTCTCGGCCTCTTTCAGTCGGCTTTCTGGCTCTGTCACTAATTAAAAAACAGAGTTCCAAAATATATTTTTCACTCAATAAAACCATCTTACTATATAATGACGAAAACTCTGTCTGTGTGAGTCTGTTCCACGTTTTTCTCTTCACTGACTTGGTCAATCCATGTGAAATTTGGCACAGTGGTAGAGGGTCATGGGAGGATGCCAATGAAGCAATATTACATCAATTGGCCGAAGGGGGGTGCTATAGCAACCCATTGAAATGTCAAACTTTGAATGGGCATATCTCATGCCCCGTATGTCGTAGAGACATGAAACTTTGCACAGAGATGCCTCTCCTCATGAGGAACACATTTGCCTCAAGAACCCATAACTTCCGCTTATATAGATTTTCCGCCATTTTGAATTTTTTGAAAAACACTTCAAATGGATCTCTTCCTAGGAAGTTTGAGCGACCTGCATGAAACTGGGTGAACATAATCTAGGGACCAATATCTAAAGTTCCCTCTTGGCAAAAGTTGGAAAACTTACTAAAACTGAGCTTCTATAAGGCAATGAATATTGCGGAGGGCGTGGCTCATCACATAAAGGTGTATAACATCTCAAGGGTTTCACCCATCACCACGCAACTTTGTAGGCATATGACCACACATAATCTGAGGGGACCCCTCCATTATTGACCCCATCAAACAAAATGGGGGCGCTAGAGAGCTCATTTCTTATCTAGGCCTAACCGCCATATGGATTTTTACTAAACTTGGTAGATATGTAGAACAGGACGCCTCAAGGTGACTGGAGAAATTTAACTGTAATTGGCAACTGGGTGGCGCTATAACAACAGAAAAATGCTTCAAAATGGCTAAAATGCGACCGATCGCTGTGGCTCCCCCTGTGGACCAGTGTTGGTGTTTTGTTTTATTGTCCTTAGTTTTATGCAGACCATAACAGTCTGCAGCACTTCAAAGGTGAAGGGCTTGTTATTGGATCAATCTGACGCCGTAAGTCATTGTCCATGCACTGGTTTTTGATGATCTCCTAGTGAGACTGGGATGCTGTGTCTGATGCAGCTGTCCACTGACAAAGCGGCTGTATTTGACAAGTTGTGTTGTTGTCCACTGCCTCTGAAACTGACCTGCCCATTCCATGTCATAACACAGAGAAAGGTGCCTCTGTGCATTGGCATCAGAAGCCAACATTGCTGACTAAGCGATGGTATTTGACGAGTTGGGTGTGAAAACACGCCGAATAATTGGAAATTGACGTGCAATCCCCGAACTTCCAAAAGCGATGCTAGAGGGGTATCCAGAGCATCATATTTGATGTTTAAGGCCCCTGCCCAAGCGTCTGTATTTGATTAGTTCAGATGAGAACGTGTTGAGAAAATCCTTTCTGGCAGAAAAGCCCTGAAGGCAAACGTCTCCCAGTAGCCATACATAATGAGCCTGATCTTTAGGGTCCTTGATGAGTGTGAATGTGGTTTCTGTCTCAGTGCAATCCTTTGTGTAAATGTTTGTAAGCCATGTGCACGTTTTGGTCTGTTTATCTACACTTTTGCGTGCGTTTTCTCCCCCTCTGGAGCTTTGTTTTTTTTTCAGCATGTGTGCCTGTGACTGCCTCCTCCGCCTATAAGTGTGTGCGAATGTGTGTATGCTAGAAGGGTACGCTAACCTTTTCAGAGCTACATTGTCTCGGTGGGTTTCCAATTGTCCCTTGTCTTTATAAAGCACTTGACCTTCTCTGCTCTGTCTTAATGATTTGCTGCTACTGCAATGGCCTGCTCATTTAGGAACATCAGCGAGGAGGGCAGATGAGGAGAGGAGGAGGATAGACAGAAAGAGTAAGATGCCGATTTGCCGCTGCTCAAACAGGCAGTTAATTTAGTCACAGAAGTGGGAAGCAGACATCAGACCTGTGGCAATATGAGCAAATATGTTTACAAAACTGTACATGAGCAGGAATGTGATTATGTATCTTGTAGAACCTCGAAGCTTTCGGGAAATGGATATTCCACCCACTCATTGTTTTCTTGACAGAGACCATCAGAAAACACATTGACTCAGGGAAGTCGTTTCATATGGTTGCACTTGACTTTCAGAGAGTCGACCGTGTGCTGGAGAGAATGGGGGATTCGGATATTAAAGAGCCTCTTCTCTGTCAGTCCAAGTTGTGATCAAGTGTTCTTTGATTGCTTTTATGATGTGGAACGCTGTGAAAGTGTCCAGGTCCATTATCAGCTCTGCTTTGTATCAATGTACTGTATAGCTGTGCTGTCACATCAGGTGTTTCCTCAGATGGCTCACCTGACAGTCAGATCTGATCTTTCAGGTGAAACTATAGGAGCTGCCAAACATAAAACAGGAGCTCAGATTTTACCTCAGTATATGACTCAGCACTGTTTATCACACTTTCCTCAGCAGGGGAAGAACTGAGTGTCTTTGGTGGAAATCCAAACCTGACTTTCAGTGTTACTGTTTTTAAAAATACACTGTATAAATGTACTACTGTTGACGGAGTGAGCTTTAGAACGTTTTTGTAATGATACAAATGATACAAGGTACACAACAGCATACAAAAAAGCGCAAACTTAACATCACACCATAGTATATATAAGTAAGGGACGAAGCTACCGTGACGTCATCCACTGGTTTGTTGACTTCTGTTTTGAAGCCTTGAGTTTGGCATTTCGGCCATCACCATCTTGGTTTTTTGGAGCCATGTTTGGGCAAGTGTGACTATGTTTGGGCAAGGGTCATGGGCTATCTTGACTTGGCTTGGTTTGGTTTGGTTTGGTTTGGGCCATCAGCCCAGCCCAACAGGGATTTACATTACCATTACAACAGAGCTACCTGCATGAAGGTGTGTGTGTCCACAGCAGGGCAGTTACAAGAAGTTTACCTGTTGGAGGTGAGCTGTTTGCAGAGGTGCAGTAAGAGCCTGTTGTCTGCAGCTCTTCATCAACATCTCACTGTGGCTGTTTCTGCTCTCACTCTTTGTCCATGCCGTATCATTAGACTTGTCTTTATTGAAGAAAAGCTGCAAACGATGTTCTGCTAATTCAGTGATAAACACATTTCACTTCCTGTAGATTCTTCACAATAAAAGTCCCGTTATTTTCCAGTGTATAAACTTTTATTGTGAAGCAGCAAAATAAGGAAATGTTGAGTTTTCAAGCAGCAACTTCACACAACTTCTAACACGGCTGATAGCGAACATGAAACAGTAAAATAAAGCAGATATCTAAAGTACAAACAGGACGCAGGAGAGAAACTAAACTCCAAACCACAGAGATTCAGTCAGAAGCTACAGATGTACCGAGAGCTGAACACACAGAGACTTTTAAAAACACATTACTCTCTGGTCTCCTGCAGACAGAGGTGAGGAGATAAGGAGTCTCACAACACACGGTTTGTTTGAGGGAAAGAAGGGAGGGTCGTCAGGGGTTGGCTGTGGTCGGCGGACGTCACCACTACTTGCTTGAGGGCAGGCGGCCTGGCTTTTGGACCTACTATGTAGAAGGTCTCAACTGATAATGGATAGCCTGACTTGGCACAGTCAAAAGTGACAGTAGAAAAGGCCCAGTGTTGTCACAACATAAAATTAGAAATTGGAATGTAAATTTTTGACATATCTGTGACATGAATCATACAAATGTAACATATCCATGCTTCACAGAAATGTACAGTGCCAACTTTTATTCTGGCTATCGGGTTGATTAGATCCCGACCTTTATCACAGCAGTCTATCACCTCACTTTGGACTTCTCAGAGAAGAATAAGCTAAGTCTCATTAAAAGACATATGATGAAAGGTAGCACCAGCAGTGACAGAAATGAATTCACACAGCTAACCCTGTAACATTTAGATTAGCTGGCTTGTGAACAGTGCTGCCTGTCTCATGGTCAGCTCAGCCCGACACTGTCACCATCATTCTGTTCATATCTGAGATGTCTCCTTTATGAACACTTATCTTTTATCAGTGCACAAAGGTTTGTTAATGTATTTTGTCGGTGGATCTGTGTCAATTTAGACTTAAAATATATTTATTCATCATCACATAATTAAATTCATATTGAAACATTTCTGAAGGCACATGGATAAATGAGGCAATCGAAATTAGCACCATCAACCGGGACGAGGGGGCGTACACCCTCTCTTAACCACCTGGGATTCCCTCCTCCAGAGACCATCCAACGGCAGGGGGTGTGGCCGGCCCAACAGATTCTGATAGGTCTGTTGGCCGGCCAGCTGATATATGACACGTCAGCAACACGTCGGATGACACTTCTGAGGAAGACCGGAGTCACAGTCGAAACTGTCAAGCAGGTAAAAGAAACATCTACATTTTTTGTCTGAAGATAAGAAAATACTAAAAAGATTACAAAATGAACCTAATCAATCTATTTCTGAGGACACATTAAGCCTGTTACACTCTGTCTATTTTCAAATACACTTCCATTTTTACAGGAAATGTACGGTTTGCATACAGTCTCTTCCAAAATAAAAGCACTATGTCGGTACAACACAGCAAATTGGGTTGGGTTTAGGAAAAAAGAATCGGGTTTGGCTTTGCAATCTCACAGGAAGTGAACACCGGTGTCCTAAGTGAAAGTCTGTGGTTTTTTGACCCATCCACCACCCCTTCCGCCGACCCTACTTGAACTTCTGCCGCCTTAACTTTTGTTGTTGTCCCACTGGGTTTCCAGCTGACGCTGCCGGGTGACGTTGAACAATATCAGCAACTGGCTGAATATCATGCTGATGTGAATGGACAGTTTTTTTCGTTGGTGTCTGACACTGGATTTCAACGACTTAGGAGAGACTTCGGTCCATGATGTGTTTGGCTCAATGTAACCATCTGCTTTTGTTGATGAGCCAGTGTTGGCTGCAGTATCCCAGAACATCAACAGCAGGAGGATACCTAGCGTGTATTATGTAAACGTGAAAGTCCACTGACAGAGCAGCAATATGTGATGACTTTTGATGGGAACGTGTTGGGTCTGAACATCGTGTGCTCGCAGACAGTACCTGTTAGCATCATGTGTAATCATGTTGATAGTGTTCTACCAGTGGTGTTGGCAGGGTTCAGGCCCTCACTTGTAACAAAAAGAGAAAGATAGAGGGAAACATTAATGATCCATATTCAGCGGCTGCTCATGGGTGATAATCACAACTACTGGCACTGGCATACTTAATATTCAGCTTCTCACAGAAGGAACCGACTTTAAGGACCTATTAAAGCATCAGCTGAATATAAATCAGGGATGGTTGTTTTGATCCAAAGGACCTCATTGTACCTTCGGTGGAATGTTTTTTTGTGTCGACCACGTCAGGGGATTGAACCCCTAACCCTGCTTACGCTTGCATTGCAGGTCTTTTACTCAGGTGGCTTCACATCACACACAAATCCTCCAACAGCCACGCCTCGCTCTAAGATATGTAGATATTTAAACTGATAAACAGAGACGGTCTTCAACACCCAAAAGTCTCACACAACTACATGCAAAACAACAAGGAAGTAATTAAAATAAATGGAGTTTTTATGCTAAATTACAGGAGGGGACACAAAAGGAGAAAGAAGAGCAACACTCTGCATATTCAATCAAGGCTCACAGGTATTGGTGTGCTCATTGAAATTCAGCCTTTGACACAAGAAACAGACATGTGTGACCTGATGAAGGATCCAAGCATCTGATGAATATAAAATGAGTAATAATTTGTAGAATATGATGAATGCTTTGATCCAAAGTGCCCTTAAACATAAGTGGTAGCTGCCCCTGCAATACTCTTAGGGTAACACAGTAGCAAGGGCAGCCCTGACCTCCACCTCTGAGATTAAACTGAATCAGCGTCTAGTAGCGAGGGGCTCACTGTGGGAAATTGGAGCGAGGCTGAGAGGGGAAATATATATTCATTTGTGTGTTCGGGATAAAGAGATCATCCAGAGTGTGGAAGGGATTTAAGGAACATTTGGTTTGACAGACTCTGTGCATGCACAAACAGAGAGACACACACCTGGCCTTTGTTAGGGATGTTCAGCAGTCATTATCATGGAGTAATGATATGCACACATCTGGCTGAGCACTTTAAAGCAGCGTCCCATCACTGCTGTTATCAACAGCTCTACACACCTGGCCAGAGCGTCTCATTACATCACCCACCCCCACCACCATTAGCATAGCATCATTTATCATAAGAGATTTTACATCTATCATGAGATTTTACATTTTTTAGATTAGAATATACTGTAGTGAAGAGAATTATATTAAATGCTTCACTTCAGTGTTCTAGTAATGTTTTTAATTTCATATTTCTTCTTCAAACATATTCACTTAGTGTACAATTACTTCCTGTCTTATTTTATGTAAAATGGATTAATCAAGTGTTATTTATTAAGATTTTAAAAATGAAAGACTTGTATATTTAAATGAGCTCAATGCAATTCTTAAAGCTTATGAGTAATCTGCACTAGAGCCTAACTGAGCAACCCGGGCGAACTCTGAAGTTATTCAAATCTGGCACTTGGTGAGTGACTTTCAGCGCCAGACACCAACAAAAAAAGCTGTCCTTTGACTCTGGCTATGCGGCTAGTTGCTGTTATTGTTTAACGCCAACGGGGGACACACAACAGGACAACATGAAAATTAAGACGGCGGAAGTCCAAGTAGGGCTGGAGGGAGAGGTGGTGGATGGGTCCAACAACCACCAACTTTCACCTGGGAGGTCGGTGTTCGCTTCCCATAAGATTGTGAAGCCAAACCCTGTTCTGTTTTTTCCTAAACCCAACCATGTGCTTGTCTTAGCTAAAAGTAACCACATGTGTTAGCTGTGGAAGGAAAAATATGTCAATTTTCGGGGTTTGTATTGTTGTCGTGCTTTTATTTTGAAAGAGACTGTATGCAAACTGTACATTTCCTGTGAAAACAGAAGTGTATTTTGAAAACAGACAATGCATGTAACAGGCTGAAGTTGACACGGCGTCCCAGAACGTCAACAACCAACACACCCAGGGTACCTTGGACGTCATATGTGGACGTGGAAAGTCCATGACCAAACGTGGACATGTGACGAGGTCACAGTGAGGATGTGATGAACTGGGCCTGACCTGACACTTTCTCATTATCCCCCCACACTTGAATCAGGTTGGGTTCTCACCAATTTACCTGTGTTTTTTTAAATGTACTTATTCATTTCATTAAACTGGCAGTTCTCATGTGTAAATAAGAGGCGTTTTAATGGTCTGAATCAAGGGGGAAAGAGGGAGAATGAAGGGGAGACTGTGACAGTGAAGGAAAGTGACAGAACAATGGAGCAATACAGTTGAGACCACTGAAACTAATCTGATACTACTGAGACTAGTGGCATAACAGAAGAAAGAGAAGGAGGAGAAGTCGTGCAAGGAAACATGTCAAGTCTTATCTTGTAATAAATGTTTTAATATAGAAATAAATAAATAAATAAATAAATAAATAAAAATCAAATCAGACTCAGGGCCAAAACAGCTGCTGTGCATCAGGCTTGAGTCGGGCTTTGCCACAGACTATGTGGGTTCATGTTGGGTCAGCTCTCGTCTGCACGCAGTCCTCATCATGGAGGTGGCTGAGCCTGTGGCGAGCAACTAATACAGCTAACTCCAGAAACAGCGTCAAGCAAAGGCGACATTGCTGATAGAGCTGATGGTGTTGACCAAGGGGGTAACCAGAGGGTGGGCACTACGCCTCCCCGACAACACCATCCCCACTGCAGCCGTAACCGCCATATATATGAGCAGTGCAAAGCAGCAGCTATATGCTAGTCAGTGGGATAGGCATACAAGGACTCATGTGCACAAACCACAACAAACCACAGAGAAGCTCAGATTACAACACGCAGCGAGTGTGACTTCAGTCTTGACTCAGAATGCCATTACTCTGCTGTATCTTGACACAGCAAATAGTGGTCTGCTGCTGTATTAATGCTCTGAATGTCACACAAAGAGCCTTCAGTGGGGAGTACACCAGTTCGGCCCTGTGTCCACCGAAGTGTTTTTGAAAGTGTTTGAGGGCGCTTTGGTGGTGCCATGTTTTCTCAGCTGAGGCACATCTGGTTGCTACGAAATGGAATATCCACAGTTGTCAGCATGTCGGCTCAGGGTAGAGTATTTGCTCTGGATGAGGGGAGGGCTGAAGCATGTAGGCAGAGGCCGGGGTCACAGTGTGCTGGTGGCTAGCAGCAGTGTTCAGTCCAACCAGCAAGAGAAAGTTGCTGATCGAGCCGGCTGGCAGGGAGATGGGGCGATCCAGGATCAGACCCCTGGCGCTTGGGGTTGCTTTGGCGTATGTAACATACATTGCTCTCTCAGTCAGATGGCTCACATGTTGTAACTGTTGTTACCTCAATATTGTGTGTCCATGAGTCTGAGGGGACGAACTTCTGAAAGAGCAGTGTATTCGTTTGGGTTTTGAGTTTTTTAATCAACAGTCTTTCTCCCAAATCATCGACTCTACCTTTAAACTGACAACGTGACGAGCTGCAAGATCACTGTGTGCCACTGTTTTCATAGGAAGAGAGAAGAGTCCCAACACGGCGGTGAGTGCAGAACGCACACCTGTGAAATTTGCCAGCAAAGTTGTGTGATCAGAATAGCCGCTACCAGTTCACGGCCAACGTGTCAGGTAACGAACAGATGGAGTATTGTGTCCAAAAATATTTCCTTTCCAACCTTCAGAAGCCAAGCGACTGCTGGGACACTGCCTGTTAACAACAACGTGGACTGACTTTGGGTTAATCATGTGCCAAGACTGAAGCTGTCGCAGCCAACAACTTCCAGTTCTTGGCATTGATGCTCAGATTTTTTTTTTCTTAATACAGTCATTATAAATACCTGTGGGACTCTTTTGGCGAGGACGTGCCACGACTTCATTTGCATAAATGTCTCACTGAATAAATGACGAACCCAGCGGCAGGGGCTCGTGTAGCCGAGGAGCAGATGAAAACTGTGATTGGCTCATGTGGTACAGTCTGAGAGAATCCTTGTCTGTGGAGCTTTTCTGTGGAAAGACACAATAAGCTAATGTGTCCTGTCTAAACTCAAGCCAGCCACTCATCCAGTCAACAGTTTGTCAAGTGGCCACTTAGATTGTGTGTTCTGAAGTGGCCACTCAACTGCTTCTGTGTTTCAGATGAAATTAGAAATTAACAGCGTGAACACAGAACCACACACTGATTTCATTTAACAGGGGTTTTCAAACAGAAGTGCATGTGGCGTTGCTAGGATACAGTGTTGAGATGTGCCGACCAGCAGGTATTGACACCTGATGCAGGTTGTAGCAGAAGATGTCAGAGAGACTCACATGAGATTATTGATTCAGATCAGTTTGGAGACTCACTCTGATGCTGGGCTCCAAATTAACTCATCAGTGGGTGGGAGGGAAGTTATTACTAAAACTTGCTGCCTCAGTTTTTAGGTCCCTTTAATAAAAGCTATGCATTGACAATAGGAATTACATTTCCCAGAAAAACAAATATTGATTTGATTACGGTCTGGATATTTGTGTTGAATGGATACTAGACACCAACAGTACCGAGTCCTGAACTGTATGAAGCTGTCGTTTGGATGTCTGGGGCCGGTTGCAAAAATCCTTTCAATCTGAGTTAAGGTTTCGTTTAAATAAAATCTGCAGCACAAAACATCCTTATGTCTTCTCCTTAAGATTTCCTCTCTCCGGTCTTATACTTAGCACCAAAGTAAGGACAAAAACACATGGTACCTCTGACTGCATCTTAACCGCAACATGGCTGAGTTTATGGTGATGAATTTGGAAAATGAAGACTGTGTTCCACAACTGGGAGAACCTGACGGACACCCTGAATGATGAGCGATTGACGTTGCACTATAAATTTGACTGGATGATTTGTCTCAGTGCCTGGAGTTGGATCAGCTGTGCTCTTCCAGCCTCGTTACAGTGAATAATTGCTCTGCAGTTTTATGCAACTGGATCTTTCCAATCAGTTATTGGCAAGGTGTTTCATGTACACAAGTCAACGGTGTGCCACGTCATTCACAAGGTTTCGAACGCCCTCACCCATCTGCTGAACGCCGTGGTGAAGCTCCCATCCAAACGTTGCAATTTCCTCCCACGTTCGTTGCATCATCTTTGCTGTTATTTTTAGATCAAATGCACTTTTCAGTTTGCTCTTTCTTTTATTGAATTACTCTACGAGTCTGATTTTTTTCTTCCACCAACCAATTTGGTTTTTGGGTCTTTTTATCTCCTGACATTTTGTTTACGATCAGGCCGACTTGTGAGACCATACTTAGCTGTGATGAAGGCTATCATAAGTGCACATTCAAGCAAGCGGTCTCCATGGAAACAGCAGAGTTTTACTGCTGTAAAATCTCTTTCAGTGCAGTAAATGTCGCATCATCTGCCCCTTGACTTCCCTTTTTTTACGAAAAACTGTGCAACACCCTGTAATTTTTATTGAAAATAAGTCTGAAACAAATTCAGTTTGAACCCTGTGAGGATGTCGCTTGGACATCAGTAATGAACGTTTAAGAGATGTTTTAAAAAGTGCTGTTTTTAATGTTCACTTTTGAACGTTTGACAAAGACGATCTTTACTCAGTGGTTAGACATAGCAGGGATGTTTGCATCTGCCCTGAACAATATCATGCCGGGGGGTCACTGTGGTGAAGAATAAAATATATCTATGATTTGTAATTTCCCAAATCACAAATCAGGTAACTGTAGCATTTTCAAAAATACATTTTTTTGTTGTTCCTTTTTTTTGAATTTCAGTCATTTTGATTAGAATGGTGAAGTACTCCAGCCTCATGATGCAATCAGTGAGATCGTTGTTCATGTATGAAACTTCAGATCAGAGCTGTCTGATATCAGGCTTGTTGTTTTGAGGAATATTTTCAAAGGCTTGACCGATAAACTTGTACTTTTCCAAACCTGTATTTGTTTACCTTTTTCAGATCCATAAAAACTCTGAAAAGCCAAACAAGCCGCTCCATACGCAACATCCCAGAAACACACAGAGGCAGGCTGGACTCTTTATAATCCCTTTCAAACCCAGCAGATCTGTAGACGATGTCGCTCCTCTGTAGATGAAAACATATCTGCATATTTACAAAACTGTGCTGTGTTTGAGTGGACTTATTGTGTGTGTGTGTGTGTGTGTGTGTGTGTGTGTAGTATTTTGTTTCTGTTGGGTCAAGCATCACTCTGATATTGGCACTGTTGTTGTGTTCAGGTCCCCAGTTACCTTGACGACGGCGAGCTTTAGATCTCCTGCCTACAGCACATTTCTCTTTATGGCAAATATCTCATTTAAATACACACAGAGGTGACAAGCTCTTCATTCACGCTAAAACCTGAGTGTGGATTATAGAGTGTGTCTCAGCTGCACACGGTGTCTTGTTAGAATTGGAAAGGTGAGAGATGCACCATAACAAAAGGAATCCACACTGTTTGGTCAGTAAATTATAACAGTGAGTAACAATAGACGAATTAACCCTTTGAACTCTGCCATAGAAACAGTCTGCCAGTGCATATGTTGGTATTTGTGCTTATTGTGATGTCATTTCTTGAAATACCTTCAGATGCATCATATCCCTAAAATCCGTACAACCTAAAAGCTAAAAAGTATTAGACGTCAATGAATCATAATAATTGAGTAAGTATTCACCGTCATTTGGACCACTTGCAGCATAACATAATGACATCATTGCACTAGGACAACGTGATGGTGGAAAGACAAAAGTCATAGCGTTCTGTTGCAAACACAATAAATGCTCCAGTCTGTGTTATTTTAGATCGCCTCATTAGATTGTTCAGAAAAACAACATCCACCCTCAGCAGCCTGCGAGAGCTCCAAATTAATTCTAAAAATATTTGGTCACATGACTCCCACTTTCAGGGTTAGGGTTATAACCAAAACACACCGGCAGTGAACGCAACGTGCCAAAAAATTCTCCCCTATTATTTTCAATTTACAACCTAGGGCTGGGCGATATGGCCTAAAAAAAAATCTCTGCTTTTTTCACAACAAATCTGATTCACAATTTAAATTGATTTTTCCCCCCTACTTTAAATCAATATGCAGATGACAAAGAAATTGTTCAAAACAAGTTTAAACAGTTAGCACGTACCTGGGGTCCAAAACCTTATATGAATAAACCCCGGGTTTTCCACAGTATATATGGGCACCATATCTCTTGCAATATACATCACAACTGTGTCCGTGATTGCTTTCCACCGGGCCCCTTTCTCATCATACGGCAGTGTTTCCCCTACCATTATATTGGTATAAATTCCAGCACTTGAATAGGGATATTTACGTAGGGAGCAACACCTCTCCCACTCGGCAGCATGCCTCTGTTTGAGGTGCTGCAGTACATTGGTAGTACTGCTACCTTTGGTAGCAACAGCCTTCAAACACACTTTGCAGCAGGGTGCTGATTGTTCTGTGTCTGACGCCACAAAACCGAACCAATTCCAAATAACTGCAGAACTCGTGCCCTTTCTTTGGGGGGTGAGCCCACTCTGAACTACGGGAGCCCAGCGGGGAGCGTCAGTTGCGGATATTAAAGAGAAAGTATTTTCTTTAAAACAAATCAACCTCAACTACAAATTTGAATTAATCAATAAAATCTATTTATCGCCTAGCCCTAGTACAACCCCACACCGGCGGTGGTTAGATGCACGCTCCTGGACGAGCTGCCCTGGGGCACTTACGCCACTGTCCCATTTCCTGCCTTGCTACCTCCTGAATTAAATGCATTTCCCCCACTTGCTCTCTGCTTGAACACACCAGCTCCCGTAGCAGCTCTTTTTCTCTGCTCCTATGGCAGCTCGACTCCTCTACTCACCATGGATGCATAAAGAGAACGTGTGCAGCAAAGACTAGATGAGATGAAACTCACTGTTGAGGTCAGGAAATATCGTGAGCTAAATGACCCACAATCCTGTTGTTATTAAGACAATGGCCAAAAAAACATTGCCTGGTGAGTCATAGCTCTGGAGATCGGCTCTTGAGATGAGAAGTTTAATTAGTGGCTGTTCACACATGATTTTAAGCTGAGGCAGAGGTGGAGGAAGTTCAGATCTTTGAGTAAAAGTAGTAATAACTTAGCGTGGTTGTCTGTTGACAAGCTGCATTGCGACGTGTCCAGTGTGTGCTCAGGGCGGCACATGATGCCGGGCGGCGGCGCCAGTGTGTTTCAGCTTTAAGAGTCAGATTATCAGTTACTTTAAACATATTTTGTCACAAAAGGCATCTGTAAATATTCTTTAAATATTATTCTTAAAACAAGGACACATTGTTTTGTTTTTTTACTTTATTCAGTATTTTTTCTTCAGTTTCTGCTGTGTGTTTCTAATTGGTGGAAAGCTCGTTTGTGAGCAAAAGTTTTCAGATACAGTACTCGTCTGACCTACAGCAACATTCTGGTAAACTGAAGGCGCCTCCTCTCTAACCAGATGATCATTGCAGCAGGGACTCTGTCATTCTGCTGTCCTTGCCACTGAAAAAAGGCTCTGAAAACAAAGACAGACGGGTGAGGAGGGAGCTGGACTGATATATTGGGACTCTCCAGTGCACCCACAGGGACCATTAGGAGCACATCAGCCCTACAGAGTGCAGCCTCACCACCTAATAGGCTGTTTTCACACTCACATTATGGAATAACAGGCATAGTTGTAGCAGGACATCAGCAGTATTTTTCCAGGAGTTGCTTGCAGCAATTCTTCAGTGCCCAACAACAGGGAAAACTGGCCCTTAAGCAAGGCACTTATACCAACTGTAAATTAGAGTTCACTCAATATTTTGACCTCGCAGTGGAATGAAATCAGTTGGGCGTCCATTAAAGAAAAGGTCTGGTGTCTTTCAAGGATGTGATCCCAGACCAGCAGACTCAAACGAACTATAATAAACATGTAAAGAGCTTCACTTTAGATGCAGATCTTCCCTTCAGTTGTAAAACAGCAGATTATTGTTCACCTTATTGATGTCATATACTGACAAATATCAGAATCTAAATTTCAACACTCTGCCTGACACTACTGTCTTTGCAGTACTTACTTATCTCATTAAAAGACTCATTATTGATTGCCCCTGAGTTTACATCCTTCTTAGCAATTATCGATGAGAGCTCAGACTGTGTTTCCAGCTATCGATTTAATAAAGGACCACATGAAGGTGAACGGCCATATTCTGTATCACCAGTCACCACTGACAGCATATGAACGCTACATTACAGGATTGAAGCCTGCCAGTAATCTCATAATGGCATAAATCAATGCAGCTATCAGATTTGTGCTTCTTCATCACAGAGTTGCTCAAACCGGCTGCTGTGATGGATGTCACCAGCCGGGAGACGCACCGAGCACGCCCAAACCTGATTATGGTTCTGAGTGAGTGGGTGCGTTGCAGTAATGAGGTTAAGCTCCTGTATGTGTGTGTGTGTGTGTGGTTTTGCATGTGGTATGCACATAAAAGTTTCAGTATGTGTGTGACTGATCCGTGCAGTGTGTGTTCTTTGTGTGTGGATGCTGTAAGGATGCTGAAACTTTGTGTGTAGGTGTCACAAACTGTATGTGTTTGTAACACAGTTGTGTTGTTGTACGAGTGGGATAATCCACTTGTTGAAGGACCATACCAGTGTTCTTCACATTACAGCTGAAACCTGAAATGTGTGGAGGAAAATGTCACTTTCATTTTTCCTGCCTTGCGACGCAGCAGCCTGATTACTGGGAGACAATGTTGGCACGGTACGTTTCTGCAACCTTTCTAAAGTGATGTAGTTTATGAGCCGACTTTGTCATCAGGAAGGAGAGAGGATGGTGGATGTTGTGTCACCTACATGTAGGTAAGACAACTGCTAAGCTCCACTGCAGACCACTGTTTGTGACCAGCAAAACCAGCTATGATTTAGCGAGTCATTGTATCTCCAGCTGCTTTCAGGTAGTGTTAATTTCGTTGATGAAAACTAGATGAATATAAACCAAGACAAAACCTATGTTCACTTATGACAAGACGATACCTAACGAAAATGTTCGTGGTGGACTATCGAACATTGAAAGCCAAGAACAGCTGTGTTTGCAGTTACCTTCAATTGCCCCATGAGCGAAAGCCAGGTTAACTCCAGTAAATAGTCAGTGCCGGGATGTGTCCAAGCAGCTGAATGGCAGCAGAGCAGGCAGCCACCGGCCGCTGGACTTCAAAGCTGATCCCCGCAGGACTCCACTCAGCGCCGACTCGAGCAGGTTGATGGTTTGATGCTGTTTGACAGACAGGTAGGAGGCTCAGTTATCTGTGAGTGGAGCTGTGTTGTAAGTACAGCAACACTGTCACGGCTGTGTGTGTTGTGTGCTGCTGTCGTCCGTTTTCCCTCCCTTGTAGATCTGCCCAGGTGTGCTGCATTACTTAATGAGGTGCATTGCACATAGCATGATGAGGAGGTGCTCAAGAGGCCTCTGGTGTGGGGACTGCTGGTCCTGCTGCCTCTCAGCCTGGGATTTTGTTGTTTTGTTTGCTTGTTGTATTTGTAATAAATCACATGGATTTGAGTGGTTTTAAAATGTCGTTATTCTGGGTCAGTGGTGGAGTTCTGTCTGTCCCATAGGGCCGCCTAAGGGTGGTGCATAACACATGGGGGCTTGTGCAGGATCGACCATCCATGAGGTGAAGTTAATGTATGTTTTCGTGTGTGTCTTTGAGTGTAGAGGTCGTTTCTTTTGTTGAATTATTTGTGGTTGTTCCTCTGAGTTTGCTGATATTTCAGTTTTGAGCTCCCTGACTCAGTAGTCACTGAGCAGGTAAAGATCTCGCCACTTTCTTATTTTGCCTTTTTTATTTTGATGGTAATTCTGAGTTGGGGTATGCCTCATTGTATTACAGTTGGCTACTTCTCACTCTGACGTAATCACATATTGATGTTTGGTCATGACTTTCCACATCGAGGTACGACATGCTCAGGGTCTTGGGTGTCTTGGTTGTTGATGTTCTGGGACGCCGTGTCAACTTCAGCCTGTTACGTGCATTGTCTGTTTTCAAAATACACTTCTGTTTTCACAGGAAATGTACAGTTTGCATACAGTCTCTTTCAAAATAAAAGCACAATGTTGACTGCATACTGAGTTGTTTTTTGTTTGTTTTTTTTCTTCAACAACACACGCACATGGTTGGGTACTGGGAAAAAGAACAGTGTTTGGCTTTACAATTCCCTGGGAAGCGAACACTGGCCTCCCAGGTAATTCTGTAAAGCACTTTGTGTTGCATGTCCGTGCAGGAAAAGCGCTCTACAAATAAAGTTGATTGAAGTTGATTGAAGTCATTGGTTGTCTAGAGATCCCCAATTGGGGGACCTCTAGAGCTGCTAATAAAGGCCTGGTGTGTATCAGTACACTGATCAGAAGAATATAGTGATGTTGCCCATCAAATTTAACAGCAGAACCTCAGCTACAAGGCTGTAAAAATACTTTTTACATGCCCCAAACTCAGTTTTAACATCATCTAAATAAACAACAACAACTAACTCCCAACCCACTCAGTATATTTCAGCCACACGTTATTCAAAACACACACCATGCATCTCAAATGAAAGCTGAGACTCCACTCTTTCCACATGTATACTCCAAATCTCTCTCCCTTTTACCATCACAGAGCTACAGCACAAAGAACAACAACAACAACAGAAATCTCTTTGCCAAAATATATTTGTAATATGTCTCTTACCTTATTAATTTCGCCATAAAATGTTTCACGCTCTGTTCACGTACTACCGGAAGTTGTCTGATTGGCTTACAGTGCTGTCAATCTTGTTTTGGTGGGTATAGCGTCATTCTATTGGCTCTAATGAATCAAACGAGGTGTCATTCACTCAAATCAGCCAAGCTGTCACAGAGATACAGGCCTCCAAAGCTCAGAATAGAAACAGGTTCAAATGTAGTAGGTGCATATTGGTCAGTTTGGAGTGGGAAATAGAGGAAAAACGAAACGGACAGTTGTATGTGTATACCCTAACCATCAGTAGGGATTTACAGAAACAAAAAATGAAAGATATAGGATTGTACTTGACAAAAATCACATGCAAACATGGAGCAATTATGGAGAGCTTGCCTGAATTTTCTGTACTAAAACCTCTCTAATATTGTTCTGCTTCACTTTATCAGAATCAACCTTTGCAGAGTTAATGTTCACATATTGTACTATGATGTGATAGAGGTTTGGAGCTGCAGCTGCATCATTCCACAGGGATACTCATCCTTGAGGCAAACCTCAAAATATTTCATTTGTGCTGTGTGCCATCTTCATTTACTCCTCACATATAACACATACACTGATATTTACACATCTTAACAAATCTCACAAGTGTTCCCTTTACCATGACACCAAAAGTATTTAAATAGATGTTGTGGTTGCACAGATATATTCATGCCATTATGGATATGCAATTTTCGAGCAGAGGTCTATAAAATAGGGTCAGGTACCATCAGGTTCAGAATATTGACCTTAATCAGAATACGGTGTGCATGTAAACGTAGTCAGTGTCTGACGCTGGAAGTCACCGACCATGCGCCAGATTTCGGTTGTCTTCGGTGAGATGGTGCCTGGTGCCTGCAACAGGTTTGTTTATAAAAATGCAGCAGCACTGTGATGACACACACATTTCATCCACCAGACCTGTAACTTTATACAACACTATGAAGTATAAAGTGTTTACACTATAGTGTTAAAATGATGGTTTTTATAACACCTGGTTTTAGAAGATGCTGCAGCCCCCTCAGCACACCTGCCTAACAGCTTTCAGAATAGTTTGCTGCAATGTACAGTACAAACCTTGCTTGTTGAGAACTTACAGGAAAGTTGCTCAGGTGTAAGAAACTGGTTGTTATGGAAACAATGGAAAAGGCTTGATTTCAAGGCCCCATTCTTCAGTGTTTGTGTTACTCACAGTGTAGAAACATGGTGAAGTCTTACAAATATCCATTTTTCTCCCTGTTCAGCTGCACGTGGAGCCAGCGCGTGGACAGTCAACAGGCTTGTCAGCCAAAAATATGTTGGCATTGACCATCAGCAGGCAGTCGGCTTTCTGCATTTCTTTGTTTACCGCATTAAAAAATCAGCAACTGCCAAAAGCACAAGTTAAATTCTGTTTTCTGTTTGTATTCTATTAATGCTACCCAATCAACACATGCAATTAACTCTTTAAAATTATGTTTAATTATGATAAGCAGCGATAATGCAGCGGGAGTCACAATGGATGACGAAGAAACCACCAAACAGATGGAAATGAGTGTTGCTCACATTTGGCACCAACGGATCAAACCATCAACTTGCAGGGTGTAGCAGCAAAAAAAAGAGAATATCATCACGCCTTGTGTTGCACCCATGTGCTGTCTGCTTCCCTTCCCTCACTGGCTCTCAGATTTTTGTTCTATACTGTCTGTCTGTCTCCCTCCCCAGTGGGATCCCCCCATGCTGGGGTGGTCCTGTGTTTAATCTCCTGCTTTTCTTTGAAGTCTGCCCAACTTTCTCCTCTGTTCCCCTCCTCACTTTTCTCCCCTCCATATTTTCTCCACTTCCCATCATCTCACTCTTCACCTGTCTTTTCTTCTCTGCCTCTCATCCTCCACCCTCTTCTCTTTTTCCCCCTCTCCCTCAGCTCTTATCACCTCTCAGACTGCCTTCTCATGCCTCCCTTTCTACTTCTCCTCTCATCTCCTCCTCACCGCATGTAGCCGCCCAGCTTGCTGCTATGCTGTGTGCCCATGCATCACCGTGACCACCCTGCCTGCACCCGCTGTTAAACTATTCCTGGGAGAGCTCACCTGCGAGTGGAGGGCTCCTTTGAGAAGAAAGGAGGAGAGTGCAGAGAGAGTAATGGAAAAACAAGTTCCACCCCCTTAACAGCTGGAGGTGACCAGATACTGTGTGTTTTTGAAAATGTAGTGTACAGAAGCATCCAGTGCGTATTCTGTTGAGTCCAAATGTATATAAATTCTCTTTTGTGGACTGTACGTTGTAGCTTGTGAGTAATCACACTGAGAGCAGAATTACAAAAGGAGTCAAGGGCAGAGATGCAGTGGGAGCACAGGAGAGAGATGATTAATAGAAAAGTTCTGCAGGTAAGTTGGTTGCTGGGTGTAAATAAGAGTAAGTTTTTGGCCAAACTTCAGTGGGCAAGATGCAAAGAGCAGGTTGTTGATGTCACGCCAGGTTTGTGTCTGGTTTATTTACTTCTAGTTACCTCCTCCTGCCATTTGGGGTACTACTGCAGCCTCCACTTTACCACAGCATCTGGAGATGTAAAGGCCAAAGGCAATAGTGTCCACTGGTTAGTAAGGATTTGAAAAGTGTTAATGAGGGATGTTAAAATAAACAATATTCAATATATTGTGCTTAAGTTACTGCCTCGCTACAATATGCCAACTTTTATGATGTAAACTTAAAGTGAGCTTCCCCTGTTTGAAAGACCAGCAGTGGCAGAACTTGGTTTGGTTGGTAATGAACAAACCATGGCAGTGTGGAAGTGATAAATTGGCCAGTGATTGCAGAATGTTAAGCAGGAAGTAACACTGAATGGACGGGGGATTTTAAAAAAGGAGCATTTAAATTGAAGCTGTTTTTCAACCACACTCATGCCATAGAACCACAGCAAAACACATCTCAAAGATTTTCAGATGGGTTTGAAAAGACCTGTTACTTTTCCCCACCCTTTGCACCAAATCAGTCTGAGGTGTTGGTCTGCCCTGCTGTTTAACTCTAAGTTTCTCCTCGTAAGGAAGACTATCAAAGGGCTTCACCAAAATCCGGTTGACAATATTCAAATTGTCTGCCATTATGTGCAGCTTGCTAGCTCGCCCGCTTGCTGGGGCTGCTGCGCGAGGCTAGTGTGACCGCCTGTGAGTGCTTTGGGACGGTGGAGGGGCTCACAGCAGCACCCGCTGCTGGTTGGGGACAGTAACTGCAGGGCGACAGAAGTCAGAGTCTCCAAACACGAGCACAGTCTCCAATAACACCAGAAAAAGATGCTAGATTTGTCACTAGTCGTTTTTAACAAAGAAAAAGTCACTAAGAGGATTGGAAAAGTCTCCAGATCAACTCGGAACAACGGAATGAAACTTGAAAAATGCTCCGGTGGTGGTTTATATTTCAAGATCGCTGATTCGCTCATTTCGCTGTCAATCAAAAAGGGATTCAGCCTCAGACAGATCATCCAATCATCATGCAGAAGCTCAGCGTCCAGTCCAGCCGAGGCCAGCCCACTGCCCCATAGACCCCCAGAGACGCTGAGCGTCTGATGGGCGGGACAAAACCGAGCGTTTATCCAATGACTGTCTAGTTTCGCTGCAGTGGAACAACCCACTCTATGTTTCCCCATTGAAGTCTTTGGACCCTGAGCTTCCACTGTTTAAAGCACTGTGACCCTACGGGAATGAATGAGAAGAAAGTCGCGTCAGTGACCTGTGATAAGTAGCTGATTCTGAACAAAAGTTGAACGCGTTCTAGCGCATATTTAGTCAATGAAATGTAAAGACAACAGTACATATTTGACCACTTATTTTTTGACTTTTTAGGAGAAGCTGAGCTTCCCTTGCAGTCTTGGAGCAATCGCCATTGATGCGGAGCCATCTTGAGGCACGCCAGACTCAAACAGAGTTGATAGTGCAACCTACCATCAAGGCCACACAAACGACACTGACTCAGCATTTAAGATTACAAATCCACAAAAACAAATGTGTACTGGAACATGTGCAATGGTGAAATCAAATAACCACCACTGAGCTCAAGCTCCCCAGCCCTCTCTAACTGCTCACAATTAGCTAATTAATCTCAACCACATCTTCGGACAGATACTCGTGGTGGGTACTTATGCACTGATTCCACAGGAACCCAAAAGGCAACCAGAAAGCGGCGACACTCAGGAAACCAGGGAAATGGTCCCAAGACATGGTCTTCATCCGCATTCTCAGCCACACTAAGTGAAAACAACAAACTGGTTGATCCCTTTAAACTTATGTGGCTATATCCACCAGTTACATGGACTAGTATTATTTTTTTTCTCATTTAAATCCCAAACAAATGGGTTTGCAACAGAAAGAAGTGGGGACGCAAGCTGCTCCCTTCTAACATCCACAAAAAATAACTACACAAAAATAACCAAACAAACAAATTATTGTGTGGTACTCCCGAAAGTCTCAGTCACAGTGCTAACTCTGGAAACAATCTGCACTCTGTACAAACCACAGGAGTCACAAACCAGATCATATATGACAAGCAGGGAGTCCACACAAAAGCTTCAGTTAAAACAACCAGAATTTATCAAACTAAGACTTACTTAAATAAACAATGGTGTGTGTAGGTCAGCCAAGTCAGTAATGAAAGCCATGCATCGATGTGTGTCAGGTGTGCTACGGAGGTGTTGAAGGTGCAAAACCAAAAAGCAGTGATGCAGGGTGGATGTCTACTGCAGGAAGGGAGGGAGCACATGAAAATATGAAGCAGCTTTTATAGCCTGGGAGGCCCAGGTGAGCTTCATCAAGGCAACGACCCTCCCATGTCAGCTATCTGCCTGATGAGGTTTGCTGGAAGAACCTCCAAGACAGTGGGAGGGATGTCACAGGTGCACCTGTTAAACTGCTCGTTAACATAAAGCCAGTCAGGTGGCAGCAACTCACTGCATGTAGACATGGTAAAGACAAGCTGCTGAAGTTCAAACAGAGCATCAGAATGATGAAGAAAGGTGATTGAAGTGACTTTGAACGTGGCATGGTTGTTGGTGTCAGACGGGCTGGTCTGAGTATTTACTGGGATTTTCAGCACAACCATCTCTAGGGTTTACAGAGGATGGTCCCAAAAAGAGAAAATATCCAGTGAGCCAAAATGCCTTGTTGATGCCAGAGGTCAGAGGAGAATGGCCAGACTGGTTCAAGATGATAGAAAGGCAACAGGAAGTCAAATAAGCACTGGTTCCAACCAAGGTGAATGATTCAGCTCATAAGCAGCAAATGGATCCAAATGGATGTGAGTTCTTGGATATACATATGTTACATACTGTTCCATAAAGAGCCTGTGGCCCCATCCCAGCAGAACCACTGTGTCCACGGAGCCTAACAAGCAGAGCAGCGGTGCTCCGGATGCTGAGGCAGCATCTCTGCATGTTATTCTCAGCCTCTCTAACACATGGTGCTGTCTGACTAATGCTGGATTTTGCTGTGAGCCAAATGAGCTGAGTCCAATGAATTAAAATTAGAAGTGTCTGCTCACAGCTACAAGATGTATAGCATGCAAAGACTGCATACTTACTGCTGCATGTAAGTGCACGTGCTGTTAGTAGTCACCTGGCAGGTTTTTAAGCACATATTTATGGCTACAGACTGGCGTATAGGCCACCTGCTCCCGAGGTACCTGCCTCTGCAGCACTTTGTTGGTGTTGTTGTTATTTGTTTCTCTAAACATTCAAATGTAAATGAAATCAGTATAAGCTCTCCAATAAAAGTATGTGTTTTAAGAGACTATTTAAAGATGAAGTACACTCAAGTCAGACTTAAACGTCTGAAGTCGAAAGGAAAGAAATCGCCAAAACACAAAATACTGAATTTGCTACTTATATTTCTCCCTTGATATTGTGAACACTGAAATGCAGCCTGTCAGTACCTTCAGCTGTCTCAATCTTTCATGTGACCCTCACTGTGCAGGACGTCACGGCCTCTCAAGGGTCACCTGCTGAGCAATGAACCTCCTGAATTCACTAATCCACCTCCAATTTGTAAAGAGTGCTGTGAAGATCAAAACACTCTCACTCCGACCTCGTCACCTATCAACATTTGGTCATGGACTTTCAACGTCCACATATGACATCCAAGGTACCCTGGGTGCTTTAATAGTTGTAGTTCTGGGACGCCGTGTCAACTTCAGCCTGTTACATGCATTTTCTGTTTTCAAAATACACTTCTGTTTTCACAGGAAATGTACAGTTTGCATACAGTCTCTTTCAAAATAAATGTGCTACGTTGGTACAACACTGCAAATTGACTTTTTTTCCTTTTATTTTCTCCAACAACAAATGCACTTGGATACGTTTTGCCAACACATGCACGTGGTTGGGTTTAGGCAACAAAAACACGCAGGGTTTAGGGTTATAAGAATAGGGTTTGGCCTTACAATTTTAGGTGGAGTGAACTCCAGCTTCGCCCTACTTAAGGGGCTCCACCACCCCTCCCACCCACCCTACTCAAACTTCCATCGCTTTAACTGTCATTCTTGTCCTGTCTCATTTGCCCCTGACACAGCTGGGCACTGTTAAACTACAATGGCGACTGGTAGCGTACCATGGCGACATGAAAGGATGTCTTTTTTGTGGGAGTTTGATGCCAGAGGTCACTGACAAAGCACCGGATTTCGTTGACCTTTGACCTCTTGGATATAGAATGTCATTACTTCATCATTTTATTCTTATTTTGGTCATAATTAGTATAATAATCCTTGAGTTATGGCCCAAAATAGGTTTTGTGAGATCACAGTGACCTTGATATTTGACCTTCGACCACCAAATTCTACTCAGTTTATCTTAGAGTCCAAGTGGGTGTTTGTGCCAAATTTAAAATAAATTCTCTGAGGGCTGTCTTGAGATATTGCATGCATAAGAATGAGACAAACACAAGGTCACAGTGACCTTTGACCAACCAAAATATAATCATTTCATCATTTAGTCCAAGTGGACGTTTGTGCCAAATTTAAATAAATTCCCTTGAGGTGTTCTTGAGATATCACATTTAAGAAAAGGAGAAGGTCACGTGACCTCAGCCATTGACCCACCTGACCTAAAATTGAATCAGTTCATTGTTGAGTCCAACCCCACGTTTGTGCCAAATCTTAAGACATTCCCTCAAGACATTAAATGTAGGTAGGTACATACGGATGGACAGACAACCCAAAGACATAGCACTTCTGACCATGGCGAATCACACAAGACGCTGTATTGACACGGCTGCTTCTTATTAAGTAACAAAAAAATCAGCTCTATATCAGATATAAATTCTTCCCACTCCAGAGGATTGACTTTCCCATCCTGTCTGAACCTAGAAGACATGCTGTACTTGTCCAACTGTCCCACAGGAATCCTGCAGGGCCCATGAGATCACACATCCAATGTCCTCTTCTGAAAACACCACCCCACAACTTGACATCAGACAGCTTGTCTCTGTGAGTTGTAGCAAACCCGTAATCTTGACAATGGTATGACAACATATTCATCTATTTCCTGCCACCTTATTTCAGCCTCTGTAAATCATTCAGTATTTAAGTCACGCACACACAAGGAGAGAACACATGCACATCTTATCAATAAATAAATCATAAACCGACATTGTGCTTTAGCTGTTCTGAAGCATGCACATAATGTTGGAGCACAGACTCTCCTCCGTGGTTGGCAGATTGGTACCAGCATGTATTACTGCACCTACTGGATGACAGATAGCAGGGGTTCTTCAACATTTCCAGTTCAAGACCTCCTCTGAGGACAGGTAGTCGAAGCTTTAATAAAGTGGACAAAAGTCGTCCAATGTCAAAGTCAACTCAGGTCAATGAGAAATGCCTCCTAGCCAATGGAGTAATACTTGGAACTTACTGGATCAAAGGGAAGAGGAGACAACAGAAGGAGATGAAAAAAGAGAAGGTGGAGAGGGAAGAAAAGTTGCAGAAAACCAGGACCCAAAGTTTGGTAAGGAAAAAAGTAGAGCAGAAGGAGGAGGGGGGCGGATGGAGGGGAGGATGATGAAGACAGACCAGGAGATAAGAGAGGAGGTGAGCAGATGAGAGGGAAAACAGGAGAGGAAAGGTAGGAGAGGAGAAAAGATGGCTGCACTTCAAAGAAGCAGCAGATTCAAAAGTGGACCACCTTTTCATGGGACCACCCACTGAGAGAAGGAATGGGAGAGACACTGAAGGAGAAATGGCGAGAAATGAAGAAAGAGGGGCAGGTGGATACAGATGAAGGGGGAGTGATGGGCAGGTTGAGGGAAATGGAGGTACAGAGACACACAGAGGGGGACTGTCAAAGGACCAGCAGAGGTGGTCTGAAACTGTATTTCCATAACAATTTTGACAACTGAGTCAGTTTTGTCCTTTGGTGATGACCCTGGAGTATCGCATGCATGCAGCTGCACACCATTTCCCATTTGTTGCCCTGATGTCGGCATTCAGACAGAATATTTCACTCCTCCAGACAACCAACAAGGACTCATGTTTTCCCATGTCTCTCTCTACTCTATCACATGAGAACTATATTCGTAATTTATCTGCATAATCATGAACCTTTCAACATCACATTTTGGGTTTTCTTGCACAGTAAAATGCTGTTTTGTGCTCTGATGATAGCAAGTAAAAGGTGGTTACTTAAGGTGTGATCAGATCGCAGATGAAGTCGACTTTGGAGGCAGCTCACATGCATACTAAATCAATCAAAAGATGCATAAATATCTGAGTTTGCTTTAGGCAGGGCAAATTGATACAAGGCCACATTGATATCTCTGCCAGTTGGAAATGTTTCATTTTGAGCAAAAGTTTTGCACTTATCTAAAAGCTGCATGAATTCATTTAATAAAAAAAAAATAATTTCGTGAAAATGCATGAACTTGCTTTAAATCTAAGGTACCTTTAAATATCATAAGGGAGGTAACCTCCAGCAGATTTTTGTGAGACTATCATGCCTTGACAGTCTAATATAATCTGCATCACATTTGCCACTATTTTTTTTTTACAATATTTAGACTGAAAGGCCTACCTCAACAACATAGATAACCAACCGTGTCTCACTACCAACTTGTGAAATACCAACACTTACAGCAGTTTTTGATGCTTCCTGCAATGACTGTGGGATAAAGTGCAAATTTAGCAGGTGGCAGAGAAGGTGCATGGGTCAAACAAAATCTGGACTTTCACCCAAGACCAGTGTTTGTGTTCCTGGTGAAACCAAAAGTCAATCGAGTTATTTTAAAAATAACATCGTGTTCTAGTACATGTAGCCAACCCATTCTCATTTCACATAATATGCCACTGGAGGACATCAGTTTAAAACACCACCGGAAATCAACGTAACTTGAGGAGATAAGTCTCTGTTTCAGTAACAAACACCGGGCTTTCACCCAGGAGCCTCGTGTTTGCTTTATGTTTTTATCTAAACCTAACCACATGTGTTTGTTAGGGGGGTGATCACACAGAAATGAGACGCTAGAGACACGGACGCTTCAAAGACGCCTGAAACGCTGGAAGCGTTTATTCAATGCGCGCTAGCTACTGGCATCTGACGCTTAAAAAGTTGAAAATATTTTAACTTACACGTGTCTAAAAAGAAGGGTCTACAAAAACGCGTGTCTAAAAAGACAGCGGAAAAATGCCCATCTAAAAAGACGCTTGAATGCCGGTCAGACGCGCCATATCATAGGAAAACAATGGTTTTACTGGCGTCGCGTTTCTAGCGTTTCATCTCGGTGTGATCACTCCCTTACACAAGGAAATAAAATTAATACAAGGTGTTTACCAACATACATTTATTTTGAAAAAGACTGTATGCATCAAACAGCAGAAACTGTTCATGTCCTGTGAAAATCAAAGTGTATTTTGAGGAGACACATTGCATCTAACAGCCGTAAATTGACAAAGTCCACTGGACAAGCAGCAATATGTGACAAGACAGGAGTGAGAGTATGTCGACTTAGCATGCTACGCTAGTGATGCATGCGACGTGTTATTTTAATCCAAACCATGGTGTTTTTGTTGTTTTTTTCTAAACCTAATCACAAACTTTTGTTGCCTAAACTACAGGAAATAAACCTAAAAACAAAGTTTTACTTGCATTTAACAAACAGATACTGTACATTTAGTGTAAAAATTGAAGTTTATTTTGAAAAGACACCATACATGCAACTGGCGTAAACTGACACCATGTCCCCGAACATCCAAAACTGATACAGGAAGGTATGTAGCCCATCATACGTTGACTCACAGGGCCACTGACCAAACACTGTAATCTCATGAACTGGGAATGAGAATGTGTTGAAATAACAGAAATGTTATCAAGAAAATAAGACATGAGGTAAACTGCTATGCAAATTGCAGATTACAATACGATCGTATATATATTTCATTTGTATTGCCCTAATGTCGAGAAAACTGTGGTACATTTTGTCAAAGCAGCGTGCAGCCATTTTATGGCACACAAAATGTGGCATTCACTTGAGTCATCATAAATCTCTGAAGGGAAATTGTGCAGCAGCTTAACAGAAAGTGACTCACAATGCTTAACAGTCTTGCCAGAAACAGCAAAAACAAAATAGAAACACTGCAAACAAAATATTAAGCATATGGCTGGAATTATTCAACAGTGAAATGGACAAATTTCAGCACCGGCTGTTTGACAGGTTGTTTGGAGGTCCAACACAGGCTGACACCGCCTGCCTTGTGGGCATTTAATGGCCGATTTCATTAAGGCCGGTTAACCAGCTCTACTGTCCAGCACATCACATAAACAAGGCCCTGCTGTATCACTAATATCAGGTCTCAGGCGTTAGTGAGTGTGTGCTCTCGTCTCGTACCCAGAGATACAACTGTGTGTATGTATAATTCACAACTCCTTTAAGTGTCTCTTACCTTCAGCCGGCTGTCATTTTGTGTGTGCAGGTATGTGTAAGGCTGTATGTGTGTCACAACTCCTGTTTCTCACACTTTCCAAGAGACGGAAAAACTGCTACTGTGTGTGTGTGTGGGTGTGTGTGCTCATAGTCGTCTAATTGTCCGGATCCCAGGGTACTTGTAATACAGCCACAGTTCATTTAATGTCTCTATCTGCCCCTATTAGTGGAGAGATAGGGATTTAGTCCCCACCTTTTATGATAACAGCACTGAAAGCTTTTGATCCAGAAGTAATAGTTGTAGTTATGTCTCTTTCTCTGTTGTTTTCGGCTCCCACTTTTATTTATTGATTTAGAAAAATACCAAAGCTACATGTGAATAAACTGCACCTGAGATAATTTGATAACAGCCTGTAAAGAGAACATCATGAAAAATAATCTCTACATTCCACTTTCTCCCACCTGGACAACAGTAAGATGCTGTTCATTCACTTCAGTTCAGCATCCAACATCACCATTCCCTCCAAACTGATCACCAAACTCAATGACCTTTGCATCAACACCTCCCTCCCTCTGCAACTGGATACTGGACTTCCAAACCAACTGACCCCAGTATGTTACGTTAGACTGTCACACTTCCTAAACCCTCAGCCTGAACATTGGCGTCCCACAGGGCTACGTGCTGAGCCCTCTGCTTTTCTCCCTCTCACCCTACCCCTGCACACCTGTATGGTTCCAAAACCATTATGAAGATGATACAATAATAGTCAGCCTACAGGAATGCAGGAAGAGGTGTACAGAGACGTTATTATCTGTATTTGTTCAACTAACAAAGTTATCTGTTGTTGGATAGAAGACCAAAGTGGGCAGTGTTCATACTGCAAGTCCCGTGAAATCGGGCAAATGTTGTATTTTGTAACCTAATATTCACGAGCAATGAAATTGCTGTGCCTTCAAAGCACCAAATTGATTAATAATGGCACAGAGGTGCCATGATGCACTGTAATACTGCCAAAACCTTGAGAAAAGTCGTGATGCTGTTGTTTGATCATATTGCACAGTACTAATGTAACCACCCCTGGGGACCTGCTACACTTGGACCAAAGGGTCTTTTCTTTTGATTACTGTTATGTTATGACTTGTTATTTATTGTTTTTGTTTGTTTGTTAAAACTACTACTACTACCAATAATAATAGATATGAAATATATTTCCTAAATAATATTTACTGTACTTTTCTCTCTTTCTGTTTTATTTTTATTTTTAACTAAACTAAGTTTTATGAGCTGTCTGAACCCCATCACTACAGAATGACTTTCAAGTCAATATTAAATAAAATGATATGGCTCTGAAATGAATCCAGAATTAATTAAATAAGGAAATTAATACATGAATATTTAAATAAAAGTACATATTATTATATGAATTAGTCAATATAGTTAAATGGATAAATAAACATATGAAACATTTGCCACTTATTTTGTGCTGTTTCTTGCAGTATAATCTGACTCTGGGTATAACCCTGCTATTTCCCGTGACTTGAGCTGGCATTCTTCTTTTCTTCCACTATTTGCATGCTGCCGTTTGCAAGGGCACTGCATCCTGGGCTTAGTGCTGGCCAAGACAGTTGTGATTGGTTCAGAAAATCACAAATAACCTTTTTCTAAAGGTCCGTGCTGTGGAGATAGGTGTGGCTACGCGAGACTAGTTGGCCTGGGGTGCCAACAACAACTTGGCCCTAAACACCAAGAAGACCACTGCCCGCCCGATCACCATGGGTTCTAGAGCCATCAGCTGTTCAGTGGTGACATACATATTGAGACTTGCTCTGGTGATGATTTTATTCCTATTTTTTTATTCTATGAACTTCTTATTGTGTATTACCGAACTGTTTGACTTTGACTTTGTTTTTTTAATTGTGTCTTGTAGCGTGACTTTGAGTGCTTTAAAAAAAATCAACTATAAATAAAATGCATTACTATTATTAATATTATTATTACTATTATAACAAGATGGTCTAATGAACAACCAGGTTGCCTCACTGCACTACAGCCATGATACAGCAAGACTCAAAAACCATGAGTCATACTTAAACCCACAAAATCATGTATTATTACATTTAATGAGAAGAGTGCTCAGTAAATTGCGGAACAGAGCGGTATTTCCTTTAAGTGTGAGTCCATTAAGATCACTGAGGGAAAAACTGTAAAAAACAATAACTGAGAAATACCTGTCCTCCCTGGAGCTGCTGTCCTTGGTTTCTGTAGGTGTGTGTATATCTTGTACTTCCCCAAAGTGGGTTTCACACCCACAGGGATTGTACTCAACCATCAAACAACAGGCTTTAAAAACCCTTAACACCCCCCAAAGTCTACTTAAATCTGCTTGTAAACCTCACAAGTCCTGTCTTTTAAAACCCTCATTCACATCACTGCTCCCTCTTTCTCCCCTCTGATCCTCTCCTGTCATCACTCTCCATTCTTCCTCTCCTTTATTTCACACCCTCTTAATCTTTCCCTCTGTCTTATTATCCCTGTTAGTTATCTTCTCATCAAGCCTTTCTCTACACCTATTTCTCACATCTGTCCCCCCTCTCTCTTCGCCTGACCCTGGAACTTGTGCCTAATGAGCTCCGTCTGAGTGTGTGTGTGCATTTGAGATTGTATCTGTTTTATAGTGTGTTGTGAAGTGGAAGCTAATGATAGGGTAATTAGTGACAATGTCTTTGCCATTATAAGACGCAGTTCTTCAGATGACTCAATCAGCTATTTTTTCAGTTCACTGACACAATTTATTAGGGCTCAATAATATTCTGACAGCATGGTATCAATTCTGTATTTCGCCCAATGTGCACGGACACAGCCACACACACACACACACACACACACACTTGCTCTCATCTTATGTTTGCATCCATTGCTGAACAGTGAGTTTAAACTGTCTCATAAACTCCAGAGTTCAGTATTTCTTGTCTCATTGTCCTTTATCCCTTGCAGGTAAATCTTAAACGGTCAGCATTTGAACACTTTGCCATAGTGCAGTTACTCCCTGTGTCTATGTTTAGACAGCTGAGGTTACAACCATAGACTGTATAAAATAATGGACTTAACCACTGTGACGTCATCCACTGGTTTGTGGATGCCCGTTCTGAGCCCTTACATCTGGCATTGTAGCCATCACCATTTTGGATTTTTGAAGCCAGAGGTGACCATTTTTGGACGAAAAGGTGGAGATAGCCCCAACACTCGCTGCTAGCTCACCGTGGTGCTGTGGTTAACTGTGATGATGCTAATGCTGATACTAAGTTTTGCTCGTTAAAAACAGGCTTAAAACTATTACAACAAAATGTACTTTTTCAGCCCAGGAGGTTATCGCTTTGTTTCAATGCACTTAAAGGGATAGTGCACCCCAAAATTAAAATTCAGCCATTATCTACTCACCCATATGCCGAGGGAGGCTCAGGTGAAGTTTTAGAGTCCTCACATCACTTCCAGAGATCCAAGAGGAGAGGAGGTAGCAGCACAACTCCACCTAATGGAGGCTGACGGCGCCCCAGATTCAAACGTCCAAAAACACATAATTGAAACCACAAAATATCTCCATACTGCTCGTCCATACAATGAGGCTAAAAACAGAGTTCAAATGACATTTTTCCAAACAACTTCTTATAGGCCCGTTTCCACCGCAGGAACTTCGGGGTAATTTTACGGGGCCGTTGGTGCGTGTCTCCACCGCAGGAACCACCCCCGAAGGACAGAGTTCCGGAACTTTTACAGGGGCTAAACAAGTCCCTGCCTCGGAGTAGGTACTCAGAACGGCCCCGAGAAACTCCTGGCTGGGGCTTGGGGGTTACTTGGTGCTGATTGGATATACTCAAGGCAGGATGTGACGTCAACAGAAAGCGACAAAATAGCCGGCATTTTTAAAACTCAGCAGACGAGAGTTAGCTCGTTCATAGCTTCAGTAACTCAATAAACGGTCCGTGAAAAAAGTATTTTTTCCAGCGGATATCTTAGTTACAACATGATTGAGCTAGCAAAGCAGTTTTGTGTTGATATGTGTGGTATTTATTCAGTTTTGGGAAATCATGATGTCTAGAAAGCATCAGCTGACAGGGACAGCTAACAGCAGCAGCAAAGCTAACATCAGGACGTCATCTGTTAAAAGCCTCCTGTTGTCGGATACGACATGAAACTACTCCAGTTAGCTCAATCATGTTGTAACTAAGACATCCGCTGGAAAAAAATATTTTCATGGACCGTTTATTGAGTTACTGAGTATTACAGACACCGCTAAGGGCTAACAGCTAACGGCGTCCCTACGCCCCTACGTCACCCCGGTCAAAATGGTCGCACAACGATTACGTCACATACAGAGCACGGTAACTTTACAGGAACCTTCCTCCTACTCCACTCTCTCAGTGGAGACACGGCAGTTAAGAGGGCCGAGCAAGAGGACGTTCCTGTAGTAGTTCCTGCCCTGCAAATAGTACCAGGAACTTCTTCAGTGGAAACAGGCCTTATGTCGGGGCTTCAGGACACTTGGATCACTACGGACGAGCAGTATGGAGATATTTTGTGGATTCAATTATGTGTTTTTGGACGTTTGAATCTGGGGCGCCGTCAGCCTCCATTAGGTGGAGTTGTGTTGCTACCTCCTCTCCCCTTGGATCTCTGCAAGTGATGTGAGGACTCTAAAACTTCACCTGAGCCTCCCTCGGCATATGGGTGAGTAGATAATGGCTGAAGTTTCATTTTGGGGAGCACTATCCCTTTAACATAACTTCATTCAATCTTGAGCTGAAGCAGCCCGTTCTCATTCCCAACTCGTTAAATATCGTCACTTTGTCAGTGATTTCAGATGCAAAAACATAACTTTCACGGTGGTACGATACGCTGTTGGATGGCATCAGTTTGAAACACCACCAGAAAAAACCTAATATAAGCTGCTGGAAAGTCCCTACAGGGTGGACAGGAGGGGAAGTGGATGAGCCCAACAAACCCCAGACTTTGACCTGGGAGGCTGGTGTTCGCTTCCCCAGCAAACGTTAAGCCAAACCATGATGGGTTTCTTCCTAAATGTAACCATGTGCTTTTGTTGCACAAGGAAATAAATGTAGAAATGACGTGTTTTACCAATGTTGTACGCTTATTTTGAAAAAGACTATTTGCATCTGACGAGCAGAAACAGCTATGTTTCGGCTTGATTAGAGTGCCTTAAAACCTTCTGAGACCTGGACTTTTGTTTGGTATGCTTTTTTAAATTTCTCCTAGCTATTTGGGATCTGTAGGACCCGATAAGTATAAAAACCTAAACACTGTCAATGATAATTAAGTCCCAATGTCCTCAAACAAGACGATAATAAAGTCGCAATGTCCTCATATGATTACTTATGAATTAACAGTGTCAAATGTATTGCCATATCAAACTACAAACATTACTCATCATAACTCAACAAGTTTCAACCATAAAATTTGATCAGGTTTTGGACCTTGTCCACTTTTGTGTCGGGAGCGTCTGCACTGACTTGGCAGAGACGGCTGCCATCTTGTTCTTACATGGATCAGTGTATTGTGCTCTTACTACCACAAGATGGCACAAAAAAGTGTCCACAAGGAAGACAACAGTTCAAGTTAAGTAGAATGAAGTATAAGGTCAAGTAAACCCAAAATGTGATGTCCTCTTGTGAGGTAGATACACAGCTAAAGTCTCTTCACTATCTCAGTTTTTCTCTGTTCATTCTGAAAGAGAGAAAAAGAGGAAGAGGTCAGTGGCAGTGTTCCTTCTACTACTTGTCTTCCACCTGACCTGTCTGATGGGAGTTGACAGTGGATCACAGCTTACAACTACAAGAGGGAAGGGAAGAGAGGATGGCGGTGCCTGTGCTGGGGTTCAGAGATAGAGAGCATCTGTCGGAGGGGAGGTTTTCTCAGAAGGAGGGAAACGTTCAATCCCTACTGGGCCAGCAGATTACAGAAAATGGGAGTCTGGGTGGATGGATGGGTAGGGGTGCAGAATATGACAGGGCATCCCAGCTACTATCTCTACCCTGCATTCCCCAGCGGAGCGAAGACAGAAAGGGTAGACAAAGATTAAAAAGGTAAAGCTGTTTTAACTGGAGTCTGAATGCCCAGCTCTGGATGGTGGGAGGCTTTTTTTCATTCTGTCAGAGTAGATTTTTTGATGGAGACAGACAGACTTTAAAAGTTTTCAGCGTCTGAAGTAGCTCTGTTCCTCTGTGTCCTATAGCTTGGGGCAATTTGAGCAATGAGAGGACACAGTGTTTCTATCTTTTCTGGCACGATTATGAAATGCATTTGCTTTGTTTCCCAGTTGAAATTCAGGGTGAGCCTTTGCAGGGTTTTAAGATTTAGCACCAATTTAGCTGTCCCAGAAAGAGCGAGGCTAAAAAACCTATTTACAGTTTTGTCACAGAAGTTGAGGTGTGGCCAAGTCATTAATGTGGCTCAAGAATTCTTCAGGAAGTTTGCAGTCATGGCAGATTTTAATGGCAGTCATTTAAATCCAATAAACCTTAGACTGATGTGTAATTAGTCTGGATGAAACATAACCATTTCAGGCTGTTAAACTCTTCCAAGGACCTAAAGTGTTCTGCAAATATAAGACTGGAGCTCTGCAAAGTTCAACAGGCCTTTCTATTTAAACCCTTTATTAAAAACACAGTGAGGTGAACACCCAGTGGAAGGATTTCAGTATTTGACAATGTTCACACTGAGCCAGCTAAATCTTAATGTACAGATTTGGCCCCATTTCAGCTGCTTGTCAAGAATGAGGACATCCAGACAGCACTGGGCCACTGTTCCTTCATGTTTTAAGTAGGCAGTTGAGGTGGTTCAGCATCTGATCAAGATCCAACCTGAATTTGTTCTGTGCACCTGCTGTTGGGTAGTAACGGGCGAAAACTAACAAATCTTTTTGCACAACTCTTCTCATGTCCGGCATGTAACGGATCAACCTTTGGAACATCCGAATGCTCATGGATGTCTGACATTTCCCTCTGGCTGCTATTGTAGGGTATTGCTCACACAATAGGCAGATTATGACACATTGGGCCCCTGGACACTGATGGGTAAAAGGACCCCCTTACCAACCTCTAGTATTTTTGGGTCAATGTTACAATGACATCATTTTATTAGATTGGGGCAAAACCTGCCTCTCCCCCACAGGGCTGTAGGAGTGTTAAAATGTGTTTGTCTTGTTGTGTTATTGGGAGCCAGAATAGAAGGAGTCATGGCTCAAAACCAGCCGCCACTGCCCGTCAACAAAAACAAAGACAACTATGGTTAAATGTGATAAGACCAAAGGACTGGACGGAGGCCATCATCAAAAATGCTCACATGTGCAGCGCACACTTCATATCAGGTTAGGGAAAAAGTATTTCCTGTTGTAGGGATGAATAAGGTTATGTGTATTAAGGGTTATCATGTCCACCTCATCAGAAACTGGGGAGGGATTAAGAGGAATATTGGATTTCTCTGCAACGCTAACTTTTTAGCACATTAGCTAACGTTAGCTTCCATAGCAAAACAAACAAGTGTGGTCCTCCTTTGTAAGATTGGCTTCCTGTGACATCATCCATCCACTGAGTGAGAGCATACGGGTCGGCCAGTCTGGTCCCGTTGGTCAGTGTTTACTTATTCAAGTAACACTGGCGGTCCCGGAGAGTGAGTGACCTGACATGGTGCGTTGGTAAATTCAGTCTGACGCTCTACACTAAAATGAGAGCCCTGTTTGTGGAAGAAACGCAGCGTTATATTTCTACATGAATGAACCAACGGTTAAGTTAATCACACATTCACTCCGCTCGGCGCTCTGCTGCTCCGTCTCCACAGACAGAGTGTCCAGAGTGCGCTCTGCCACTCTGAGAGTGCGCTGCTCTGGATAACCCAACGCTACATTCAGACAGCGCTCCCAATTTATCAACGCTCCAGTTTGTGTCAGAGTGCGCTCCCACACTCACAATGAGTGTTTCTGAACGCACCACTCACATCATCTTCCTCCATTGTCTAAAACATGCCTCCATTAGGTGGCCTTGTTGTTATTTTCGTGACATGTTTAGGGTATTCTTTCAGTCTTTTTTAGGACTTTACGGGTTCTGTTATCGACATGACGATTAAAACCTTTCACAAAAAATGCAATTACTCTTACAATGCATGGCTCAGAATGTTTAAAGAACACACTGATAAGGACAAGCAAAGGAAACCGATCAGGTGAGTCTTGAAATATGATTGGAACTCATTTTTCAGATTATTCCAACACCACACGGATGCACCACATGGCTGCAGAAGTAACTGGGACATTTGCTTTTTGCCCCTAAAAGAAGACAGATTATCAGTCAGTGACATTTCTGTGACATTTTATTGAGCCCACATAATCTACCTCTATATGAGTGGGAATCAATGCGTTCAAATAAATATTGTATTTCTATTTTTTTTATGTAAATTTATCCACAATGACTGTTAATGCATTGAAGTGAAGCTTTGTGGGGTGGCAGCACTAGCTGTCAAACTTGCATGAACAAAAACAGTGTCAAAAAGAGACTGACACCGTATTATGCAAGAACTCAAAAGGTTTGATACATTTACATTTGTATTAACTCAGGGGAACTGACACTGTGAAAAGAGTCAGTTCCCCCATCACTACAACTTGGAGGACACCCCACGGCAGACCAAGAACACCTTGGAGGTATCATGAATCCCATCTGGCCTGTGAATACCTCAGGAATCTCAAGACTGTATTTCCACTCTAATGTGGAAAAACTAAGCTGAAACAGACATCCAGAGAGAAGTTGGAATAGAGCAGCTGCTCCTTTGTGTCAGAGAGGGCCAGTTGAGGTGGTTTGGGCGTCTGATCAGGATGCCTCCTGGGCGCCTCCCAGTGGAGTTTTTCCAGGCTCTCCAAGTGGTAGCAGGCCCGGGGCAGATTCAGAACATGCTGGAGGGATTATATATCTCATCTGGCCTGGGGACGCCTCAGGATCCCCCAGGAGGAGCTGAAGCGTCGCTGGGGAGAGGGACATCTGGAGCACCTTGCTGAGCCTGCTACCTCTGTGACCCGGCCCAGGATAAGCAGATAAAGATAGATGGATGGATAAAATGAAACATTAAATAAAGTCATCTGGATGTGCAGCTCAACCAGGATGCTTACTTTTACAATTTGAAAAAGAAATTGTACATTTCAGCCAGCTCTCATTCCCATGTCGACAAATACTGACACTTTGCCGTGCCGCTATGATACTGACAACAATTGCACCCTTTAGCATCTTTCAACAAACTTCAATCTAAACCACTCTGTGGCAATAATTGATGCTCAGAGCAACTGATGTCGTATAAAGAGTGAGGAAGTGAGCGTAGGGCTGGAGGCAGGGGAGGTGGAAAGGTCAAATAAAACCAGGCTTTCACTCAGGAGCTCTGTTCTGTGTAAACCAACGTCGAGGTTGTTTTGTCATCATGTTACAACACTTATGTTTTAACGTAACATTATGTAATTTATGTACATTTGTTGCACACTGACTTCACCCATCTGAAGCAAAACATTACTTTTTCCTTTACTCACGAAGTAGTTTGTTTGCTTTGATATAAATACAACTGTTTCAGAACATTAACCGTAAGTTACAGTTTGTCTCAGCTGTGCACCCAGACCGTTCTCTTTCCTGAGTCGTCAAATACAATCACTTCGTCAGTGATTTTGTCATCAGACAACTGATGCCAAGAGCCGTCGTTCGTGGAGGTATGATACGTCACCAGTCCGACTGCCAGCACCTGTCGTGGCAGGCAGGTGTTCCTTAATAACACAGCCAGATGGCACTTGTTGCAGTGGTATGATATGCCACTGGATGGCATCTGGTTGAAACGCAGCCAGTAACAATGTAATATAAGGAGCTGGGAAGTCTTTTTAAGGCAGTCTTGGTGGTGGATTGGTCCAACAAAACCCGGAATTTCAACCCGAACTCAATGTTTGCTTCCTGTATGAATATTGAGCCAAACCATAATGTTTTTTTCTTAACATAACCACATGCTTTTGTTGATGTCCCAGCGTTGGTAGCAGTGTCCCAGAACGTCAACAGCAGACGCAGGAGGATACCTAGCTCGTAACATGAGACAGGAAGGGCCACTGACAAAGTGGCAATATGTGACGACTCGGGATGAGACTTGTTTGTGAATCCAACACATTCTCACTCCGACCTCGTCACATATCAGCGTTTAGTCATGGACCGCATCGAGATATGACATCCAAGGTACCCTGGGTGTGTTGACTGTTGATGTTCTGGGACGCCGTGTCAACTTCAGCCTGTTACATGCATTGACTGTTTTCAAAATACACTTCTGTTTTCACAGGAAATGTACAGTTTGCATACAGTCTCTTTCAAAATACTCAACACCTGAAATTGATGTTTTTTTCCTTCAAACACACGTACGTAGGACAAAAGAACAGGATTTGGCTTTACATTCATACTGGAGGCAAACACTGGCCTCCCAGGTGAAAGTCAGTCATTGTTGGACCCGTATACCACCCCTCCCACTCTCCCTACTCGGACTTTAGCCACCTTAACTTACGTTGTTGCCCAGGTGTGTTCCCCTCTGATGCCGCCAGGTGCTGTTAAACAAGAATAGGGACCGCTGTGTATCAGGAGCGTGAACGGACGGTGTCTGATGCCGGAAGTCGCCGACCAAGTGCAGGGATTCGACGACTTCAGAGTGAGACCGGGTGGGTGCAGAGCACTGAAGGATGCCCTGCGTGTTGCTATTAGATGACAAAGCATGTGTGACAACCTGGAAAAGAGAACAGGCTGTGGATTTTTACATGTGCACAACATTTTCACATTAACTACTTTAATTTGGAGTCATATCTCTCTTCTTTTCTCTGTTCTACCTTTGCTCCCCGCCTCACTGTCTCTAAACTCACAACTTCTCCTTCGTGCTTTGTTTTTGAAGAATGAAAAAAAAAAAAAAGCAAAAGGCTGAAAGGTGACACTGAGAGTTCAGCAGTTTTATTTGCAGGGCAGACGCAACCCTCGTGTTCTCAATCAGGTCACTTCATATTATTGCCACAGCTCTGTCTGTCACTCACTCTCTCCTTCTCCAACATACACTCATGTAATACATGTAATATGGTCCTGCTCCGGCCCCAGCTAACTTCATTACACACGACTGAATGAGAACCACATGACGTCTGTCACGACAAATAGGTATCAGCTGTGCATGGACACTGTGTGTGTGTTTGCTGTGTGCATGACTGTGGTGTTTGTAAGCCCCAGGTTACAGGAGTTCATTGGGAAATCTAAACCATTTAAAAACATTACAGGCATATTATGTCTGGCTACTCTATACCTGCGAATCCCTCATATTCAATGTGAGGTCAAGACCCCAGAATTGGTCACGGTCTGCTCAGTCCCCACATGGAATAAATATACTGCTGCATTCAGTAAATGCAGTATATATTATACACCACACATATTATATTTGTTTACATCTATCTGTGAGGAAGGACTTCATTAAGTCTCAGGATTCTAAGCATGGCAGTACACTAATCCATTAAATAAGGTTAAGAAAGGTCAGCTGTTCCACGGTCGTCAAAGTAAAATGGGTTTTTAAACTCTAAATCTGGCTGGTATCATATTAAGAAACAGATGGGCTCAGAGAGAGTGAAGATGCAAAGCTAAAGCACAGTTTTAGCACATTTAACACCTGTCCAAGGTTTTAAGGATACAAGGTGTCATATGCTGTGCAGATTGTGAAGCCTCTTGAGGCAAATTTGTGATTTGTGATATTGGGCTGTACATATAAAGTTGACTTGACTTGACTTAAGAGTTCCAGCTCCAGTAGAATGTGTTGTGAATACCTGCAACTCAAATATCACACAGAGTAGCGAAGGCTAAAGCCGCTGTGTGATTTTTCTTTTTAGTTGTTATGCCTTTCCAATTACTCTGGTTGTATAAGCATTTGTACAACAAACAAAAAAGACTCTATCTCACTGGTTAAGTGCTGTCTAACTGGGAATTCCCTCTGGAAGCGAGAGGTGTGCGAGACACGTGAGATGTAATGTCACAGTGTGCACTTCTGACCTGGCATACATGCCACCCTCATCCCACCTCTCCACCACATTAACCGGCCAGCCTATCACCTGTTCGCACATCTCCCTCCTGCTGGTCACAGACTCTTGTTGCTAGATTATTCTTTGCCATATCTATGCAAGACTTTCCTTCTTCCTCGTTGCCGACTTTGCCTGCCTCTGCCTCTCCTGCTTCATCTGCTCCCCCATAAACCACTCAGCCCTCTGTTCTTGACCAAGAGCCCTGCTTCAACATTTCTGTTTCTGTTCACCTGTGTGGAGAGAGCCTTTGTGTGTGTGCTACAAATCTACTCAGTGTCGCCGCTGGTTGTTGAAATGTTTGGGGAAGAAAGTCCGGGTTGCGTCAAACCCATCCACCACCCCTCCCACCCAGCCTATGGGGACGTGTAGCATCATAACATCCTACCACAACAGGTGCCATCCAGCCACATTATTAACTCCACCTGTCCACCTCATACTGTCGTAATTGGTGCCGTCCAGTCGACTGGCAGCATATCATACCACTGAGAAAGGTTCCACCCAGTTGCATGGCAAACCGACGGCGCCAAGCAGCGCATCACACCGCTGCAAAAAGTGGCTTTTGTCGTCACTGGTCCATGACTTTGTAAATGTATCCTACTGGGCCTTTAATATTTGTGTGCTTATATGAGTTCTTTTTATGTGGACATAAGTAAATTGTTAAAATGTGCATGTGTGTGTGTGTGTGTGTGGTAGAGAGTTAAAAATCACTGAGCTGTGAGATGTCAAGCCAGTGCTGACAGGAGTTGAAAATGTCAGAAAGACTCCAGATGCTCCATCAACACACACACACACACACACACACACACGCACAGACTGGCTGTCGCACACAGCAGCTGTGATGGTTGGACTTAAACCCACCTCTGAAGTGTCAAGTGAGACCCACCTAGTCAATCTCGCTCTCTCTCTTCCTGAGTCCATCTGTCTGTCTCTCTCCCAGTAGACGTGCAGATTTGCCCCTGGTGCTGCCCAGCCCTGCCACTGAATCAATTTAGACCCTATTAACTGTCACACACACACACACACACACACACATGCGCACACACACAGACACAGATGTGCGCACACACACAGTGGTGCCATCCTCTCTTACCCCGGTGTGCCAATGAGTCAATTTCAACCCAATTAACATGCAGAGCCTCTCAATTTTTCTCTCTCTCTCTCTCTTTCTCACACACACACACACACACACACACAGGTGCCACCCACCCTCGCCTTGATGTGCCAATGAATCAATTTCAACCCAATTTCCATTGAGTCTCTCTCTCTCTCTCTCTCTCTCTCTTTCTCTTTCTCTCTTTCTCACACACACACACACACACACACACACAGGTAACTAATTGAACACCTGGTGCTGCTTGGCCTGGCTAATCGGAGATTAATTGTTTCCTTGTTGTTAAGGGCCAGTGTGTGTAAGTGTGTGTGTGAGTGTGTGTGTGTGTGTGTTTGCGTGCACTAATCCTATGCCTATCGCACCATAACAAATCAAAGGTGCATGACATCTTTTTAAGAGCACATGAGTGTGTGTGTGTGTGTGTGTGTGTGTGTGTTTGCACATGCATGTGTTCACATCTGTGTAAAAAAACGATATCAGGCTCATAGCCAGAAGTCAGATTTTGCCACTCAATAAATCACACCCTATTAGCCTCCCCTGGTGCTGGGTCACACTGAAGCACACACACACACACACACATACACACACACTCAAGCACAGGTGTAGCCCATTGCAGAAATCACTGTTATTACTGTGCTTACAGATAAAGTTGTGACGGCAGCATCCTAAAAGTAAGAGAGTGAAGCTGGCTGAAAGAACCCCAGAGTGTGGTGAGTGAAGGAGCACCTGTGAGCAAGGTGCTTATGTCACATTCACATCACATTGAACGGAGAGTAATCACCAACAACAGAGTGGAGAAAAACATTCATGTCAGTCACCTAATTATAATTTATGAGCACTATAATGTACAGGGTTTCCACCAATCCGGTCTCACTCTGAAGTTGTTTAAAACTGCCGCTTGGTCAGTGACTGTCGGCGTCAGACACTGATGAAAAAAGCCCTCTTTTCACATCGGCATGATACACAGCCGGTTGTCATTACTGTTTGGTGGCGCTCGCCGGTATCAGGGGGAAACATGGCGGGACAACAACAATACCCAGGATGCCATTTTTTGCTTCCTGTATGAATGTAAAGCCAAACCCTGTTCATTTCTCCTAAACCCAACCACGTGTGTTTGTTGTTGAAGGAAAAAAAAAAGTCAATTCCTGGTGTTGTACTGATGTAGTGCTTTTATTTTGAAAGAAGCAAACTGTACATTTCCTGTGAAAACAGAAGTATATTTTGAAAACAGACAATGCATGTAACAGGCTGAAGTTGACACGGTTGACGTGGACATCATATGTGTACGTGGAAAGCCCATGACCAAACGTGGACATGTGACGAGGTCACAGTGAGGATGAGTTGGTGGAAATGCCACCAAGGGTCGCCAAAGACAACCATCATTTTTTTGTTTGTTGATTTGTTGTCATATCTGGACATAGAAAGTCCCTAAACCAAACGTCAATATGTGGCGAGGCTGAAAGGGATTTATAATGAGTCCAAGGTGTTTTGGTCTTTGGATGTCCTCCAAGTGACAGGTACCCAGAATACGTTCAGGATGGATCCTGATCAGATGATGGACAACCTTAACTGCCTGCTTTCTGCATGAAGGAACCTTGATTCTTTCTGGATGAAATTTAACAAGTGGGTGAAGTCAGGAAAAAAGCAGCCCAGTCACCAGAAGACGATTTTGGCATTGAGTGTTTCTGCAAACACATGATTGGGTTTAGGAACAAAGAACAGGGTTCGGCTTTACGTTCATACGGGAAGCGAACATTGGCCTCCTGGGTGAAAGTCAATGTTTTGTTGGACCCATCTACCACCGCATCCACCCATCCAAACAATTTTCATTCTCGTCCTGCCGTGTTTCCCCCCTGAAGCTGCCAGGCACCCTTAAACAACTACGGTGACCAGCCGCGTACCATGCTGACACAAAAGACCGCCTTTTTTCGTTGGCGTCACACCGAAAGTCACTGACCAAGTGCCAGATTTCAGCAACTTCAGAATGAGACTAGGTTGGAATACCTCAGGAACCCCTAGGAAGAGCTGCAAAATGTGGCAAGGGAGAAGGAGGGATAGGCAACTTATCTAATGTGATCATGAAGCCACCAGTGGGGCCAACCATCTTGTAATAATGCTGAATGCTCTGAAAGTGGAGTAACAGCTTCTGATTCTGCCAACATGGCATATATGCAGCACTCTACCCCTCCGGCTCCGCTGCAGTATGCAACACATGAGCTTGCTGTTGTACTTTGCAGCCTCCATGTATGCATGTTTTAAACACTTTGAATGTGGAGTAGGGTGAGATGACGTCATGAAGAGATAGTGTAGGTTAAATTAATGATAAAAAAAAGTGATTATATGTGAGATGGAAGAAAAAGGAAGAAGCAATTGAAGGGAAGAGACAGAAAGGAGAAGACATGGAAGTCCTAATGAAAAGAACACTGCACACTATTGTTAGATGGAAGTGTAATCAGTGCTAAAAACCACACACACACACACACATCACCAACACTGCCATACATCAAGGTTAATGCATTCCTAACAGAACATAATTTGTTCCATGTACGACAGGTAACGGACTTTAATGCTTTAATAAAGCAGCGCTGAACAGCGAGTCTTTCACTTTAGCTACCGCTGAGGCTGAATAATCATTTTTATGGCTGAAACTTAATCTACCTATAAATTGCTTTGTTACAGCCTTCAGTGCATTTACACTGAAAGGATCTCATAGTGCACGCACTATAGGTCTGAGAATGTTTCTGTCTGGGTGTCTCTGACTGTAGTTACATTTACTTCAGACCTTAACCTCAACCACTTGATTTTCAACTACTCTTTTTTTACTTCCGTCCTTTTCTACGGTGCACGCTCTGCACGACAATAAAACCCTGCACACATTAATATTTATTTTCTTAAATGCAGTGATTTTGGTAAAGATGTTGAATTTGTTGAATACGTATTTTTGTTGAATAGTGATTCTTGCCCTGACTTGTACAGGCTGCAAATTATCATTATTTTCATTTAAAAAAGATTCTGATCACGATGTCCCACAGCCCGAGATGGTTTCCTCAAATTGCTAGTTTTGTTCAGTCCAAAGGAAAAGCATAAATCTTTCTGGTTGGGAAGCTGGAAACAGATTTTTCCTTGATAAATGATTTAAGTGGTGAAGCAAATCCAACAAGTTTCCAACCCAGTTGCCAGGAGAAAATGCTCACATCGTACATTTCTGCAAACCAAGGACATAAACAACAAAACTGTTTGTTGTTTGGCAACCCTTGGTGATGTTTCCATTGACACATTCTCACTCCGACCTTGTCACATATTGACATCTGGTCATGGTCATGTCAACATACGATGTGTGAGGTACCCTGAGTGCGTTGGTGCATTGCATGCTTTGGGACATCGTGTAAAAACTCAGCCTGTTACATACATTGTGTGTTTTCAAATACACTTCTGTTTTCACAGGAAATGTACAGTTTGCATACAGTCTCAGTTTCAAAATAAATACAGTACATCAGTACAACACCATAAATTACGTTTTTTTCCCCTTCAATGACAAACACAAGCACGTTGTTGAGTTTTGGGAAGATAAACAGGGTTTGGCGTTACAATCTTACGGCAAGCAACCACCAAAAGTAGGTGGTTGTTGGATCCATCCATCACCCCTCCCACTGCCTTAACTTTTGTTGTTGTCCTGTCGCATTTCCACCTGACAACACGGGGCGCTGTGAAACAATGATGATGACTGGCCGCGTCTCATGCTAACGTGAAAGGAAGGCTTTTTTTGTTGGTGTCTGACGCTGGAAGTCGTTCATCAAGGATTATGACAGCTTTGCAGTGAGACCTGGTTGTTTCCAACGGTGTTTGTGGCACCAAACCTGGGTGTTTTTAACTGACACATGAAAGCATTTCACAGAGGTGTTTGTGGCACCAAATGTGTTTATTTAAAGCCAAAACATGACCGTTTCCTAACCATAACCAAGTGTAAGGTTTTATTTAAAATCATAAAAGGAGAATTCAACCGTTTGCTTGAGCATGACTTTAGACAGTAAAACAAATATACTTGGTAAACTGTTCCAGCATATATATATATATATATATATAATGGATAACATGAAATGAAATTATTTAACAACAGTGAATGATCAGAAGTGTTTTATTTTGTAGCAGATAGTCAGTTTTAATCACGTTAGCTTAGCTTCACTACCTTCATCATAAAAGGACAAATGAAGCGTTTGGTTGGGCATATTTGTAAGAAATGATTCGACCCTGAGTACACTTTTATTTTTTGTATTACGTTACATAAATCTGTTCATTAAGACGTCTGAAACTATAACATGTTGAAAAAATATTCCCACATTTGAAAATTCCACCACACAGAGCCTTCAAGTCTAAAGATCTATTGAAGACATGAAGATATATTAAAGACACATTGACATCTATTGGATTTTTTTTAGCATAACATACCTTAACTGAATGATAGAGAGAGCTCAGTCAGGTTAAGTTCAATACATTTTTCATTCAGATAAAGTGTCTCAAACGTGCCCTACTAAACGGTTTAGCAGAACGTTAAAGGGTTAATACATCACTTTTTCATGTGACACTGGAGCTCTCCACAGAGATTACTTTCACAAGCAAATACTGCTTTGCTGTGGTTCCTGTTATTGTTACCTGCTGTACTACATCGCTCCACTAATAACAGGAAACCACAAAACTAATGTGGACAAATTGGCCTGATCGTTGGGTTAGAAACTGGCAACTCTCCGCCGGAGTTTTAACGGTCGCTGGCAGAGAACCTGAACATTTGGCCTGTTTTGGAAGACTGAGAGGAAACCTGGACTGGGAGGGAAGATATTTATGTTCTGCTGAACCTGAACTTCATTTCTATTTTGGATTTCAGTATGAGTGTTTTTGTTTGGCTTTATTACCTCGACATTATTGACAGCTGTATTATCAGAGCGATCTGTGTATCTGCTATCCAAGGTTAATTACTCCCCTGTCGCTGTGATACCAACACTTTGCCTCATCTATTTTTCCACTCTCTACTCTTTGTCTTCTTTCCCTCTAATCTCAGCCCACTCTTGCTCAGCCGCTTTTTCTAAAAGTCTTTTCCCATCACTCCCCGGCTCTCCAACATCCCCAAGTCTGTTTTCTTTGGACTTCCCTTAGTCCTTTTCCAGTCTCTCCTTTCCTTTTTCATCCATCTGGAGCATTTTCTTTGGACGGTGTCCACGCAGGAACATTTTTCTTTGTTTTTTCTTTCTCCCTTTCCTTTGCATCTCAGCTGTGTTCACCTCTTTATATTTCTTATTGTTATTCCTTTTCGCATCACTTATCTTAGTCTCTGCTTTTTGGCTTTACCTCTCCACCTTCCTCACCTCCTCCTGACCCCCCTCGCTCTCCCGCTTCGTCTCTCTGTCAGCTCTCACCTGTCCTTTGTTACCCATCCTCTTCCTCCCTTCATCTCGTCTAGGTCAGTCTACATACTGTTAAGCTGCCTTTTTGCATCCCTCAGGAACAATCTGACAATTTGATCTGCAGTATATTACTGTCTATTACAAACTAACTTACTGTTAGCTTCCAAAAATATAAATCTATCAGTGCTGCTACTTGATCCAGTCGCTGTTTTTAAACATGACACTTGAGTATGAAATCATTCAGTTTAGACGACAACCCAGTATTAAGTCCCAACTGTCATTTCCTCACAATATTTTCATTTAAGGCAAAAAGGCTAAATACATATTCACTGCATTAACTCCATCTGCCATTAAGATGACCCCCTAGAGTGGAACATAATAGTAGCAAGATTAAAATTCTTCTTAATTATTTTAATTGCCCATTTGTAATGTCTGTCATTTTCTGATAATGTCATTTAAGTATAATTAAACCTTATAATCATACATATATGCATACGTAAACTTACAAAGACCACATAGTGATCTGTTTTGTTTTGCATTATCATAACCAATAGCCAAAAGACGTCTTGTTAAATTATGCTCTGTAAATTACTTTAAAGGTCTATAGTGTTGGATTCAGAGGGATATATATGGGCAATAGAGACAGAGCGCAACGCATCATAATCTGAAAGCCACGCCCCCAAAGGGGAAACGAGGCCCGCTTTCCCCTCCGCTTCTTCGCTCGTTCGCTGTCATTCTGCCTTCAGGTCTCCTCAACTGAATTACCAGCTAGCTAAAATTATTAGCTATAGCTTGCTAATAATTAGCTAATAATAAGATGGCAAAGGATTATTTTAGCACGCTATGCCTGCCAATATTGCCGGTCTACCTCAGTGTCCCTTCTCCTTACCTTGCTCGTCTTGGAAAAAACATGACGTGGAGATTCTTTTTTAAGAAGATGAGCATTTGGGCATGCTCAGCCGTCAGCCTGCTCCTGCTACCGGCACACGATGTTGTTTTGAGACATGCCTCTACATGCTGGTAGACTGATACAAGTGCTAGAGCGGACCGCTGGAATGGACTGCTTGAATCACGGAGCGCTGGGCACAATTATAACAGAAGTTGCATTCACACTGTCAATGCTTTAGCTTAACATACATAAATACAGTTAACTGTTACTCTAACAAATACATTTGGATTGTTTGACAAAGTGTTCGCTGCACACACAAGCTGTGTCCCAATTCAGGGTCTGCATCCTTCGGAGGACCCGGCCTACGCAGCCTCCGAAGGATGATCCTTCGGAGGCACCTCCGAAGGACGGGTCACGTTGATAAATGGGACAGTCTAGCCTACGGAGCATTTCGGGGTTGTGTCACGACGTCATGACTCCTGCCGCCCAAGCCCGGGAAAGACGAAAAACATAACAGACAACTTAAGAGACGACACAGAAACATAACGGACAGAGAACTTAACAAACGACACGGAAACATAACGGACAGACGACACAAAAACATAACAGACGATGGAGCCAGAGGTTTTGATTTTGTTTTTTTAATATATTTTTTGTTGGAGGAAGAGGAGAGGCGGCTCCGGCGACAGCGACACTGGCGGCTCGTTTATCTCCGGCTGGGAGAGAGCTGTGGGGAAGTTAAACCTGTTATTTTAACCCACATTAATGTTCATACATAGCTAGCGTAGTTCGAGGTAATTAATATACCCGTTAATAAACGATACCGTTAAGTGACAAACGCTACATAACATTATATATATATGTGGTTCATGTCATTTAACCGTTACACTTGATACAGATTTCGTACAGGTGCTTAAAATCTTTGAAAATGTTGAAATTTTAATGCTGTGTTTTCAAGGTCTGAAAAGTGCTTGAATTTTAGTTTAAATGCTTAAAAGGGCTTATAAAGTGCTTGAATTGAATAGTAAAATGTGTACGAACCCTGTAAATAACCCTGACTTAATTCAGTATTAAAATGTGTCATTAAACATCAAAACCATATTGAGCCAAAGTGGATAGATGGACAAATAAAGCATTATTGATCTAAAGTATAACATTAACTAGCATTGTCTTATTAACTAAAATTAAATAGCTATTGTTGCTTTAATCATTTATGTTCTCCTGTTCTTACCCTCCTTTCCCCATCCAGACGAGACCGATGTACTGCCGCATCAATATGAATGTTCCAGTTCTCCAAATATTTTTTGATGATCATGACACCAGGCGAGATTTCAGGCTGAGCAGAGAGTCCCTGGCGGTGCTGCTGAACCTTCTCCACCAGGAAAGACGACACGGATGGGGTGCCACAATAGAGACCTTGGTCTTTCTCTTCTGGCTGGCGAGTGGGACATCATACAGGGTGGTCTCAAGGGCATTTGGGATGCCTCGCTCCACTGTTCACTGCATCGTTCATCGAGTTACTGAGGAGGTGGTGGCCATTCGCCACAGGGTTATCTACCTCCCCAAGACCGCTGATGACCTGGCGGCAGTAACTCAGGGGTTTGCAGGGCTGGCAAGACACAGAGCTTTTCTAAAAGCTGCTGGAGCAATCGACGGCTGCCATGTCAGGATCAAGCCACCAAGCGGCCCTGATGGTCAATGCTATAGGAATCACAAACTATTTGCATCTATAATTCTGCAAGCACTTTGTGACCATCAGGGCCGCTTCATCGACACGTACGTGGGCTGGCCGGGGTCGGTGCACGACTCCAGGGTACTCCGGCACAGCCCACTGTACCAGGGTACTTCATCTTGGCAGACGGTGGGTACCCGTGCCTCCAACATCCACTCCCCCTCATCACTCCCTACAAGCAGCCGGTACAAGGTGTGGGAGCCCAGCGCTTCAACAGCCATCATTCCAGGGCACGCTCCATCATAGAGCGTGCCTTTGGGATGATGAAGACGAGGTTTAGGGCCATCTTCCTCCAAGCGCTGGAGGTGCACCACACCTTTGTGCCTCAGGTATGTCATGACACAACAGAATTATTGTTAAATGGTGAATACCAGTACATTAATTAAAATTAAATTACATTTACATTAAATTAATCTTTTTTTTTTTTTTCTTTTCTCCAGGTCATAACAGCATGTGCCGTCCTGCACAACATCTGCCTGGGTGCTGGTGACATCATGGCCCCAGAGGATGAAGTGCAGGACGACATGCCGGAGGATGAGGGGGAGAACGGGTTGGAGGCAGTCAGTGGTGCTCCATGGCGGAACCAGCTGTCTGCAGAGGTGTCTGCCCTGGAGGAGGGTGTCCTCGACCATGATTACCTTTAGAGGGCAAGTAAAATAATTTTAAAGCTATTCCTGTTTAAAGTGTTTTGTAAAGTTTTGTTTGTTGAGGTAGTTTGTGGTGGGTTTAAAAAGTTGTGCAGTAGTATTTTGTGTGTTTTATTCTTGCCTCTCTTTTAAACATTTTTAGTGACATGGCAGCCGTCGATTGCGTCAGCCCTGCAAATCCCGTTGATGGACGAGGTGGTGGACAGTGGAGACATGCATCCCCCACCCCTGACATGATGTCCCACTCACAGCCAGAAGACTCCAGGGTCTTTATTGTGGCATCCCATCCAGTCCAGCAGCACCACCAGGGACTCCTGCTCAGCCAATAATTAAACTGTATATATGTTCTCTATAAATAGTAATTTCTGATCTTTTGTAAATAGTTGTACATGTTAAGAATACCCAATAGTTATAGTTATAAATGTTCATATTGTATCTTTGTAAATATTTGTTAATCACAGAAAAAATAAATTACTTTGTCACTGAAAAGGAGTTCAAAAGTTTACTTTAGTTGTAAATAAGAAATGGAACAGATAATGTAACAAGGTTATAAGATTTTAATTTAACTATATACAATATTTAGAACAGAAAATGGAACAAGGTTACAAGATTTTAATTTAGAACTATATACAATATTTTTAATTAACACTTTAAATAAGAAACACAGAACTTAATCGAACAGAGAAAAAAAACATCCAAAAAAAAAAAAATCACTGTCTGTCAACCATCCTCTCCAATAAGCTGAAAAGTCTCTCCATCCTCTCTCTGCTCTCTCTTTCTCTCCTCTGCCTCCCTCTGCAACCTCATGTCTTCCCTGATCAGGTCTATAATTTCATTATCTCTTCCCCTTCTTCTCTTTCTTTTGCCTGTTGTTGCTGGCCCTGGCTGCCTTTCCTCATCCTCCTCCTCCTCCTCCTCCTCCCCCTGCTGCTGCTGCTGCTCACCCACTGCAGCACTTGGCCCTGGTGTGTCCTCAGGGATGGAGGCAATTAGGACAGGAGGTGCCATCGAAGGCCTCTGTCCTATAACCTCATCCATGAGGACAAACCAGGGCCAGGTGGCAGCAGTGGGCTTCCCGCTGACCCCCTGTCCTGTCCCTGGATCTTTGCATTCCTAAGGGAGAGGAAATGAATCACAACAGCAGCAGTTTTCTTTAAAGTATTTATTTAAAAAGTCTTGAAAAAGGAGTGTTTCATGGACTCAAAAAGAAATATGTTTGAGGTGCTCTTTGCAATGCAATTCATGTAGTGATAAAGAAACGAAGAAAAGAGAACGAAGAAAATTAATTTGTTTGACTTCCTGATGAAGGCTTGATGCTGAAACGCGTTGAAGGACTGTGGTTTTAAGGTTTATATGACCATGCCACGAGAATAAAGGCATTTTAACAACTTTGGGAGGGTGCCTTGGAGGTTTTTTCTACGTTTCTTTATCAAAGTATTTATTAACTTAGGTAAAACAAATGTAGTTTCCATATCATTATCCAAACCTGCACATACTTTGTATTTTTTTTTTAAGTTGTCCCACTTTTTTTTGGCCTGCTGGGGCTCCACCTTTCCCTCCAGGCCCATTTTTTGCAGGATTGTTCTAAACAAGAGAGAAGCATGACAAAAGGCAAACACAAAAAAAATCACATTATCACAGATATGTAAAGATTCACAAAAGGTGACATCAGGACAGACATAAAATTCCCACCCTGACCCAAAAACAACATTCACTTAATGTGATCTAAAGATTATATTGGGTTCATTTTAAATTAAGTAACTGTTACATACAAGTATGTATAGAGTACAAATGGGCTATTTATTTATGCCTTAACAGTTACCTCCATCCAAGTGTGGCAGTGTTTTTGGCCCCCGTAAACAGATGGTCGTTTTGACCACGGAGTTTAATGAACTCTTCCGTTTGCTCCTTGCTCCCTACAACAAAATGACATGTAAAGCATATTTTCAGTTATGTCAACAGGAAGATTTGATTGTTCGATATAATAACGATAATAACAATAATAATGCTCCTCAAGTTAGCTATGCATTCAATCCAAACGTTCACAGTTTTACAGCCTAGAAATAAACCCACCGTTAACGTTATTTGTTCAGCTGCACTCAGCTTTGGGCGCAGGAGAGATGCGCCCCGACAGCTCCTATCTCTTGTAATTAAGAGGAGCTAACTGCACATGTACAACTTACAACGACAACAAATTAACCTGATGTGAGGTATACACAGCCAACAACATCTCCACAGTTACAATAAGATATAAGTCACCATCCGAGCTTGTAACATTTCAAAGTGAAGGGTTTTTAGGCTTTACCGTTACTTTTAAAGGCTAAGCTCCTCGTATCAACAGGTTAACGTTAGCCAAGCTAACGTTACATCGCGGAGCTGGCTCTACATTCCGGTGGCTACGTGTTAGCGTTACTAACGTCAGGTATTTTAACAGCCATTTACAGGTTTTAATGCCCCTTGAACTTCTGGCGTTAAGTAAAAATCCGTTACTTACATTTAAAAGTATATTCCGTGCCGGTGCCGCTGCCGCTGCCGCTGCCGCTGCTCAAGCTTGCCGCCATTGTAAAAAGATCCGGGTTGAACAAAGGCGCGCAAAGGATCTTGGGATATGGGATGCCACGAAGGATAGTCGCGGTGCATCCTCCGAATGAAGGGAAAAGGAGGGTGCATTCGTCGGCTGCATTTGGAGGAGCCTTCGAATTTGAATGAATTGGGACAGCCTTCGCGCAGCGTTGTGACGTAAGGGGCCTTCAAATTCACCCTTCGAAGGATGCAGACCCTGAATTGGGACACAGCTACAGACATACCGAGTGTCAGGATCCCACAATTTCTTCCCTGTTGAAGCCTCACGTTTTATTGTCTGTATCCACTTTTGTCTCCTACAAGGTTCCGTTTTTCTGCTCGCCAGCTGATAAAAGCTAAGCTCTGGGCTTTTATTGGCCGTGCAGCCCACCACACAGCAACTTTTCGGCATTTGGACATAGGAAAACTCAACAGGCTGGAAATGGAGGGGGAAAGCACGAGGGGAAAGCAGGCCTTGTTTCTCCTTTGGGGCCATGGCTTTCAGATTATGACGCGTTGCGCTCTGTCTCTATTATGGAATAAAATAAGTATGTTTTCTTTACTGTATAATCACCTGAAAATAAGAATCATAGTGTTTTCATCACTTTAAAATGAACCATTGAAATCTACATATGGAGCAGGTCCTTGTCTGAGAAGATCACCATGTTGCACCGCCATGTTTTTACAGTAGCCCAGAACGGACAAACCAATCACTGGATCCAGAAAAGGCCATTTGCATCTTTGCAGTTATTTATTTATTTGTGTATTTATTTTTTTATGCGTGTGTGTGTGTGTGTGTGTGTGTTTTGGACGGTAGTTAGAGGCCCCTCAGCGACAAAAGCATTGAACACTGATTTTTTGGTGTGACACTGCTTTATCCAGGGTTTTACCTGTTCAAATCACCTGGTCCGTATGTTTTGGAGAGGAAGAGACCTCTGCGGATAATTTAGCTCATGGGAAAAAACCTCCTGAACGCTGACGAAATTCCAATCAGGAGAAGTTTCAGGTGGATGCAATCTGCATTCCCCTAAATCTTACACATTGTTCCTTTTACATGATGCTTTAACCCACAGAGCTGTGCAGCAGCAGTGTTCAGTCATATTTGATTCAGTATTGATAGAGGACATGTCTGCAGCTGAAAATCAGTTGTGTTGCTGAGAACAGGAAGGAGGAAGCTCTCCATGCATGTCCTAATGAGAGCAGATAGCACAGAGGGCAGCTGGGAGCAGAGCAGGAGAAGCAGTGGAGCAACACCCAACACCACCTACAAGTTCAGATCCAACAAGCTTGGCCTCGGGGTTAACTCACTAAGTGGAAGGTCTGGGTCATGCTAAGAGTGACTGCAAATTGCAGAGGTTAATGTGCTCAGCAATTAGCGTTAAGCTGCATGAATTCAGAGGGTTGTGTGGGCGTATGTGTTTGGAGGACAATTGTTTAATCATCTGTGTGTGTTCGTTGAAAGAGTTCGGAGCAGTGGTGTGAAAAAGCAAATGAAGGAAAACAGGAATCGTGCGCTACAAAGAATTTAAAAAATGCAGTAAAGTACAAGAGAACATACTTTCATATGTTGAAAAACCTGCATCCAAAGATTTTGACTGTAAGAAGAAAGAACTGAGCTGTTGGAGGGTTTTAAGAAGGAAGTCCACCATTCATGTGAAAAGGACATAATTGGTTCTCCTTGGACTCGCCACGCATGAGAAAATATATAGTTACATGAGCAGAGGAGTATACAACCAACTGTATTAACAAAAAACACTTAAACTCAGCTCAAGCTAAAATGCATGAAAGCTTTATGACATAAAGAAGAATTCTATTTACCAAGGGCTGTTGAATAAGGATGCTGATTACTCGCAAGCGATGCAGGCAACCAGCCTCCACGGGGATAACTGCATGCACAAGCTCCATCAAAACCTGGGCGTAAATGCTAACCGCTGCCTTCAAAGTAAAGAAGCGCAGCAGAGAGGACTCCTTTCAGCTTCAAACGCAGCGATTGCACGTATGCAAAAGGTAAAGTGACAAAGCAGACGAGCTGAAAGTGCAACTCATGAAAGTGACTTCTACATGCATTCAGGACGTGTGCATCTGTTCTCTTTAAAAAGATCCCTTTGAGCATCAAACACTGAAGTTTGTCGCTTTTGTGTTGGAGCAGTTGAAGTAACAACAGTTTGAGCATAATCACACACAATCACACATCACACAATGGATTCTGCCGGCAACCTTCCATCAGTTTCACTGCAGGAAAAAAAGCATTAAAACGTCCATAAAAACCTGTCAAACCATTCTTGCAGCATGAGACGTTTTCTGTGAACATTTTAAAGTATTTCCCATGAAACTAGGTCGCCTATATAATCTTTTGTTACTGCTATCTTTTTTTCAAGCTGACTATAGCAAGGTGCAAACTCTCTAGAGCCAACGTTCAAGCCCAGAGGGGGTTGAGTGTGTCAGTGGTGAAGTGACTTGATAAAGAATTCAAAAGTTCCCCAGAGAACATGCAAGGTTACGTGGTGGAAGTCCTCGTAGCTCTTTGCAGTAGATGGAAGTTGCTCTTCTGTTTCGCACTTTGTCTTAAACTCTTAAACTTATTGTAGTTAACATTATTTTATGCACTTAAGTTGTGTTGAGGTTATGTTGAAGACGAACCCTGCAAGCTGGGAAGAGAACTTTTTCCATCAACTCACAGAAGGCATCGCAGTGTGGTTATGTTGAGTGGACGGCCGCACATATAAAAAAAAAAAAAAAAAAGGGGGCTCTGCGGCCATCTGGCAGCATCTCGACTCAGTGCTGCAGCGATATGTGCAGAGCAATCATCCAGATGTGCCAGTGATCCACTTCTTTCGTGATGGACCATGTACTCAGCACAGGCAGAGAGGTAATTTCTTCTTGTTGTTGGGTGAGTTGGGTAATAGAAGCTTTCAGGCACATGAAATTTCTTTGAGGCCAGCCGTGGCGAGGCAGCACCTGATGGCGTAAGAGTGGGGCTGTTGAAAAGACAGGCTGATCTGTTGGTGAGTCAGTGCCGTGACCTACCGCATGAATGGACTCTCCATCAAGCTCTCCTGAGGACGAGCGCTGCACCGAAGCTGCTCCTTTGACAATACACAAAGGCAGAGCTGAGCTGGCAGACATCCCTGCCGATGTGTCATCTGTTCCCAGAGCGATGAGGATTCCTCAGGTGGGCACAGTGGGGGGAAGCTGCATCATCAGGAAGGACGCTGCATGTGAGTGCGCCACAAGGAAGAATGTAAACAAACTACTAGAGCATCCACAACTATTACTGGAATACCGGTCCTATTGAAGCGCCTCCTACTGCTGCTGGTACGACTGTTGATGCCAGTGCGGAAGTGCCTTGAGATACAGTTCCTCTAATGGCAGCTGGATGCTGACTCCATTAAAATACAACACAGTCATTTATTTCCTCAGTTCTAATGAACAGATGACTGGTAATGTTGAAGCTCACTGTGCTTTAATTTTCTCCTTTTATTCAGTGCAGAGCAGCAAAAGTGCAATAAACCCTAAAACCCCTTTAAGGTCCTGTAAAATTCCTGTTAAATGCCAATCCAAAGCATTCCCAGAGTAAACTGAGAGCCGTCCTTTTTCCATCCTTCGTACGTGTGCACACATGGTCTCATTTGAAAGGTAACACTGAAGTTTTTTTCCTCATTAGTGAGCTTCACTGTAACTGCTTCTGTCACTGAGTTACATAAGTCTCAACACACTGAAATAAAACATCTTTGCCTGGATATTTTCTTGAAAAAAGATGCTGCAGATGACGAGAACTGGGAGGTATTAGCTGCAACACAATATAGCCCAGATTCAAAGCAGATAACAATGAAAACAGCTCTAATAAACCTAAATTAATAAGAGGGGCATTTTTTCCCACTTAAGACGACATAGGAGCTGTTTGTGTATCGTTTCTGTACATTTATAACAGTCTATGATGACAGTAAGGGGTTAAATACTCTTTTGGAGGTGAGGAGTGTCACTGACAATAAGACCACTAAGCCTGAGGTGAGGTTGGGAAATCAGTGGCTCTTTAAATACTTCCAAACTACAGGAAATGTGGCTATCGTGGCCATGGCAACAACACTGGAAGCTCCTATTGGCTCAAGAGAGGTGTCAATGCAAAGGTCAGGAGCTCGCCTCCATTTTTACATCAGCCAGTTGGTGTGTTTACATATAGATCAGGAGAAATTATGGATAACGTAGAGAAATATGAACGACCGAATCAATGCAATGACAGATAATGTGTTTTGACTGAATATCAGATTTCAGGGACGTGCACAGACATCGCCCCCCTCAGTAAAGGGATGTGAAAACACCTCTCTTGTGACTTTGTACAGATACAAGTCAGAGTAATGAAGGTCAGACATTTAGGGGACATGAACAGAAGAACATTTTTGAGTGGATGGAGACTTTAAAGTTCTGTTGATTCTAATGCCGGGTTCACACTACATGACATTTTCGTCTGTTACAACAGTCACTATATTGTCTTTCATGATGTGAGTGATGTCATTGGATAATTCTTATCCATCTGTTTTTTTTTTAAATTATTATTACTTTTATTTCACTCACTGTGTCTGTTCGTGTCCCTGCCGAACTGTTTTTGTAGTAACGTAAAAAGTGTCACCAGATGGAAGAAGTTACATTTGAAGTGCCGCACGCAAACTATGCAAGTCGCTGAATCCTCCACAACACGTTCCTGCAAGGGATTCTCTCAACTGAAATATTACAGGTCTTTTAATTTTAGGTGGATACAGGAAGTGTTGAGTGTAAAAATGATGGCGTGATGCATTAAATTTAACAAGACGAACGGGAGAGGATTAAAAATAGAAGTGGAAAAATAATTCTGTTTTTATTGGTCAAAGTGACGGCTGTGATGAAAGAGTGGTGAATGACATGCAAGACTTTATCGGGACGACGTGAGACATCCCAGACGTGACGTTGGTTGTCGTCTACTATGACACGCTACACGAGATAAAACAATAGATTATCACGTATGACACTCATTGTTGTTCATGATCAAAGCTGACACCGCGTGACGCTGCATCGGGCGATAATTGGGCTGATATTGTGTTTGTGAACCCGGCATAAACTGGAAAATTGAAAACAACAAAAAAAAAAGATTATTATTGAACATATGTGTTGTGTTATCAGGTTATTTGAGCTGGAAAAACAAAACTAAAAATGCTCACATAAAGATGAGAATATTATTCATGAAAAGCAAAAGTCAAAGTGCTTACAATGACCCATCTCTTTATTCTCCCTCCTCTTACTCGCTGCCCTCTCACTTCTCAGTAAGTCTGCAGTATTTCTGTTGGACTCCCTCCTCGCCATAATCTCTCCCCCTGCTTCTCTTTCCTCCTCCTCCTCCTTCTCCTTTTCCATCCCTCCTCGGCTCACTCTGTCATTCTGTTTTCACTGGACTGCTTCCCGGTGGGACAACATTCTGATGGCGCTCCTGACAGGAAAAACCCCCACAGCTGACTTCCATTAGGGAAAACTGAAACCGAGACAATCCCATATTGTCAGGTAGAGTGCCATGCAGCCAGTCAGGCCAGAGCCCCTGGTCTCAAAGTGCAGTGCAGCTGAAGTCGACCGAGGCCCCAAAGACAGCCACTATCAGAGAAATCCCCAGGCCGGCATCCGTCCCGTCAACGCTCTGCTACATTCACTGCAGCTTATACAAGAAATGCAGTTTTATGTCAGCGGAGAATGATTTATATTACGGGAATTCCACTATAGGTAGACTCACATAGTTAGATGCCAAATATATCCCAGAGCCCAGTGGGTCACTGATATCTGTAATTTTCACTACTTTTCAAACCTGATGTTGCTTGGCAACAAATGCGGCCAGGAAGTGGACTTTGGCACAGCTTTTTAAAGACCTTCTTTATTTATTAACACACCAGACTCTTTGCTATAGCTGACTTAGTGGCTTTGGCCAAGTTTTCATGGCAACATAATAAATTAATGTGAGTAATTAATATGTCACAGCAGGCCAACGAATGGTCCGAGCATTTTTTTTTTTCTTTTGAAATTGACATAATGTGAGGATTTGTTTGTAAATGCCAGAAAAAGACAAAAGACTGCCTCAAGACATCCGGCTAACCTCTGCAGGAAAATCACTTTCCTTTCAAAGACACATCTTAAATAAAATCTTTTTTTTCCCTCTCTCTCTCTTTCATAGTAAAATAACTGATTTTTTCAAGGCAACCAAACCTAGGAACAATATACAATGAAACTACCACAATGATTGTTGACTGACATGAGATAAATGTTGTTTGACCTTCAGTATGAAAGGATAAACCCTGTAAACTTTGGGCCACAGTAAGTTTAGTTTGGGTGAATCTAAGATGGAGATATCTGGATATCTAGTTTAAAACTGGGCTAAATTTAGAGGTCCAACAAAGCTTTTATTTACTTCTATTTCACAGATAAGACACAATAAATTGCAAAGACTATAAAGCCTCCACAGAGTAGCATTTTAAGTCTTGTGTGAATATCATGTACCGCTTCTGCCAATAGATGTCCCTAAATCTTACACACTGGACCTTTTACGCTAAAATACATGGTGGCACATATTGTATTGAAATTATTTGCCAGCACCATGGAGATGGTGCCAATGGAAAGTCAATTAGGATCCTTTCCTCACACAATGGGTGGTGGTTAATGCTATGACACAATAGGTGGTATAAAGAGCGAGAAAGTCTGCATAGGAAGGAGTTGGGGTGGTGAACAGGTTAATTAAACTCCAGACTGTTACTTGGGAGACTGCTATTTATGTTGTGTGTGAAACAAAAAGGTTGACTTCTTTGAACTTTACATACTGACTTCCTTTATGTAATTATGTCATGTTACGAGATGTAGTTACATCACTTTGCTCCGTACTTATGTGTCATGCATAACCAGTGTCGTGTCTTTCTAAACCTAACCAAGGGACCCTCCAGGGTGAAAGTCGGTGGTTGTTGAACGCATCCACCACTACTCCCGCCTGCCCTAATGGGACTTTCGCCCCCTTAACTTATGCCTTAAGTCAACACTGCCGGGCGTAATTACCCCCAAATTCCACCAGATGCGTGTTGGTTGCGTCTGCACTCTGGAACAGCAGCGGAGCCGATACGTTTCAATTCTAGTCAATGTGTGTGCTTCCATCGACTGCGGCTGTGCTGCATTCCCGATCCGTCACAGCTGCGGCGCTGCGGAGCCCTCCGCAACAGATACGCAGGACTTCTATTTTTGCCGGACGCTGGAGCACAACGCAGCAATTCAGCACAGAGCAGGAAGTCATGCACAGAAACAAAATAAAACATCCGGTTAATTTTCAAAATAAAATACACAGTGTTCACGGCGGATCATATTTCCCTGCACTACACCTTGAAAACGTCATAATGGGCGGAGGCAGGCCTGAAGTCAACAGGTCAGAGGTTTTCAGACGTCATTTCACCCCGTTGACACCATGGACGAGGAGATGTTAATCATGGAGGTGCACCCAGATGTCTTCCTGCTACTCCTCTGGTTTTGTGGTTCTGTTTATAGAAATTACATCTTGTTATATCACGTGATTATGCGTGAATTCGCGAGATCTCGTGGGTCCTCGTGACTCCCGCTGTCCAGCAGAGCTGCACCGCTCCGCACAGCAAACACAGCCGGTGGGTGTTGACAGACGGCGGAGCACACAGTGGATAACCAACGCAGCCGTTCCACAACGGACACGCATCCAGTGGAATTCTGGCGTTACAGAAGAACAGCGATTAGCCGTGTATCATACTGACTTTAAAGCTTTTTTGTCAGTGTCTGACACTAGAAGTCACTGACCAAGTATTGGTATTCTACGAATTCAGAGTGAGTCTGGGTTGTCATGTCCCATGCAAAATAAAAGTGAAGACCGACTTATCTAATTACGTTATGTGACAAACTTACATCGCGCACGTAGAAAACAAAATTATTTTGACTGAAACATCTTTTTCTAAAACGTACCAGTTAGTGTTAGTGACTCAACCCAGCACTGCTGCCATTACGTGATTTAACCTGTGGTGGTAACTGTGAGATCCCGTTTAAAAGTATTCTGCACCAATGCTCAAGCCGAAGATGTGTCATCATGGCAAATCTAGAAATAGATAATAATTCAAACCAAGGTTCGCTAACCAGACAGTTAGCATGTAAATAAATCTTCTCCCTAAAACAACCTGAACTCTTTCTGAACCAGGGCTCATCTGAGAACCTCTCAGGTCTGAGCACATCAATTAAGATGGAGTAGAGTCCCAATGCTGAGTGACCGTAGACGTCAAGTTCTCACTTTCCTGCTTCTGCTGTGTGTTACTGAGCATGTGTTGGAGCCAGGGTTTCACTTTACCACAGGGTTCAGGAAGTCAAGAAAGCGGGAGGGGGGACTGTCTGAGACTGTCAAGACCGGCGTATAAAAAGACCCCAAGAGAGATGGAGAGAGTGATTGAGTGAGGGAGGGAAAGAGAGAAAGAGGGAGGGAGGACAGAGGGACAGGGAGAAGGAGGTGAAGGGAACGAGAGGAGGAGGACAATGAGGCTTTTGATGAGGCCTTTCTGGGGAGCATATGTGGGTCACTGCGTGAATAAACAGACTTTCACTACCCTAAACTGATGATTTACACACACCCAGCCACACACACAGAGCGTCGCTGTGTTGTTTATGTCCCCCACTTTACCATTTACACACAAGCTTTCACATATCACTCTTATACATGCAGAATCACACACACACATAAAGACAGAGCCACGTTGTCTTGTATTCATTGTTTATGCCTCTCCATTTCACTCATTTATGGATGTGGCCTCTCAGTGCCCTCTCTTTAAATCACTTGGCGTACTCATACATATAAAAATTGGCCATGTTTCTCTCTTTCACACACACACTCATTGTCTTGCTCTCTGGCTCACTTTCTCATTCACTGGCAGCGCTACATAGAAGTATCAGTTGTGTTCTTTAAAACAGATTTGAAGCTTCAAATCTGTTCAAACAGGATGAAAAGATGCAGAACAGAAGGGAACAGCTCTTATGTTCTCGTCAACAGAGAGATGATACTTTAATCTTGTCACACTACTGAAGTATCCTTAAGCAGAACACTCAATTCCCACCAGTCCTGTGGCTGCTCCTCTGCACAGCTGACCTACACCAGACCTGCAGGCAGCAGCATCTCCTCCACTGACAACAGAAATCCCCAGCTGAAAAATGAGCTCCACTGTGGTAGTTTTCTCCAAAACTCAATCTAAATGCTAAAATTGGTTTCATCTTGTAATAATGATTCACACACCATACTGTAATCGTCAAGAGATCACTCATTGTATAGGCAGATTATTAGGAGATTAATATTGTAAAGGGTCCTGAGGCAATTACCATTTCTATTCAGATGGCTGTTGCTCCCCATCACTTGATCATTCACAATCATGTTCCCTCTGCTGGGACGATATTGTTTTATGGCTTTCATTTTTCCTGCATGTTGTTTTTCTGCAGTTTCTCATGTTGGTAATGTAAAATCTTGTTTGTTTTCTGGGTCAAATTCACATCTGTCAGTTTGTGTTTTCATCATTTCTGTTGTCGTCCCCTTTTTTGGTAATTTTTAGCCTTTGGGAGTAAAAACAAATCTTAACCTAAACAAATTTACTGAACTGCCTCAAAATGATAGCACTGTTACAGCACCATTGCATCATGCTCTTCAATATACAGCAGAGTCTGTGTAGTTATTTTCACACTGTGAGCAACACAATCAACAAGTCAGAGAGGTCCGTTCATTCTTGAGTAACTGCAACACAATGTCACTCCGACCTCGTCACATATCAGTCTTTGGTCATGGACATTTCACGTCAAGATATGACGTGCAAGGTACCCTCGGTGCTTTAGTTGTTGGCGCTCTCTCAAAATACAATTCTGCTTTAACAGGAAATGTAGAGTTTGCATACAGTCTCTTTCAAAATAAACACACTACATCATTACAACACTTTGGATTGGCGTTTTTTTTTTCCCCTCAATAACAAACACATGATCAGGTTTTGGAAGAAGAGAACAGAGTTTGGCTTTACAATCTTATGGGAAGTGAACACCGGCCTCCTGGGTTAAAGTTGGTGGTTGTTGGATCCATCAACCACCCCTCCTGCCGCCTAAAGCCTAGTTCATATTACACGATTTTCGCCGCGAGTTTGACGTCGCAGAGGATCTTGAGAGCCACCTTGGGCCGGAGGTGAGTCCGCAGATAGTCTGCCACGACGAGTCCTCATGTGTGAACAAGCCTACAAGCAAGTCGCCCCCTCGTCTGTGACTGGGACTGGATATCTGGCATGCTAGAAAACTGGAGAAGTGTGACACGACTGACAAAGAGCATCAGCCAATGAGAGGCGGGATACGTCCCACGTCAGCATGCAGGAGGACGTAAGAAATGTGAGGAGGCAAGCCTTGTTTCGAAAGTGGAGTTGCTTATTTGGGCTTGCTCTCTAAACGTCACCTTCCTCTATATATATCTGTCTAATAAGTTATTTAGGCTTGTTTCCATAGCCCTGGTTGCTTGTTTCTCTCCCAAGATCTGGCAACACTGACAAGCTGGCCGGCAAGCAACAACAACAATGGCGGCGTCCACAGGATCACGGGGAGCGCGTTATGTTTGGACCCAGGATAATCACCGCGTTATCTGGTGCTCTGTCTGCGAGGGCTCGGGAGAGAAATCTTGTGGTGTGCACACACAGGTCGTAACAACTCCCGCTGACAGGAACACACGTCGCCGGGTATGAACACTCAAAAGATTACGATAGTCTCTGCGATGCAAAATCAGGGTGAAAATCGTGTAATATGAACTAGGCTTTACTCAGATTTTCACCACCTTAACTTTCATTGTTGTCCCACTGTGTTTCCCTCTGATGCCACCGGACGCTGTTAAACAATAATGGCAACGGGCCGCGTACCATGCTGACGTGAAAGGATGGCTGTTTGTGTTGGTGTCTGACACCAGAAGTTCTCGCCCAAGAGCTGGTTTTCGACAACGTCAGAGTGAGACTTGGTTGGTTACTAGGCTAACTGGGAAACTCAATGTCTGGATGATAAACACGAAGGTAAATATCAGACATGAAATCGTGTCACATTTCTATGCAAACTTTGTTTCCCCTCAGACTGATTTGACTTCATGAGCAACAGGTCTTGCTGCAAGTACATAATGAATAAAAAGTTGATTAGAGGCTCCAGTTTCTGGAGGGAATTCTAATGCAGTACTTAATGAAACAAATAATTATTCTGTGATTGTTCTAAGTTAATGGTAATTGATTTACATGTATTAGGTAACAGTGTTTACTCATCAAAAGGTGTCACTGACACCTAAAACTTAAGTATTTGTATTGTTAAAGCATGAAGCCTTTTTTCCTAAATGTAATCTCTGGTTACTAGTTTTAATTTTCCTCTGAAAAAACAGATTATTTACTGTGATAAGAGGGAATAGTACAACCCATAACTCACGACTGATGTGACAAAATAAGTAAACACTGACTTTTAGGTTAACATTGGACATGAACACCCAACACATTCTTGTCCCAGGTCATCACATGTTGCATACCACTGAGTTACGTCAGCATATTATGTCCTAGATGTTCTCCTGTGTCTGCTGTTGATGTTCCAGGACGCCACTACCAAACCTGGGAGGTCAACACAAGCACTTGATTAGGTTTAGAAAAAAACATCATAGTTTGCCTGTGTATCCAGGTCATAGTTATCTCAAGGCAATTGAATCACATGCAACTGGACTTAGTTTTGTCTTAGAAGAAGTTTCACCTCTTATCCAAGAGGCTTCATCAGTTCACGCTCGTCTGACTAGCCTGGAACTAGTCTGACAAACTGGTGTGGAAAAACCCAGGTATTTAACCTCTGAGGAGGTCTTCACAAGGCCAGTGATGTCACTGGTTAGTTAGTGCTCCAATGTTATGTCAACGACGGTTGCTGAAACTCCTGCTGCAACGGTGGTCATTGGAGTCGTTAGAGTCACATGAGGCCATTTGTGAACGACCACTGTTTTTAGAGGTTAAGCTATTAGGGCTCTAGTTTCCCAGCGTGGCGCAGGGTGGCGCAGGGTGGCGCAGGGTAGCGAACCCCGCACAGAGCTAGTTTCGAGCAGCGCAACCCGAGGCGCGCTCAGTTTGGTAGTTTGGCAGACAGAGGTGCGCTGACATGGGTGTGGCAGCGCAGCAGTGGGAGGTGTCGACAGATCCAGCTTGGTGCAGTGACAGTTTCGTGCCAAAAGGCTTCGCCGAAGGTGCGCTAAAAGCTCGCCAGCTGAAACCAGGTCTACTGTCAGCGCAGGCGGAGCACAGCCGGTGTAAGCCGAAGTTTGGCTGACCGGTGGACAGTGTGCACACGTCACCAAAACCTCACAGGCAGGTTTCCAGAATATCAGGCACATTAACGATGCAATAAATACCCAAAAACCACTATTCAATGCAACTATCTGCAATCAGCACATAAATGTATCTCTATATCGACATATCAATTTGATTAATACAGCTGCAAACTAATGAGTTCACATCCCTCTCAGCCAACCACAAACAGCCACAGCATCAGATAGGGAGTATATATTCAGCATCTGTCATCTTAGAAAAGCCAAAAGAAAAGAAACAGAGTGAGACTGCGAGAGAGAAAGAGAGAGCGCGCACGCACGAGAGAAACGCATCATTACACCTTCACGCGCCGCATTTAAGGGTGAGGAGAGGGGCTCATTTGATTAGTGTGATGTGTGTAAAACCCACTCCACGCCTTCTCTCCTCCCTCTTTCCGACTTGCGCAGGTAGGAGGGACGGAGGTGGGAAAAAAGAGTAGCTGCGCCAGGCGCACGGTGTGCCAAACTTGCAAAATCCGCCTGGCCACACCCAGTTGGCAAAGCGCAGGTGCACTTGCGCCTCCGCTTCGCCCGGTCTGCGAAACTAGAGCCCATTGTTTGGCTCTACATTCATACATAAACCAAACACCATGGACCTGGGTGATGGTCTGAGGTTTGATGGTTTGTCCAGCCGCACTGGGAACTGACGCCGCCTATCCACCTATCATACTACCGCAACAGGTGCGGTCCAGCCGACCAAAGCGGCGATATTCGATGACAGACATGCACTGTCTGTTTTCAAAACACACTTCCATTTTCACAGAAAATGCCAACTTTGCATGCAGTCTCTTTCACATTACATCGGTAATTTTTCCCTAAACAAGTGCTTGTGGTTATATTTAGTCAACACAGGCCTTAGATTCATACAGGAAGCAAATATGGGCCTCACAGTTCAGTCTCAGTGGTTATTGGACCCACCAACCCCTCCCGCCCACCCTTCTTGGACTTTCGCCCCTTTAACTTGTGTTGTTGTCTGGCTGAGTTTCCCCCTGACGCCACTGGGAGCTGTTACAGAATCATGGTGACTGGCTGCGTATCATGCCAATGAGAAAAATTTGCTTTTTTTATCATCAGTGTCTGATGTTAGAAGTCACTGACCAAGCACCACTACTATTCCATGACTGATGATTTCCACTGGAGTTGGATTGAAAGCCCTGTGTGTCTCTTACAGACGCTAAAGGGTGTCCTTGGCAACACTACAGTAAGCCTCTTTAACATGTCTAAAACCATTTTAGGAAAGATTTATCGGGAAGGACTGAAAGGGTTATCAGATGCTGGTATGATTTAGCAGCAGTTGTCCTCAGGGCTCGTGCTGATTTCATGCCCTCCCCACATGCATTAAGCACACTGTGATTGTTTTTATGTTGAGCACAATTTACTGCTTGTCCTTATGTAATTACCATTTCCTTCCCTGCCATCCCTGCTGCTTTCACCGTCTTGTTGTTATCTCAGCCGCTGACGTAATTTGTCCAAATTATCATGGTTCTTTACTGTTATTGCTACCTGATGGTCACTGGACTCGACCGGTGGCCCTGAGAAAATAAAACACCCTCTGGCTGCAGAGGAAATGTAAACCATTTGGAGCTGTTTATGCTACAGATGGTTTAGAACCTTGAAAACAACCTTATGTGTGACTGAGATGTCACTAGACTTTAACCAATAAAAAGTTTCTCAGCAGTAGCCATGATGATGAGAACTATCATTTCAGGGTTGGCTGGTTTGCAGCCTGGTTGTCTCCTCGCTTATAAAACACGGAGAGATTCTGTTTATTTCTTTTAATCCTCCTCTACCAAAGTCTCTCAGCCTTGCCTCTATTTCTCTTTCTGACCTCTATCATTTCCAATAACACCATGTGAGCTCCATTTCTCGTTCGGTTTATTTTAGAAATGTAATAAATCTGGCGTCGTGTGAAAGCGGCTTATTTGAGCTGAGGACCGCTCTTTTAACTGGTCTGTCTGTTGGTCTTTTGTAGTTAAATCCTCACATCAAATCCAAGACAAGCTTCAGAGGCACAGAGAAGTGTTTTTGCTAATCATTAGCTGAACCTCTGACAACATTTCTCAAGTGTTACATAGCTGCTGTTTTGCTTTAATTTGAGGCCTCTTTATGTTTTTTTTCTCTCTGTCACACACACACACACACACACACACACACACACACACACACACACACACACACAAATTCTCCAATACCTTTCTTGAAGCGTCAGTCCAAATGTTGATCAATGGCACTTGAAATCAATCTCATTCAGTCTGTATCACTATCACACGCATTGGTTGATTGATCGACTAATTAACTGATTGATTAATTGATTGTTAGCAGCAGTGCTCGATGTTACTGAGCAGATAAAGATGGTAGCACCATTCACAACATCAATTTCAATAACAACTGACAAGTCTCTTACTTAAAATTTTTAAAAAAAAAATGCACTATAAAATTATCATCTGCAATGGACATTTAAAGAAATACAAACATTTTCAGCATTTGCTAATGTGCTAAATTTAATCTTAAAGCATGAACCAGTCAGTATTTCTTTACAGTCACATATGCTGAGCGTTAGCCATTGTTTGCATTGCTTGAGGAGGTTGAGAGGTTTTGATGTGGATGGACCGCTTTTAAAAATGTTCTACTCTTTTATTGAGTCCGTTGTAACATTTATCAAGACCTGCTGCTTTGGCAATCTTTGCATGGTGAATAAAAACAGGGTGGGGAATATTGTAAAATTTTGTCAGAAGACCAGTGGCACTGACCGGAGAGATCTTGGTCATGGTTACCAGGTTAGAGCTACCAAAAGGGCAAAGGCCATCCTGGCAGACCCTCATCATCCTCTTCGTGTAGACTTCCAGCTGCTGCCATCAAGTGGAGGGTTTACATTCTTTTGAGGGCCAAATCAAAGAGATATCTGAGGTCTTTCGTCCCATCAGCAGTTGGGTTTTTAATCAAGTTGTATTGGACCCTAAATGCTGTGTCCTATTGCAGTTCAACTCATGGTGACATCTGTTGTATGTTATATGTACTTATGTTGATTTACTGTATAGTTTTATGATGTTGGTGTTTTATGACTTTAGTTGTTTTGACTACTGCTGCAAACCGAATTGCCCCTCAGGGACAATGGAGACTTTCTATTCTAATCTAAATCTAATCTACGAGGTTCAAAGCACGCATGCTTTGAGAAGCAATGCAGTGTTAATTTTAGTCAGTCTTCAGATGAAAATGCTCCTAAGTTGCAGTCACATATTAGTCATTTTTGTCCTCCTTAGTATGAGTACAGCTTTAGTCAAAGAAAGGTCATCACATTTTAGTTAAAATGTTGTTTTTTCTTTTCTTGAAACAAATTTCATTTTGACATTTTTTCATATATTTGCAAATAATTTATATGCATTTACAACCTTGCATTCCTCCAGCAGAGTTTTTGACAGCTACACTCACATATAACTGAGCCTCCTACCTGCCCATCAAACAGCAATCAAGTCATAAACCTTCTCTAGACAGTCTGGATCTGAGTGGAATCCTACCAAGATCAACAGATGTGAAGTTCGTTGGCTGGCGGCTGTTTGCTGTGCTGCGGTTCAGCAGCTAAGAAGATAAGATAAAATAAGATAAACTTTATTGTCCCACAAGTGGAAAATTTGTCCTGGGCTTGTTCACCCATGCTGCAGCCACAAAAAAGCATTCAATTCCATAAGAACATGCAAACAGACATCAACAGACAATCAGAAGCTAGAAAAAGTGCCTCACACAGAAGCAGAGCTAGCCGCTAACAGCCACCACTGCAACTAACAAACTCCACTAATCCATTCAGCAGCTCCACAATCTTCAGTCAGCCACATGCCGCTTATTATTTACTGTTGAAATACAGCTCACAACTTGCACCAATAGCTGATGCTGCTCACGTAGGACTGTTTCGACGGCTGGTGAAACATCCTAGTGAAACATCCTGGTGCAGACTATTTACCGGCATTTACCGACCCGTTGAGCACTCCAATCTCATATGGCTCATATGTGCAAAAAATAATTGCAATTTTGAATTTTTCTAATATGTTTCATAAAATAATGTTTCATTCTGTCCTGCTCTCCCCCCAATATTGAATGTCTGCTAGTCCACCACAAACATTTTATTCCTGTCTCATCTTTTCTGCGATAACAAAAGTTTTTTTTTTATTATCAAAGATCTGTTTTCAGCTTGTCAGCATCTTGTCTTCACCATGGAAAAAGGCTGTTGGTGCATATTTTTCATCACAGATTCTGATATTGAAATTAAGGTGGAGCTGAAACATGAAACACAGCACACATGATGTGACAGTTTTGCACCAGCAGAGCTCAGGGGGGAGCTCGGAGTAGAGTTGCTGCTCCTTTGCATTGAAAGGGGTCAGTTTAGGTGGTTTGGGCATCTGATCAGGATGGCCGAACCACCTCAACTGACACCTCCCGTTAGAGGTGTTCCCACCACTTCCCACTGGTAGGAGGCCCCGGGGGCAGATCCAGGACACACTGGAGGGATTACATATCTCATCTGGCCTGGGAACACCTTGGGGTCCCCCAGGAGGAGCTGGAACGTCTGGGGTGCTTTGCTTGGTCTGCTGCCCCCGCGACCCGGCCCTGGATATGCGGATGAAAATGGATGGATGGATGAAGAAAACTGTTCAGCATGACATGTATTTACAATGCAAAAAAAGTTCAAATCAAAACCAGCATGAGCTCTGAGGTCACATGTCGGTTTCCACATGGGACATTTCTGTAACGCTGGTTTACTTAAAGGTTAAAAAAGGAGGCAAGAGGAAATTTAAAGATAAAAAAAAAAACATGTCGCTCTGTGTCAACATCATTTATCAGCTCTTGGGGATCCTGGAGAGTCCAAAAGAACTCTGTGTTACACCCGAGTCGGTATAGCTCATCCCTTATCACTGATTGCCGATCCCAGTGGCCCAAATGGACATATGATACCTAAAAAGGTCGACTCCGTGGTGATGCCAAGTCTTTGATCTGACAGCCAAGACAGCTTTGATATGTGCTTATCAGTGAAAACAAGGTTCCTCACTCTTCTCCCGTCTATCCGTCCTCATTTTCTCAGTTTCATCCCTTCCTGGTACCTTCTCCCTCTTCCCCTTCTTCTCATCTCCCTCCATCCTTACCCTTCCTGTGCCCTTTCTCCCTCCATCGCTTCATCCTTCCCTTCTCTCTTATCTCCCCCTTCCTTTCCTGGCTCTTTTGAACTCACGCGTTCTCTCTCCTCTCCCAGCCTCTCTTGCGCTTTTAGACCTCCTTATCTCCCCATGGCCTCTGCAGTTCTACACTGGTTTGCGCACACACACACACACACACACACACACACTGGGATTAAATTGAAGTTGATTATCTGCTCAACCAGAGTTAGACGATGGACAGAGGGAGCGACTCAGCCTGTCTTGTCCTGTCTGTATTTGTATCTCCTTCTCTCCACATTCAGTCTCAATACATTTCTTTCTGCCTCTCTTTAACCCACTGCCTCCACCAAGTCTTCATTGACAACCCTGATTACAAAAAAAAGTTAGGATGCTGAGTAAAATGTAAATAAAAACAGAATATGTTTCTACCTATATTCAGTCAAATACAGTCCAGTGACAAGATATGATATTGTAAATATACACCTACAGCCTGCAACACATTAACCGTTCAGACGACACGATATCAGCCAGATTATAGCCCGATGCGGCCGTCATATGGCGTTGGCTCGGATTGTGAACAACAATGAGTGTCGTATGTGATAACCCATTGCGTGGCCGGTCAACATTATAGTTTAACGGCGCTCTGTGGTGTCAAAGAGAAACGCAGCAGGACAAGACCGAAAGTAGGCCTGTCACGATAACTAATTTTGCTGGGCGATTAATTGAGTCAGAAATTACTGCGATAAGCAATAATATTGTGTAATATTGTGCTTTTAAGACCATTTTATTATTGTTGTAATTTTGCTGTGTTTAGACCATTTTTTAAACTTATATGATGATAATAAAGGCATATTGATGCAGGTACACCCTTTTAAAGAGAAAAACATTTATTTAACAAGAATATTTAGGAATGCAAAAAAAAAAAAAATTTAAATATCTGAAATATCACGTAAAAATATCAAAATAAATACAAAAACAGACTGTCAATCTCTCACTCTCAGGTGTGCTAGTAAGTTGGTCATATTCTTTTTGTTGAGACGGTTTTCGAACAAACCCAGCACACCGCCTCGTCCTAATTACTGGGCTCCCCTCTGTCATGTGGTTTAAATCCAAAACACTCCCACACAGAGGCCGTGGCATTTGGTCTAGGAATAAGTTCCCTGTCTTTCTCTTACGCTCAACTCTCGTTTTTTCTCTGCCTCGTCTCCCCCTCACGAAGATCACATTGTGTGTGTGTGTGTGTGTGTGTGTGTGTGTGTGTGTAGCTCATAGCCCCGCCTCCCCCACAGAGACAAAGACACTCGATGACAAGAGCTTTCCCTCCGTTCATTACGCTAATGAACCAACTCACCTGGCTGCCAGACGATGCACGGCAGTAAACGCTCTTGTCGTCCAGTCTCTTTGGTGGAGAGAGACGAGGGAAACAAACACGCATGAATATGGCAATTAATTGCGGCCGGAAAAGTTACCGTCTCCCTTTAAATTTACAGTGCAATTAACAGACTTAGCGAATATCGCGACAGGCCTAACCGAAAGATAAGGCGGTGAAAGTCCGAGTAGGATGGACTGGAGGGGTGGTGGATGGGTCATTGTTAGTGTCCTGTAAGATTGTAAAGCCAAATCCTATTCTTTTTTCCGAAACCCAACCAATCAATCAATCAATCAATCAATTTTTATTGAACATGTTAAAACAAAATAAAAACAAAATCAAGGCAGAATAAGGAATAAAGCCTACACACCAATAAAAACATCAACAACTAAAAAAAAAACCTGTAATCAGCAGGCAACAAAGCCTTATCAGTTTGGAAAACAGTACATCTGCCTATAGTCAACTTATCACCCAAACATCATGTCCAAAAGGGATAGGAAGAAGTTATAAGAAACATTTCTAGTCCTATCCCCTTGTCCATCTGCTTCAGTATTTAGTACAAAAAAATAATATCTAATAAACCTAATAAAGTTTGCCTAAGAAATGCTTTTCCTTGTGCAAGCCCATTTAGACATAAGGGCAATAACCAAAATCAGTTTCCTGTAGGCCTGCCAACAACAGTCCATACCTACCAAGAAGACTACAAAAAACAATAAGACAAAAACAAAAACAAGACATAAGCCATTACTGGTCCATCTCATATGCTTGCAGTATCTTCATTTTGTACAGTCTCTTCAGTTTGGATATATTATTACATGCTTTCAACTCATCACTACAATCATTCCACAGAGTAACTCCCCTGACTGTAACACTATGATATTTCATATTAGTCCTAACTAGTGGTTTCTTGAACATGAAGCTTCCCCTCAAATTGTATGCACTCTCTCTTATTTGGAACAACCCTTGGATACCAACTGGTAGTTGACAGTTTTTAACCTTGTACATAAATTGGATTATTTTGAAGTCAACTAAATCTCTGAATTTTAATGTTTTCAATTTTAATTAATAAAAAGTGGATTTGTCGGCTCTCTATATTTTGTTTTATTTACAATTCGTATAGCTCTTCTTTGCAGGATGAATATTGGGTCAATGTTTGTTCTGTATGTATTCCCCCACACCTCCACACAATAGCACATGTATGGTAGAATGAATGAATAATATAATGTGTAAAGGGAAGCTTGGTTTAGGAGGTCTTTGGCTTTATTGAGTATTGCAATTGATTTAGATATTTTAGTGTTTATATAATGTATATGTGGCTTCCAACTAATTTGTTATCTATTATTACTCCAAGGAATTTGATTTCATTTACTTTTTTGATTTCCACATCATTTATCACAAGTTTCTTACTTGATTTAGTAGATCGATTACCAAAAAATATAAATTTCGTCTTACTTAGATTCAGTGTTAATTTATTTTCATCAAACCAATTTTTCATCCTCCTCAGTTCCTTTTCTACTATATCCAAAAGTTGCTCGAAATTGTTTCCACAACACAATAAGTTCGTATCATCTGCAAAAAGAATTGTTCTCATGACTTTGGACACTTCACATCTATCATTAATATACAGTATGAATAACAGTGGTCCCAATACTGAGCCTTGAGGCACCCCGCATGTAACCTTCATTAGTTGTGATTTAGATTTATGTATTTCAGCGTATTGGTGCCTATTGTTCAGATAGCTCTGTGTCCAGGACAGTGCTGTTCCTCTAATGCCATATTTTTGTAATTTCTTTAATAACAGGTCGTGATCCACGGTATCAAATGCTTTCTTCAGATCTAAAAATACCCCAACTGCATATTCTTTTTTTTCCACTGCCTTTGTAATTTCCTCTACAAATTCCAATACTGCATTAGAAGTTGTCTTATTGGCTCTGAACTCATACTGCTGTTCACACAATACACCATGTTTTGAGTAAAACAATTTTTCCAGAATTTTTGAAAACCGAGACAACAGAGAAACAGGTCGATAGTTTGAAAGTTGACGTTTGTCTCCAGCTTTAAAAATTGGGATCACTTTTGCAATTTTCACTTTTTCTGGAAATATGCCAGTTTGCAGAGACTGGTTACAGATATGTGTGAGAGATTTCGTGATACACATGCATTAGTTGGAAGAAAAACATTAATTTGCGTTGTTGTTCTGAGAGTGTTTATTTTGACTTTCAAATAAAGATAAATTAATTTCCTGTGAAAACAGAAGTGTATTTTGATCCAGACAATGCATGTAACAGGCAGAACCTGATACAGCATCCCAGAACGTCACCAACCAACACACCCAGGGTACCTTTCACATCATATCTGGACGAGAAGGTCCATGACCAAACATCGATATCTGACAAGGTCGGAGTGAGATTGTGTTGTCCCGTCACAGCTTTCACTTTGACCGATAGAAACACAGAGCAAGCCGCTGCTGTGGACATTGGTATGGCATAAAAAGCGCATGGCTAGGTTTAAAAAGAATCATCATGGTTTGGCTCTACGTTTGTTTGGGAAGCATACCGGGGTCTCTTGGGGGTCCATGTCATTGGTCCGACAGCCCATTGGTTCGACATCCCATTAGTCCGACTGTCCGCGGTGCTGAACGGCTCCCGGTGGGCGTATTTCTACCTTGATGGTGCGCCGCGACCAGCTCTGGGTCAGCTGGGAAAGGCTTGAGGCAGAGCAGGCTCACAGCTTATGTGTTTGTCACTTTCTTTTTCATTTTAACCCACACCATGATCTTTTCCTGACCCTAACCAAGTGGTTTTTGTGCCTAAACCTAACCAGACCTTAACCACAGGGCATCGTGATGATTTTGGAACGGACTTCGGAACAATGGGTTTAATATGGTTGGAACGATGGGATGTCGGACCAATGGGCTGTCGGACCAATGGGCATTTCCTGTTTCTTGGACCCATCCACCTCCCCTTCCATCCACCTGATATGGACTTTTCAGCTCCTTATGTTGTTACTGACAGTGTTTCAAACTGACGCCATCCTGTGGCGTATCGTACTGCCATGACAGGTGCTGTCTGGTCGACCAGTGGTCTTTCATGTCTTCAAAATAACAACAGGCTGATCCTACAGACGGCTTTTGGGAACAAAAGAGGAGCAGTTGAAGTTTGGAAAAACGTATTGTTTGTTTGGGGTTTCAGATCACCTAAACAAAGGTGGTACCTGTTGTTACAGCTCACAGGGACTGACAGTTGAGTATATGTTGGTTTGCAAATATTTTTGCATCAGAGCTGCTGGGGGAAAACACTGTGTTGCACAAAGCTTTTTAGTTTGCCAGAGCACTCTTTTAACATTTAAGAAAAAAATATTCCAACAGATGAATGAGCGTTATTGTGCTGTTAAAGTTGGTTGAAATGTAGTTCATTGTCATCCATCACTGCTACCTGCATTTCTTAAGCATCATGAGTTTGGACACATCTTATTTATCACCACATATCCAGCAAACACTCGGCTGCTTGTTAACACAGCAGCAAAAATAATGGCTTTTATAATGATGCTATGTGAATTGTTGTCCTGTATCTCAGTAGCTGTAATGACAGGTCTTCCTCCCAGCTGAAGAATGGATCTGTCAACACTGAAATGTGCCTCTTAGATCTACTTTACACTTCCACATAGTAGTTGAAAGTCAGCCAGTTATGTGCGAGTCCTTTGTGTGGAAAACACCCCAAAGACTCTCCTCTGTTTGGCTGGGAAGTTACACATCAGAGGCAGCCGAGTTAGGAAATAATGCATTATGCTGATAGAAGACGGCTTACAGTGGTTACAGTACAAAATGTTCCCTGTGCTTTTCGCATGCTGTACTCTGAGGACTCATCTAACAGGAGGGTCTGACTTCCACTGGCATTAAGGCAGAATCCTAAATGGCTTTAACTGCTGCTTCCTGTTCCATCTTTCTCTCCCTCTCTGTGCCCTCTTTCCACCCGCCTCTGCCTTGGTAGATTTCGGTTAATGGCTTTTATTTTAGCCTCTTGCTGCTGCTGCTGATACTTTCTTACAAAAAAGGGGAATTGATGAAATGTATAATCTGATTAAAACTGTTATTGCTGTTCATCAGGGCTGCATATTACAGACAGAATTATCTGCAGGCTTGACGCTTATGAAAACAAGTTTGTCATTCAGAACGGCCAAATACCTTTTAAAACTAAATAATTCAGCTTTCCTTTGTACTTTATTGTCAGTCTGATGGGACCAGAGCTGTTATTACACTACACGTCCCTCCTAAATCTAATGTTTCCTTTTAGTTAGAGAACTCTTCAGGATAACAGCGTCAAAATAAAACTAGTAATAAAACCAATGCAAACGCCATGAGATAAATCCTGCACATATAGACGTGCTCAAAATGAAACTCACTTCTCACGTAAAGTGGTGCATCTAATTGCGTGGTTCGTCAATGCCAGTGGAGCACCTGAGAGATGGGAGTGGCTGGTCATATATACAGTAAGGCCTGCTCTACTAGGTTTGATGCTGTCTTGCTAAGCAGGCTTCATATGGTTCCCATAATCTGATGTTCCCCTTCTCCAACAAAGTTAGTGCGTATACGCAGGTTTTTTTAAACACAGGGAGACCTGCTTAAAATGGGCTACAGACTCATTTTCCAATGCCAGTAGATTAGAGCTGTGTGCATCTTTCTGTTAAAGTTAAAGTGAAAGTCCCACTGATTGTCACACACCTGAGTGTGTGAAATTTGTTCTCCGCATTTGACCCATCCCCTGAGGGAGCGGTGAGCGGCAGCGGTGTTGCGCTCGGGAATCATGTGGTGATCTAACCCCCCAGTTCCAACCCCTGATGCTGAGTGCTAAGCAGGGAGGCAATGGGTCCCATTTTTATAGTCTTTGGTATGACCCGGCCAGGGATCAAACCCACGACCTCCCTGGGACAGACTGGAAAACAGGTTTGTAAACAGTAGAAAGCAGCATTGAGGCCTGTGAAAACTTTACCGTAGTCAAGTCGTGTCAAGTTAGACGTCCAAGGTACCCTGGGTGTGTTGGTTGCCGTGTCAACTTCAGCCTGTTACATGCATTGTCTGTTTTCAAAATACACTTCTGTTTTCACAGGAAATGTACAGTTTGCATACAGTCTCTTTCAAAATAAAAGCACTAGCTACATTGGTACAGCAGCACAAACTGACTTTGTTATCCTTCATCAGAACATGGCACTCTTAAATACTTGATTCTGAATGGTCAATCAGCAAAATTCTGCAGTGTTTATTTCTTGAGGTATCACCACTGCCCTGCTGCTTCGTTGCTAGGGACGCCATAGCAACGGCCTTAGACTGAGGAGCATCAAAATCAGTTAATGTTAGTCCACACAGACCAAATAGGATCGAAGTGGAAATGGAAACGTACCTACTGAATGTATACACATGCTGCTTTTGCTTTTCAATGACTATAACAGTGGAAAAAAGGCCGACCCCCTGTCGGGAGTTATTTTTCAACAGTCACTGGCTCACTTACATAACACATGCATGTGGTTGGGTTTAGGAAAAAGAACAGGGTTTTACAATCATATGGGAAGCAAACACCGGCCTCCCATGTGAAAGTAGGTGGGTGTTGGACCCATCCACCAGCCCTCCCGCCCATCCTACTTGGACTTCAGCTGCCTTAACCTTCGTTGTTGTCCCGCTGCGTTTCCTCCTGACACCACCCGGTGTTGTTAAACAATAACAGCGACTGGCTGCATATCATGCTGACTGCAGTGTGTGATCGGCAAGCTGAGGCCATCCAGCAGCATATGACCGTATCACTCTGAAAGGTGGCCTTGTGCCAAAATCACAGACAAATCTGTGGTATTTGACGAGTCTGGGATGAGAACAGGGTGGATTTAGGAGGTACTTTAAGCTTGTGCGTCATTGTATGATTTCTTTAGACACCTCCCAGTCTGTCTGTGGCTGCAGTATGAAGCATTTTAAGATTTGGTGGAGTGAATCAGCATAGTGACTGGCAGGTTCTACAGTTCATCCAGACCTGCTGCAGCGTTCAGCAGAGCAGAACAGCTTCCAGACCAACAGGTACAGTAAGTGGGGCCGTTGTGAAGCATTTGGAAATCAGAAATTTCCTGCCTTTAAGAGTGAGAAGGTTAAAGGAAAGAAGGAAAGAAAATAAGTGAAATATATGAGGGAGAGCAGTCGACAGCAAAGGACTGGAGAGAAATGGGAGGACAGATACACAGACGAGAAGTGGAGAGGGAGAGGAGGGGTGAAGAAAATGGGAGCTTGACAGATCGAGGCAGAGAGGAGGAAAATGGAAAAAGAAATAAATGAGGTTGTCACAGTTTCATTGTATTCATGACAACCACTTGATTGGTGGATTGACAAAAAACATTGTAATCCTTAAAAAATCACCATAAATCCTGCACCGAGCAAAGTAAACAGATTCTCAGATTAAGTTGGGATACATGCAAAAGTGCTGTTATGATTGGGCCTCTAAAATCTCATCACTGGAAACACAAACTCCATGTACGAGTCTCACGCGGCTACTACACTGCTTGCCTACACAAGTGTGCATCAGCTTGAGGGCTCTTCTTGTCAGTCCAGCAGCTGCTGAATTCACACAGGCTGCTGGAGGAAGATAGATATTCGCTTTAAGTGTGAGACACACTACAACATGTGCAGGGGGTTCTGAATGGTTGTGCAGGCAGCTGAATTTCTGACATGCGCAAGACTTTTTAACTATGACACGAAAATCTTAAAAAGTCCATTGCATTCATATTTTATGGCATAAAGTGACTGAGGGTAACTAAACAGCTGATTACAGAACACATATCTCATGAGTTCCCCAGTAACTTCACAATGTCAAGCAGGTTTATCAGTTTGTGATTAAGTTATATCACAAACTGGGCTCTAGCTCGGCTAGCAAGCTCACATATGACAATCAAATGTGTTAAAGGTATATATAATGGTAGACAGAGATGTAGAAGGAGTTACAGATAAGGTAAGACATCTTGCAGCTCAGTTGCCAGTAGGAAATGTTCCATATCTGTTTCTGCAAACTACAGGTATGTTGCATTTGTATGTTTCATACGTAGAAAACACAGAATCTGGGCGTTTTTCACCAACACCTTGCAGTGTTCAGAGGTCGGCATGATACCTGGCTGGTCACAGTTATTGTTAAATAGTGTTCAGCGGCGTCACAGGGAAACATGGCAGGACAACAATGACAGTGAAGGTGAAGGAAGTCTGAGTAGGGCGGGCGGGATGGGTGGTGGATGGCTCCAACAACCGCTGACTTTCATCCGGCTGGTGTTTGCTTTCTGTCAGATTGTAAAGCCAAACCCTTTTTCCCTAAACCTAACCACGTGCTTCTGTTGTTGAAGGAAAGAAGATGTCAATTCGCAGAGTTGTACCAATGCAGTGCATTTATTTTGAAAAGGACTGTATGTAAACTGTATATTTCCTGTGAGGAAGATATTTTCAAAATAAGACAATGCATGTAACAGGCTGAAGTTGACACGACGTCCGAGAACGTCGTATCTAGAAGTGGAAAGTCCATGGCCAAATGTCAGTATGTGACAAGGCCGTGATAAGAATGTGTTGGGAATGCTGCCCGTAACAACATAATATAAGGAGGCTGTAAAGTCTCACATGGGAGCCAGGCATTCACTTTCTGTAAGAACTACCGGCGACGAAAGCCAACTGTTGCATCATCTACGTCGCCTCATGTCGCCCTGTGTCAGTTGCATTCGAACACACTACACAGACTACATCAGACGGCCAAGTAGCACGTACGTTCTGCGCCTGCGTGAGAGAGAGCGGAGTGAGAGAGTGGTACATCCTGTCAGCCGAGGGGTTTCCTATCTGTGCAGCCGAGCACCGCAGCACCTCCACGGACTATTACATCCAGACGGTCCCGGTGTTTCCTCCGCAGGCTCCACTTCACTCAGCTGCCCGATAAACCCGCTGCTTCTTCCCACTTTAACCTGAATAACAAACCAGGGCTCGGTGCTGCGGTTGGATCCAAACGGAGAGCCGGGGCTAGCTCAGAGACTAGTGGAGGCTAACTGGCTGTGCTTCCCTCCGGTCATGCTACGGCTAACGCTCCGCTAGCCGCTCCCAGCTAGCCCCGGTTTGTTATTCAGGTTAAAGTGGGAAGAAGCAGCGGGTCTGTGGGGCAGCTGAGTGAAGTGGAGCCTGAGGAGGAAGCACCGGTTAGCCCCGGTTTCACTACAGGCAGATTCACTCGCTACAGGGGCGAGGAAATAAAACCTGAACAGCCAATCAGAGTGATCTCTCTCACCGACAAGCTCCGCCGCCGATTCAACATGCTCAATCGGCCAAAAAGCCGCCGACGCCACAGTGCCGATGATGTGGGACACACCGCAAAAACTAGGGCGACAGACGCTCACCGATGGCCCGACTTTGGTTGATGGCCAAACCGTCGGCTTGGTGTGTCAGGGCCTTTAAACCAAACCATAGATTTTTTGGAAACCTATTCATGTGCTTGGACCGCATCTAATGTGCAGAAATTGTGCATCTCCTGTGAAGTGCATTTAGAAAATACACAGTGCATGTAACAGTAACAATGCCACTGTCGAAGCATCGATATTTGACCAGCATTACCTACCCTCCTGAAATATATCTGCTAAACAGGGAGTGAAAGAAATGTGAAGGCCAGAGTGACTGACTAGAGTAAAATTGTTAGAAAACAGTGGAGAAAAATCAGGCATCTCTAAGGTCTCAATCCGTCATGCCCAGCGTCTTTAGGGTTGAGCTGGTTATAAAGAGGTCTGAAAACACAGAAGCAGAAATCCTCCCTTAGGCAGGAATAGAGGCGCAGAAAGCCAAGTGCTCTGCACCACGGAGGGCAGAGCCAAGACTTACAACTGAGTAGTGAGAAGGTGTTTGTTCCTAAAGAAAACCCCTAAAGCTGTGGTGCTGTGAGTCTACAAGTAAAATATACAGTAAGACCTGTAATCATCCGGCACAAATAGAACTTTAATCACAGTGGCTGTGCATCTATTGCTGCAAGTAGGAGAAACACAACTAAAAGGAAATATCAAGTCCAAATTGAATAGTAAGGGGGGTGCAGACAAACATATGTAAACATAGCTAATCATATACAGTCTCAGTTGGTGTATTTCAGTCTGGAATCTATATAGAATATTGCACAGGCATGGTGCTATTTAAAGTGGCGTAATGTTTGAAAAAGCCGAGAATGTGGGAAGGAAATTTACACTGCATCAAAGGGTTGTCACACTCTTAGAAGTAACATAAAGGAGTCGGTGAGATTAATATTATATCGCGGTGTCTGTTTTATTAGATCTGTGTTCTAAAAGTGACAAGGAAAATTATACGAAGAGAGAAAGCGAGAGCAAGTGAGTGGCAACCACTGCAGCAGCAGAGCTGCGACTTCTGACAGAATTTCATGACTTTAGCTTTCGCAGAAGAGTTTTAGAGGCACGAGCTACAAATGCTGTTTCAAAGAATTTGTTTCTGTGGAGGAATTTGGTGTCACACTGTCATTTTATCACTTTCTCCAGGGAGGACTGCTTTTTTTTCTGAAACACAACACTTTGAATTCACAGAGATTCACACTTTTACCATTTGCTAGTTTCCCCTGCACAGCCACAGTCTTCTACTCCAGTGCAAGAATAAGAGCTTTAAAGGTGGAGGGATTCCTTCCGGTAGGATCTTCTAAGCCAGTCTAGGATTCAAACCTGCAACCTCCCAATCCAAGGCTTACTCCTGCATCCTCTTGGCTACCACCATATTCCTAGCTTCAAGAGGGAAACCCTCGGGTATAAAAGAAACTGCAGAGAGAACATTGTTCAAAAGCAGCACAGCACGAAACCAATTACACTGAAGGGACAAGAATACACAGGCGTGTAAATCACCTCGTAATGTCACACACTTGAATCATCAGTATCTATATTACAGCTGTCTGATGAAAAACACATCCTCCAGATCAGCTCCAAAAATTAGGTTAAACTGCTATTTTTAAACTGGCGACAACATCTTTGAAATCATACGCTGAGGTTTAAACGTTTCATGGTGCTTTTCATCAAAGGCTTGCTCACGTCACACAACTTACTGTAACCCTTTTGAAACGTTTTAATGTGACAGTGGTGAATATGCAGTCAATACAGCATTTTACACATTTAAATGCCATTTAAAAACAACCTCTCGCCACCTGTATTCTATTTATGGTGCATTAAGGGAGATATAGCCAACAATAACTGAGGGAAAAGCAAGAGTTCTGTTTGTAGTTCTGTAGAGTTCAGTCCTGGTAGTGTGTCTGTTTACAACAAAACCAAATACACTGGTTTTGGCCCCTATTCTGAAGAGGCAATAGTTCTTGTACATGGCTACTTTACATGCAGCTGTGCGTACTTAGAATTTTATGCCATAGACTGTCCGTGATATCACCTACTGGTTTGTGGACTCCCAATTTGAAGTCTTAAGTTTGGCATTACAACTGTCGCCATCTTGTGTTTTTTTGGAGCCATATTAGTGACCATATTTGGGCGAGAGGCTGGGGCCAACGAGGAGCGAGGGGAGGGTTTGACTGAGAAGACAAGCATGCTGTGCGCAGACAGCCTGTCACTCAAGTGGCCCGCCCTTAATTATGTGTAACTTTAAGCCCTAATAAAATGTAAATAAATCAAATATTGGTGATTTGGCGTGGCGTCTGCAGTGATTCAGGCACTGTACAGGACTGTAGTGGTGAAGAGGGAGCTGAGCCAGAAGGTAAAGCTTTTGATTTACTGGTCCATCTACGTCCCAACCCTCACCTTTGGTCAGGAGCTCTGGGTAGTGACCGAAAGAATGAGATCACAGATACAAGCTGCCAAAATGAGTTTCCTCCAAAGGGTGTCTGGGCTCAGCCTTAGAGATAGGGTAAGAAGCTTGGACATCCAGAGGGAGCTCGGAGTAGTACTGCTACTTCTTCAGGACAAAATGGTTCAGTTGAGGTCAGGGGCAAAAATCCCATTTCATAGTTGGGAGGGACAATAAACAGTAAAATTTTAGAGAATAATTCCAGGGGGGGACAAGGAAAAAAAGTTGTAGCCTGTCTTTTATACGGCATCTTTTACCGCAATTTGATGCTTTAATCTTCTCTCTATCTCTCCAACAGGCAGAGCGAATGTCTATATTAACTAAACTAAAACTAAACATTTCCTGCAATTAAACTGGTAAACTGGTTTATAAACAGTGTGCTGTGAGATCTGCCGCTGCGCACCTCACAACCGTGCGTAATAGTCGCGCATAATGACCGCTCCTCGTCAGTTAGACTGCACTGTCTCTCATGTTTGTCTCACTGACAGGTGGAGAGCCTACAGACAGGTACCCACGAGCCGCTCCGCCACTGGCTGCTCTTGTCCTGTCCTCTCCCTGTTCTTTCTCTCCTGTCCTCTCTGACTATCACTAAACTCTGAGCTTAATCATTAGCTTTTAGCTTAGCAGCACTCGTAATATAGTAGGCTTTTGAACAATGCAGGAGAAATGTTGCAGACAGTTTATATTATCAGCCTGGGCCTGGGGCTTGTTGTAACAGTAAATGGGATGTGTTGTAACTTGTGTAAGTTAAACTGTGTCTGTGTGAGTGAACATCTTACCCTGCGATGCGCGTTGTGGGCAGCGGGTCCAGCCACACACAGCTGCCAAGCAGCCCCACCCGTTGGAAAGAGTGTGGGATATACCACTACTAGGAATGGGAGGGGGGGACTAAATCTTTTAAGATTTAAATAGCACATTATTGCACGATTATAATGAGCACCGCTTACATTGTGCTACTGCATTGTTCAAAAATTATTAATTGTGTCTCAAATTATTCTAGGGGGGGACAGCTTTACTGAAGGGGGAGTCATGTCCCCCCCGGATTTCTGCCCCTGGTTGAGGTGGTTCGAGCATCTGATCAGGATCCTCCTGGGGGTGTCCTGTTAGAGGTTTTCTAGGCACGTCCAGTGAGTGCCTAGAGCCAGACCCAGAACACATCTCGTCTGACCTGGGAACACCTCCTCCAGGAGTAGCTGGGGAGAGGGACGTCTAGAATACTTTGCTCATTCTGCTGCACCCGCGACCCGACTTTGGATAAGCGGTTGAAAATGGATGGATGACTTTTGGTTTCACAGAAGACACAAACAGTGGCCTCCATTTGTCTGACCCATCCATCTCCCCTCCCAGCTGCCTGATGCTCCATTCTACCCTCGCTCGTGAAGAAGACCCAAGATACTTGAACTTCCTCACTTGGGGCACTCCTCAACCTGGAGTGAGTTACTAGCCCAAAGGTCAATCGATTTATTTTAATATTGATGTCATGTGCTCGTATGTGTAGCGTTCTATGTTAGTAACGTCTGTCATGTGACATTATATTAGCAACAAATGTACTTATTTTAAACCAAACCATGATGGTTCTTTTTGTAAATTTAATCATGGACTTTTGTTGTCTAAACCTAAGGAAGTAAACCTGAAAATGAAGGGTTTTTTTTACCTGTTTTAAGTTTCTTTTAAAAAAGACTTTATGTATTTAACAGGCAGAAGCTGTCATTTACCATGAAAACAGAAGTTAATTTGGAAAGAGACGATGCAATGAGCTTAAGATGACGCCCTCCCTGAATATCTAAGACTGATGCAAAGGGTACCTAGCATCTATATCTGATGTGAGCCACTGACCAAGCGTCATATTTGGAGGGTTGAGAGTAAGGATGTGTGGAATGAAATAATTTCTTTGCAGGTGACCATCATTAAATGCATATATGAATGCACCTCATGTTCACTTTGACTTTTTGACTTCCATGACCTACAGTAGTCTTGGACATGCAAGGATGGGATCGATGCAAACACATGCAAACACACACACACACTCACACTCACACACTCCACTCAGCTCCCAGGAGCAGATTTATGAAGCAATAAAAGCTCATCTCTCGGAAACAGTCACACACACAAATACACACGCACACAGACACACGCACACATCATAACCCCGCCAAGTACGGAGCTTTGCATATCCTTCCCCCCCCTCAACACACTAGAGACAGATGTTCTCTGTGATATTACATCTGTTTCTGCAACACACACAAATCACACACACACAAGCACACAAACCTCGTAGAATTAAGAAGGACACTAACACATTTCCTCATTGGAACGAGAGGAGGGTTCTTAGTCCAAGACTGTACAACAGATCCGAACTGCTGGCTCTGTGAGAGTGACTGGGAGAGGAGAAATATAGAGCGAGGATGAAACAAAGGAAGACAATGAAAAAGAGCAAAACACAGCGGGGAGTGTGTGCGTGCATGTGTGTGTGTGTGTGTGTGTGTGTGTGTGTGTGTGTGTGCCATTTAGGCCTCTTACATGAGCAGTTCAATTACTTTTTGGAGCGGTGGCCAGAATGGATGGAGGGATAGAGGGATGACTAGTTGGCCAGCTGGTTCAAGGACTCCTTGGCTCTTTGGCTGGCAGGCTGTATGGAGGGATGGATGGCCGGCTGGATGGATGAGTGCCCTTGAGCAAGGCGCCTAATCCCCATCAGCAGTGTCCCTGCTCTGTGGCTTCAGCTTTTAAAAACATATACATCACTTTAACTTTGAAAAATCACGGTCTGGTTTAAATACTGGTGGACATATTTTGTCAACCCAGAAACACTTGGTGCATATTGTGATGTTCTGCCTTTATGTCCGATGTAATGTCCCAACATGCTCATGCCAAATGAAGTCTTTTGGTGATCAAAATGTTGCTTTGCTTAAGTTATCAGCGATGTGGTGACACAGCATGGACATGCAGTGTGATGCAATACCCACACTGCCAAAGTATTCAGTATGCCAGAAAAAGATTTAGTATGTCCACAGCGGAGGATACATCACATCGACTGACGACTAAATGACACACACACACACACTCAAGTGTAAGAACTACATTTATATATGTTTATATATAGTGATCTTTTTTTATCATTTGTATTACAGTACCGTATAACTGTTAAACAAAATTGCCGACCAGCTGCTTATCATGCCAACGTGAAAGGACGGCGTTTTTCATCAGTGTCTAATGCCCGAAGTCACTGCCCAAGCACCGGTTTTCGACAACCACAGAGTGAGACCAGGTTAGCCTGCAAATTGTCTAAGTGTCCAGTGAGCTCCGCCAGAGATAAAGTACAGTCATACTTCACCTGCAGGGCTCTGATTATAAACTTATATTTGTCTTTTTTATCACTAAAAGCTGAATCACACAGTGACGTACGACTGGTAAAGTTTTTCGCAGTGTTTTCTTTCACAGACATTTCAGTGACAGTGCTCTCCTCCTTGTGTGCAAATATTTAATCAAAACAAGTTCACCCCTGACACTATGTTGCAAGAGCACTGTTACTGCATCCTGGGCTTTGCACTGCCCAAGACAATTGTGATTGGTTTAAATGCAAACAAGCCAGGGCATGTTTTTCCCATATAGCAGTGAGATAATTGGTGATTTCAGACCTTTCTCCAGCACTGACGTAGTTCAGTTTAAGACATGATGTTCCAATCCCTTGATTCACATACTTGAGACTATGAGTGGGAGTGATAGCGCTGTCTGGGGGATTCAGAGTGGGAGCCAAAGGGTTAATATTACATGGATAGAAATGTAGGAAACAGCACAGGTTGATAGAAAAGTGAGAAGGAGCACAGGGAAGGTAAAGCCAAGGAGCAACGTCTGTGTGAACTGAATATACCTAACTAGCGTTGTTCAGCATCCTCACATCCTTTGTGGAGATCCAAGGGGAGAGGAGGTAGCAACACAACTCCACCTAATGGAGGCTGACGGCGCCCCAGATTCAAACATCCAAAAACACATAATTGAAACCACAAAATATCTCCATACAGGCTACAATGAGGCTAAAAACAGAGTTCAAATGACGTTTTTCCAAACAACTTTTTATGTCGGGGCTTCAGGACACTTGGATCACTACGGACGAGCAGTATGGAGATATTTTGTGGTTTCAATTATGTGTTTTTGGACGGTTGAATCTGGGGCGCCGTCAGCCTCCATTAGGTGGAGTTGTGTTGCTACCTCCTCTCCCCTTGGATCTCTGCAAGTGATGTGAGGACTCTAAAACTTCACCTGAGCCTCCCTCGGCATATGGGTGAGTAGATAATGGCTGAATTTTCAGTTTTGGGTGCACTATCCCTTTAAGGCTCTTGCACCCATAGGCCTCCTCCACAGCATCCACCACAGTGAGCTCAGTGATGTAGACAAAGCGCAGTGAGGAGGACCAAAGTACGAGGTCTAGTCTGAGGTTAGTAGAGGCTATCTCAGATGGGAAGCATAGAAGCTGATTCACATCTGCCAGTAACTAAGTCTCGTGCCGCTCCCAGTTGTCTGGTGTCTGATTTTACTGTACAGACCTTGGATCGCTTCGCACCTTCCCAGACAAACCCTCTTGTAATTGCAGGATGGAATGATGGAGGGAGCAGGGCATTGATGGATGTCCGTCTGGTCTCCAGGGTAACTGCTAGACACTTTAGCACCTGATTGTGCTGCCAGGTATAACGACCTTGTGTCAGGCTTGTCAGGTTTGTCAGCACTGACTACATGAGACTGAATTTACTGTAGTAGTGTTATGAAACAATCTTGAGTTAAATTTGAGAGTGAACACATAGAGCAAGCGTAACGTAATGAAACAACTATTTCCAGCATACCATGCTTTATTCCCTAAATGCTTGCTTATTAGCATTCATCAAGATCGACTCTGGGGTTGTCTCCTGCAGTAATTTGATTCTTTCTCAAAAGCTTCCTGACTGAGAGAGTAATTCTGCAACTCCCAAAATAGTCAAAGACAAAAGTTGTTGGGAAGAGAAAGTTAAGATTATATGCGCTTTTTATATCTTCTATGGTTTAAATAAGCCTTGGCAATCAAGCCATCAGTCACGCCATTTTTAAATTTGCTTCCTCTTCCCCTCCCCCGGCCCACCACCTGTCACTCTCAGCATGCATCACGCATTTACAAACTCACATATGCACACACAAATGTACAGGCAGAGACACACACATTGACTCTTTTCCACACAAAGACCCCCCACTCTGCACCCCTTGACAAGCACCCCACATTTCAACTTCAAAATGGGCCTTTTTTGTGGAGCTGTCACAAAGTCATCACACCCCGGTTTAGTCAGAGAAAGAGAAATAGATTGAGAGAGGAGGGGAAATTGACACGGAGAATGAGTAAGAGTGAAAGAGTGTGACAGAGAGAGATGTCACCCACGCTCCCTTGCTCTTTCTGAACAAGTCGCACGGTACCAACTGACTGACACCGCTCCCACATTCAACTTTAAAAAAACAGACGTTAGACTTTTCTGCCTTTATTCACTTGTTAAAAGGCTTTCAGGGTCTTTGTAGACTTTGGTGAAAGGCAGCAGAAGAGCAGAGGTGTATGCAGCTTCCCAGTGGAGAAAGAAACAGGAATTCAGGTGTCTGGGGTGCCGATGCTCGACTGAAGCAAAGTCTTGTCAGCGCTGAACCGTGTGAACTGCGACGGTTTGCATTGCAGAGTTTGAACAGTTACCGCTTGCAGTGGATTTGAGTGAAACAATGGGGAAAGTATAATGTCAGAAAGAAGTACCCTGCACTATTTTAACTCTGACTACATGTGTTTTACAGTTGTACTGCTCCATCTATGTGTTTTGTGAAAGCTACAATATTAATGACCCACTCAAGGAAGACAAAAAACCAACTTCTGAATCAGGTTTAACATTTAATCCAATACTTTCTGCTCGGTAGATTTCAAATGACGAGACTTTCAACTACCGATCTGTAACATTAGGATTAATCACAAAGCATTGCCTGCGTTCCCTCAGGAGAAAACCCTCTGTTGGACTCCTGATTGGGCCGATTTCTATCTAACACTCGTAGCAGCTGTTGATAATCTTAATGACTCACACGACTTTCTTTTCCAGTCATACATAAGAAATCTGTCCTCATCTAAATGGTGTTCATTCACCTAACACCATGCTGTGAGGCAGACGTTTGTTTTCCAGTAGAAATGTGTATTGTCACCGCTCACTGCATCACTCAAGCTGTATTCATCTATTTTTGACCACTGAGGGGCAGGGGAACTCCTGGACAAGCTGACAGACACACAGGCCTGAGATACCATGGGTTTTTAAAGTCAACATGGCTTCAGTGTTCACTAACAGACTTCTATTTACACATCCAATAGACTTCTGAAACAGCCCAGTGCCCATCTTTTTTTGCAATCTACGGATACATTTGCACATTTCATGAACACAATCAAAATTTGTGATGTAGTGTATGAGGACCTTTTTGCTGTAAGGTGGAGGGGATGATGGATGGCATGACACCATGAAGCTGCAGATCACTCTTCAAGACCAACAAACAACTCTGGCTGTTTGTTGGCGACCCTTCACAGTGTTTCCACCAATTTTTTTGGCGCTGATCTTTGGTGTTTTATACTGAACATGGGTGTTTATAGCGGCACATCGTGGCATTTCCCAGCTGCACTTGAACCACCACATCTGGGTGTTTTTCACCAAGACATTGTGGTGTTCAGTGGTGTAGTGGAGGGTATACACAAGTACACAGGGTATACACACCTCTTTTTCTGGCTGTATACAGTACACCCACCATCACTACTGTGGGATAAGTTCAAAGTCCAATCGCAAGAGGGTGAGCGTCCATGCACCGCCATCCAATAAGTGCCACCTGGCACTCAACATGCTGCTGCAGTGGTATGTTTTCCAGTGACATGTCAGGTATTAGCTGAGCTATTGAGGATCTTTGAGCAGTGAAAGTTATTCCTTTTTCTTGTAGGTTAGATTTGTTTATATATGCTACAGTGATTTATTTTCCACAGAGCTCTACGGTGCGAGCATTTTACTCGCATTTGCGACTAAAAATAGTTTTGTGCGAGCAAAAGAGATCATTCAGGAGCACGCAGTGCGAGTACAGATTTCAACCAGCAGCAGAAACTAAAGGCGAATCCTGCTGGTTGTGGGTTGAACGGGGGTCACAGACAGGAATACGGCGGAGCACTATGGCCACCACAAGATAACACGATTTACCGCCGACCGAGAAGCCTGGCTCCAGGTCCAATAATTTCCTCTTCGTTGGTGTCACGACTGCCCAGAAGTACCTGAACAGCTGAGCCATGGCAGCACACAGGTATGTGACGTGTCAGAGGAGAAACGAGCCGTTCACATTTCTCTCTTTGTGGCAGGTAACGGTCCACAAACCTCACCGCACTTTAGGGACTGTTCTTTACTTATGAAGGGACTGTTCTTTACTTGTCAGGGGAGGAGGGTGGCTGGTTGATTTTTATTTTATTTCTTTATTTTATTTTGATCCCCCCTATGTTAATCACTTATTGATGCTGTTTTTGAAGTATGAATAAGTCAATAAGTAATTTATTCCATTGAAATATCATTGATGTATTATAGAAAAGTGATTTATCTTTTTATAAATGACAAAAGGCACATCTGCCTCATTTTCGCTGTGGTATCATGATACTACTCAGAACCGTGATACTTTCACTGGTATCGTACCGTGGGTCCCAATTTTGGTACCGTGACAACACTAGTACCTCATCATACTTCCAACTCATCAACTACTACTAGCAGTGTTTCCCAGCAGTGTTTGAGCCACAGAAGCAGGGTGTTTCCCAGTGACCCTTCCCTGCTTTCCTTGCGGCTACTGTGCAACCAAAACATGAGTAAGTCAAAACACGATCTTTTTCTAACCATAACGTAGTGGTTTTTGTGCCTAAACATAACCACACATTAACTGTCAGATTGTTGATAGATGAAAAGTTTCAAGGAAACTTTCCGGTGTTTGAAAAAACATGCAATGTAAAAAAAAATTCTGGTGGATGCATTTTTTGATGTTTGATGGCGTGTCACTCAGGAGACATGTCTGCCAAGCTGCTGTTCAAGACCAACCTGTCGCCATTTTCTACCAGAGATAGCGCCATAAAAAAGCAGTTGTTTTTTACGGTGATATCGCTGCCAGAAAAGCCTGACATAAAGTGGTTGTTTTTTACCGAGACATTGCTGCGTTTCCTGCCAGGACTGTGCCATTAAAAACAGGTATTTTAAGCCAAGACAGAATTCAAGGAACAAGCGTAAACTGACATGCTGTCCCAGACCGTCAACAGCTGATGCAGGAGGATACTAACGTGTCATATGTTGATATAAAAGTCCACTGATGAAGCGATGATATTTGACAAGTTGGGATGAGAACACGTTGCCGAACACCTGGGTTGGTGAGTGCGTTTATACACTTTAAATGGACACCTGCAGCCAATCATGTTTTTTTTTCTGTTGCTATGGTTTAAAAACAAACAAAATATCTATATAAATATCAAACAGAAGTTACTAGTCATCACATTTAATTTAAGCAATGATAATGAATGTTGTGACACATATTAAGTGCATGCACAGGAATCAGATATGTAATCTGGGTCATGCAGTTTGGGTGGCGACGAAACAGTGTGTTCTCCTCCTGGGTGAATGCAGCCTTTATGAGGAGGAGTAGCTGTGTTTAAGATTCAGCACAGCTCTGCAGACTGTCACCCACACACGCATGTTATATATGGGCGTTCTGCACTGAAAACCTGCTTTTAGCCGTCACCGGGCCTCTCAGTCATCCACAATTTCATCCATCACAGATGTGCAGCTCTGAAATGAAAACCTGCTTTTTGAGGTCAGCCACAAACACACACACACACACACACACACACACACACACACACACAGTGAATGGTGGAAACCTGGTTTCAACAGTCAGCAAATCACTTAGGACTGTTTAAGAGGCACGTTAATTACACCACTGTGCAAACCTTAACAAGCAGCTTACCCCAGTTCAGTGCTTGATTTATTAAGACCACTTATGTAAATCAAGTTGGTTACTATTTTCCAATTAGAACACTTGAGGCACAGTACAATGTAAATACTGATGCAGTATAAGTGCCAGGTGAGAGGGGAGGCTGTTTTATGGCAGCTTACAGGAGAGAGCAGCCTCTGATCACACGTTTTGTTATTTCAGGTTTGGCTCCACTCTTCTTGGTGGAAATGTTATGAATCTTCTATTTTCTTTTTAAATTCCACCAAAAAGTTCCTCTTCTGATTGGATACACTTTACCAGAGGAGAGTTTGTAATTACAGTTTTTACCTCTCCACACTCCACCTTTTGAATTCTGACAAATTTCTCTTGACTTGTCGTGTCCCAGAAGTAAATGGAAATGATTGACCTTGTCTCAGACATGGGAGGCATGTATTAATGAATAACTGAAATTGTGCTTCTTGCAACTATTAACCCTTTCTTTAACAGGGGTCCATGCTTGGATGGTCGACCTGTTGGATCTTGCAAACTAATGACCAAACAGGACAGTGTGCCAAAATGCAAAATTAAGGTTCATTCTCACTGCCGCGATGTGGAAATGCGGGACGGATTTGCGCAATATTCGTGCAGCGCTTTTCCGCGTTTAAACCATACACACAGGCGCAGTACAGAAGCGGTGCGGAATTTCGTGTTGTTGTGTTCCAAGTCTGCGCAGTGTGAACAGGTGTGGGCGAACATGGACGAGAGTGGCAGCAGCAGCAGCGAGCTAGCAAGCTAACGTTTAAAAAGTGTCAACATCAACATTCTTTAGCACTTCACTGCAGCCACCAAGCTGGACAATGGACTGCCAGATGTTGTCCTTTAATTCATTGTTCATACAATCATCTCGTCTTTTATCAAAAAGGACGGGGTGCTGTGTTTATCAACCTTTCTTCCATACTGTCCTGCCTGGCTGGATTTCGGACTCTCCCGGTCTGCGCGATGTCACTATAAACAAACAATTTCATTGGCCCAGCTGTGTAGTTCCACCAGCGAATTCCGGTCTAGGCAGAAACTTTTTTCATCACACGAAAGTTCCGCCCCGGTGTGCAAACTTCCATAAGAACCCATGAAATCAGCTTCTATATTTTTCCACGAAATAATCCATGCGGATATTCACCCTCAATGAGAATGGAGTTGTATGTATCAATGGTTGAGATATGAATGTGTTCATGTCTTTAACAAAATATTGTTATTTTCTCCATAAATTATGGATAAGGTTATGAGATGGACACCCAAGATTGATGTCACCAATTCTGTATCTGAGTTATGATGTTGAGCAATGGCCAGAAAAGTGTTTTTGCACCCAGGAAGATCCTGATCAGATGCCCAAACCAGCTCAACTCACCCTTTTCAACGCGGCTCTTCTTCTAGCTCTGTCCAGATGTCCAAGCTCCTTACCCTATCCCTCCCTCTGTTCGGAGGAAACTCATTTCGGCTGCTTGTATCTGTGATCTCATTCTTTGGGTCACTACCCAGAGCTCATGACCATAGGTGAAGGTTGGGGCGTAGATGGACCAGTAAATCGAAAGCTTTGCCTTCTGACTCAGCTCCCTCTTCACCACCACAGTCAAGCACAGCGCCTGCATCACTGTATCCATCTCACGCTCCATTTTACCTTCACTTGTGAACAAGACCCCACGATACCTGATATCATTTTCCAGCAGAGAACCATGACCTCAGATTTGGATGTGCTGACTCTTACCCTTACCACCTCAAACTGCCCCAGGTCATGCTGGAGGTCACGGTGTGATGAAGCCAACAGAATCACATCATCTGCAAAGAGCAGAGATTAAATTCTGAGGTTCCCAAATGAGACCTCACCCTCCCCCCAGCTGCGCTTCAAGATCCTGTCCATGAATATCACAAACAGGTTTGGTGACAAGGAACAACCCTGGCAAAGGTCAACATTCACCAGAAAGATGTTTGACTTTGAGCCAAGTATGCGGACACAGCTCTCACTTTGGTTATACAAGCACCAGATAGCTTGTATTCCCGCAGTACCCTCCACAACACTCCCCATGGGACTTGTTCGCAAGCCCTCTCCAAGTCCACAAAGCACATGCATCATTGTTTCTCTTTAAAATCCATTTCTCATTGGGTCAAATGTGCTGAAACCACCTTCTGCACAGTTATTGTGCACTCAGGTAAGAAGACCTGCATGATTTGTATCTGCACCTTCGTTATTGCCACCAGAAATGTTACAGCTCTCAGTGCTGTGTTGTAGATGAATAATCTATAGCTGCAAAAGCCAGAATTCAACAGTCAGACAACCACTGAGTCAGTAACATTCACCTATTTAATGAAGTCTTTATAATGAAGCCAACATTAATCCACCCACTGCGTTGGCCTATCAGTAAAAGGTCAACTGTACTTGAGCCAGAATGAAATGGTCAGCTATTTCTGCTGAAATGTAGCCATTAACTGAGTTAACCACCAGTAACACACAGCTGGAGCAGTCAGTGAAATATTACTGCCCTTCACCTTTGATTCCTTCTGTTAAAAGTGTGAATACTGTACCTGCTAAAGTAAAGAGCTCACCGGTTGTGTCAGCATTAAACAGTATTTCACCACTCAGACAAACCAGGCAGTCAAGCTGGCAGTTGCCCCAATGCTTGACTACGACAGATTTGCATTCAACCTATGGATTCACCCGCCGACGATGAGAGCTCTACACTGAAAACTGGGCTTAGACAATCAGCAGCTGCTCTGTCTGCCTGCCAGTCTGCCACACACTCAGCCATCTCCTGTCTGCTGCCCACACACTCACCTGTCATGTATAGACAATGAACACGAGAGCTCTACAGTGGAGAGCTGGATTTTAACCCTACCACGCTTCTCACATGCCTCGCCTGTGGTTATCAGTGCACTAGCCTGGGAGTAGGCCCAGGGCGAATTCATCCTCCTTTCACTATGCACCAAGTAGCTCTGGGGTCTATTACTAAATGTGCAAAGTTGAGACTAAGACTACTCTTCTAGTCTCAGCCTGATGCCAGCTAAAGCCATTTAAAATATACCAGTAGGCAGCCTCATTTAGCCCAAGGCAGAGCAGAACGATCGCCAAGGGTTAATGGGAAAGGAAGCCCCGGACTAAGTCAAAGTAAAATGTGAAAGACCAGAGCTGATCTTCTCGTATCAGATCCTTTTTTAGCAATGAAGTCTGATCAAGTGTTACATCCTGCTGCTATAATTATATAAAACATCGCCTCAGTTTGTGAAAGCTGTCACCCACACGTTCACCGGTTGCAGATGGCACTTGTTCTTTGACATGTTCACTGTCACTTCTATAACCATCTGTATTATTATCCCTGTCATTCTGTTCCATAACCAGAACAGTGCGTACATACAGCACATGCACAAATAAACCACATACATATATATATATGTAACTAAAGTGTTTAGAATGAATAAAATCATATGAAAGTATAGATTTTTACACAATAATATTGTTTCACATTTTCTTCCCTCGACCTATTCTTTCTTCTAAAAGTTTTTACTCTGTAGCTTTCATTATGGTTTTAGTGTTTACAAGCGATGTCCTGATCTGATGTCAAAGATCTGTATCGGGGCCAATCAAGGCATTTTTAATGAATTGGGATATGCTGTATAGAGCACCATCCCACCTGGCCTCACTCCAAAGTCGTCGAATCCCGTCGCTGAGTCAGTGACTTCTGGTGTTAGACACAGAGGAAAAAAGCCGTCCTTTCACATCAGCATGATACGCGTGCCTGGTGGCGTCAGGAGGAAACGCAGTGGGACAACAATGTAAGTGAAGGGGCAAAAGTCTGAATAGGGCAGGCGGGAGGGGTGGTGGATGGATCCAACAATCACAGACGTTCACCCAGAGAGACCGGTGTTCACTTCCTGTTTGATTGCAAAGTCAAACTCTGTGCTTTTTTCCTAAACCCAACCACGTACGTGTGTTCAGTCCAGTCCATTTTATTTATATAGCATATTTCAAAAACACTAAGTTAGCAAAGTGCTGCACAAAATTACACATAAGCATATACAGAAATATACAGAACACCACATAGGACTATACAGGTCATAGATACAGATGTGATACAGACAGTACAGCAAGCTCAAGGGATAAAAAGACACAGAGATAGGTTGGTCTACTCATCAACCAGAATCAAACGCCAAGGAAAACATGTGGGTCTTGAGGCGGGACTTAAAAGATTCTACAGTGGGGGCCATTTTGACACAGGCAAGCAGGTCATTCCATAGCCTAGGGGCAGCTGCCGGGAAGGCGTGGTCACCTATCGTTTTCAAACAGTTTGGGACCACAAGCCACAGCTGATCGGCCGACCTCAGTGACCTTGAGGGGGTGTACACTTTTAGGAGGTCGATGATGTATTGGGGAGCTCACCCATTCAATGCTTTTAAAACAAACAAAATCTTAAAATCAATTCTAAACTTGATCAGAAGCCAAGGTTGGCTAAACGTAAACATGTGCGTTGTTTAATGAAAAAAACGTCAATTGGTGGTGTTGTACTGACGTAGTGCTTTTATTTTGAAAAAGACTGTTTGCAAACTGTACATTTCCTGTGAAAACAGAAGTGTATTTTGAAATCAGACGACACAACAAATGCTGAAGTTGACAGGGCGTCCCAGAACGTCAACAACCAACACACCCAGGGTACCTTGGACGCCATATGTCGACATTTAAAGTCCATGACATGTGATGAGGTTGTGTTGAGAATGTGTTGCCATGCACAGATATTTTAGAAATAACCGGTTCAAGAAACAGATGGTTTCTAAAGATCATAATTGATATTCATTGTCAACATTTTGTCCACTTTACAGTCTTGTTGCACATTTCAATTTTCCTCATTACACCAATAATGTTAATTAATCTCTTGATTTTTATGCGACTTTTTTTCATTCTTTTTCTCTACATGCGGCTCTGCGGCCCTCCAACAGGCACAAACTAGATAGTTCAGTACAAGCAGTGATAAAACTGAATAGCTCAGTGCACCAGAGGCAATGTGAAACAGCAGAGCAACTGTGTGTTCTTACATTTCACATTAAAATAAAACAGTCCAACCAATGTGTCCTGTAGTACGAGTTACTATAGCCTATACCCCTCCAAACAACCGATAAACCCAGGGTACCTTGTACATCACATCTCCACGTGGAAAGTCCATGACCAACGACAATACACCTGTACATCACATCAGTTAAACACCACTGGGGATCACCAAAAACACAATTTGAAGCAGGTTTAGCTCCTCTTAAATAATGCTAATATCAAATGTATCTAGAGCTGAAATGTTCCCTGAATTGGTGATACATCGTGCTCTTAGTCTTTCTCTGACTCTCTGCTGCATTAGTGCGTCCGTCCCGACAGACTCATTATATGCACCAGCTTAGTTAGACAGGGAGAACCAGATCAAAGAGCACATGAGCCGCCCAAACAGCCTCTGAAAAAGTCCTGCAGTCAGCCAGTTACCCATTTCATCACCTTTTCCAGTCAGTCATTCAATCACCCGTCCAACCAGCTAGTCAGCCACACTAACGTCCTCTGGTTGGATTTTGAAGGTCTGTTATCAGCGCGGACACGGACAGTTAATCACATTAATTAATCTGACAGGCTTTATCAAAGACATTATGAGCACAGAAGAATAGAGGGGAGGAGAGAGAGGAGGAACAAAATGAAGGGAAGAGATTGGGAGACGTGGCGGGGAGGAGAAGACCAGAGAGAGGCGAAGATGACAGGTTTATAAATTCGTCATCACAGGAGGAGAGGGACAGAGAGGGGAGGAAATTAAGGAAGGACAAAGGAGGAGAGGAGACAGATGTTATTATGACAATAGATCTGAATAGGGTTACTTTGTGGTTAATCCGCTATAATTCTGCTCCATTTCACAGGCGGAGGGTTTCCATAGGAGCTCATTATAGGCTTATGAATCCGCAGGGGTCATTTCTGCACTGCCTGTTTTGGTATATCTGCGATTTCACAACTGTTTGAAGCATTCTCTACATAATAGGATTTCATAAGGTGGAAAATATAACATTAATGCAGTGAAGCTGCCCAGTATCAGTGTGTAGTGGACTTAAGTTCAACAATCACAGCACAGCAATTGAGAGGAAATAATAGGACCGAGAGCCAAAAGGTAACGACTGAACTCTGTGGCAGGAATGATGTGATTATATAGTGCTGTGCATAGTGTGCTTTGAGGAACACTGTCATTGTCTGTGTTATACAGAACAGAGGGCTGACCCAGTGACTGGAGCACCTTGACAATTCAATACAACAGACGGTTTTCTCAGTGGACACTGTGACTTGTCAAATACAGGTGTAATTGACATCACCGATAACAGCTGTATTTTATTAGGCAGAGCTCCTGTGTGGTGCACATCGAGAAAGAGGAAAGCTATCAGTAATGTTATTAGATACACTCAGCCCAGTCAGCAGAAAAAAAAGTTGGTATTTTACCAGTGTGGGCAAGTTACTCTAAAAATGCACTGTGTTACATATTACTAGTTACCTTCATTTGAAAGTAAAAAAGTTACTTTACAATATTACTCTCTGAGTACTAACTTACTTATAACCAGTGTTGGGCATTTTTTTCCCAGTAACAAGTGGTGTAGTGTGTACAGTTTCAGAAATGATATTACAGTTACCCTCAAAACCAAACAACTTGTGACTGCGCAGGCATGCCGCAAAGCAGCAAGCTGGTTAGGAAGATGGAAACATCTATCTTAGGGGCTGTAAATATTCCCATCACTTTGATTTTGTCAGGACAAAAGATGACAAGAGCACTGTTGCTGCAGTTGTCGGACTACAGCTCTTTCCATTGTGAAAAGCACGTCCTCAAACCTCTGGTCTGAAACATCTACTACGACCGACAGCACAACGTCAAGCTGTCCAATAATAATACTAATAATACAGCATTCTGGGCATTCATCCATCCATCCATCCATCCATCCGTCCATTAGAGCTTAGATTCTCTGCCCGAGCCTGAGCCGGACCCGCCACTAATCGCACACGTGAGTTGTCGACAGTGACAACATGTGTGTCGGCTTTGTTGAGTGAACCAAGTGCAGCACGATGCTGGTATATGACAGCAAAAAGAAGGGGATCTTGACACTTAAGAGGGACATGACGAGGGCTTGCCATGGAAAGAAAGACGAGAGTCAGCCTTCAATGTCCACGTTCGTATCTTTTAAAAAAAATGACAGTGTGTTGGGGCTCGTTATTACAGTTAAAGGGCTGGGCTCGGACAGAACATGCACCGGCTCAGGTGGTGTCGGGCTGGATTTTTTAGGCCCAATCTAAGCTCTACTGTCCATCACTCCGTCCGTCTATCCGTCCGTCTGTCCACTTATCCAGGGCTGGGCTATCGAGACAGCAGGCCAAGCAAAGCACCCCAGACGTCCCTCTCCCCGTTCCCAGGCCAGATGAGATATGAGCCCAGCTTGTTCTGGGTCCCTGATACTCCTCAGAGACTCGCCACCTTAACGTGATAGTTCAGGTTTTTGGACATGAAGTTGTGTGAAACGCTGACCATCTGTAGCTCTGATGTGACGGTGTCACTACTACTTTGGCTTGTGTCAACTGGGATGAACCTCACTACCAAGCCGGCGAGGGTGAAGCAACTGCGCGTATGTCAGGCTCACTTCAGCTGCCCACAGATCCCGACGGACAGAGAAAACGCAATTTCCGCACTGCTGTGCCCAAAGACAGATGTATTACCTAATACCAGTCTATATAACGATGTTTGTAGCTGATTGTCTGTAAAACAAAATGTTTGACTGAACTATAGCCTGTTGTGTTGTGGAGAGTACATTATACGCAGCCTCGTTTTACCGTCGGCATTTAGTTTATTATATTAGGCGAACTGCTAAATCCATGACATGAGTAATCAATCACATAGAAATGTGAATTCATATGTGATTACGACCAGTCTCTGATTTGTTCTGGCGGTGGGTTAGCCAAAGTTGCCTACGGGTTACATCTGTAACAGGAAACCGATGGAATTGGGAGCCGGCAATGTTTTTATTCCCACAGCTGTTCGCACCATTTTGGTATTCCTCTGTTTACCTACAGCAGCTGACGAGGGTGTGTCGTGAGCCTGAGCCGGTGTTTGCGCTGTAGTAGTAGGTATATATAGGGCTAGTACATCTTCTTCCTCACTAATAATAGCCTACTGGTTCTCTGTTGGAAACAGCCGATGAAGTTTTCATTAGCCGTTGCTATCCTGCGCACCTGCACGGTGTGGTGATGAACTGTCTTATTGATTTCTGTTGGCGTGCTGTCTTGCGGGCCTGCACGGCGGAGTGATACTGGCCAGAAAATAGTCCCAATTGATAGCAAGGTCTGACGTAATGCGGGGATGTTTTAAAATTATTGAAATAGTCTAACAAAACACATGCATACTTTTTTGTAGCTTAAAACCTTTTGGTTCGTGTCCCCCGTACATCTTCAGAACTACTTTTTCTCCGGTAAGCTACGGGCCATTTCTCAGAGCAGGAGGCTCGTTGAGAGTAGTGACACCGTCACATCAGAGCGACAGATGGTCAGCGTTTCACACAACTTCATGTCCAAAAACCTGAACTATCACTTTAACGTGATGGAGGGGTTTGCATGTCCCCATGATCCTCGGAGCTGTGTTGTCCGGGGCTAATAGCCCGTGGTAGGATCTCCTAAGGCAAAGTGGTCCCACGGGAGGGGCCAGACTAAGAGTGATTCAAGAAGTCCCTGATGACATGGTTTATTCGGACAATGAGAACCTCGCCAGTATGGGGACACCGGGCCCCACCTGGAGCCAGACCTTAGGGGGGAGCTCACCAGTGAGCATCTGGTTGCCGGGCCTCGGGCCATGGAGCCCTGTCAGGCTAGGCCTGGTTAATTAACATGGAGCCACCACCCTGTGGGCCCACCACCTGCAGGGACAGGAATCAGGGTCGGGTGCATTGTGTACTTGGCGGCAGGCAGGGGCCAAAGGCGTGCTGATCCCTGGCATCCCAAACTAGACTCAGAACATGTATTTTGGGCAGCAGATTTTAAAATGAAAAGTTAAATTAAAGCCTTTCATGAGCCAGTCACAGTTTATCCTGACCACAAGTTGTCTGTGAACTGGAAAAAATAGAGATGATAAACAGTACAATGCAGCAATAGTGGGTAAATATACAATCAAAAACGGGCAACCATGGTCCCAACTGAAAATATATGTTTTAATAAATAAATAAACTGAAATCAAACACATTTTTAAAAATAAAAATAATGTGTGTCATGTTTGTTTCTCTCCTTTTCTACAGTTTGCTGCACGGCTCGGTCACTGAGGTTGAGGTGCTCTGTTCAAGGACACTCACAGATAGATGGATATTATGGGATCAGACCTCTCAACTCACTCACTTTTACCAGTCAGGCTGCCGTCCATCAGCACGCTGTCAGTCAGCATCAGTGTCAGCAGGCGACACTGGGGTCACGTGCAAAAAAAAAAAAAAAAAAGGGGCTGTTTTGCAAATAATGCAGGTGGGAACCATCTCATTATAACCTGAGCTTAAACAAGGTATTAATGAGCAGACGTCATTATGTCATTACACAAGGGGTCATCATAATGAGGACATAACGAGGTCAACGGGGTTTCATCATAAGAGGGTGTCACAATAATGGGGACATAATGGCGGGGTGTCACAACGAGGTGTCTACATGCCGAGGTGTCCCTAACAACCTGCTCTGAGTGTTTACCCCAATTAGACATGAGAGAGACAGACAGCAGGAGGAGGGGACCGGAGGACCCAAAAAAAAGAGGAGAGGAAGAGAGGAAAAAGACAGAGGGAGGGGGGAGGCATGTGTGTGGAGACAAAGACGGGGGAGGAAGTGGAGAGAGGCAGAGTCAAAAAGAAGGATGAGGAGAAAGAGAGATTGAAGGGGCAGGGTGCAGTGATTAGAATGTGACGGCCTGTGTAAAGCCTGGCGCACTTGTCTGTGTGTGTGTGTGTGTGTGTGTGTGTGTGTGTGTGTGTGCACCCACTGGTCTTTGAATTAATGAGAATCTCAGATGAGAGGAGAGGGTCATCATGACCTGCATGCAAATGACACCAAACACACACATGCACACCAGCGAAAACACACACTCATACGTGCACACACACCAACACACCCTCAGTCTCTCGCTCACAAATGCAGATACACAAATGCAGGGGAAACATTCTGTCTCTCCAACACACACACACACACACTGCTTTGTTTAGTCTTTGAGCGTGGAATACATCAATGTGCCGCTGTGTGAGTGGCATCGGGCGACACAGCTGCTCTGCCTGCTGTCCTACATGACACAATGTCATTCATATGTGGCTGTCAGTAATGTGTGGGGAACTTCAGTCTGCCTCCCATCACTCTGGAGTCAGCCAGACAAACAGCCCCCAAACAAGCTTTGTTTATTGAGGGAAGGCTGACTTTCCACAAGTCCTCCGACAGGAGGAATATCAAGAATCGGATTCATATGAAAACACAGATCCGCCTGATAAATAATAGGGAAAGAAATGGGGATTTAAATATTTTAAGACACCACAAACAGGCTGGAACAGGACAAGGCCTCAACTAAATGGGTTGTTAGCAAGCTGCAAACTCTGGAGCTGAAAAATGAATCCAAAACACGGTTCCTCAAATGGCTCCAAAAAAGAGTCAGTCCCCACAGAGCCCAGTGCTGAATGTACAGTTAATTAAACATGATTACAGCCTGGTACAAATTGTGGGTCTCTAATGCTAATTTCTACATTCATGACAACTGTATGAGCGGTGATGTTTTATATAATTCACCCGTTTACATTTTATTCAGGCTTAAAGTTGATCATAGCAAGCAAATGACGATTATTTATTGGTCCTCTGGAAACTGATTTAAAATCCACACCAAGAAATTTAGGCATCACTTTTGATTCTCAATTGAACTTTGAACCACATGTCAATAATCGTATTAAATCCTCCTACATCCACCTGAGAAATATTTTCAAAATTAAATCGGGGCAAACCCTGGACTTTCACCTAGGAGGCTGGTGTTTGCTTCCCAAATGACTGTAGAGCCAAGCCACATTTTTTTTTTCATAAATCTTTTGTCATGCACAAGGAAATAAACATAAATATGAGGTGTTTTACTTGTGTTGTAAGTGCATTTTGAAAAGACACAATGCATGTAACAAGTGCAACTTAGCACGCCATCCCAGAACGTCAACAACAGATGCACCCAGGGTACCTGAGCACATTTTATGTTGACTTGAAAGTCCAGTGACCAAGCAGTGATATTTGACGAGTTGGGAGAGACAATATGTTGAAAAAAGCCAGAATGACACCTTTGCCATTTGCATTTGCAGCCTTATTGCTACGACACAAGCTCTCACAAGCGTACAGTTGGTGTTCCTGTATAAACACAGTTACCATAATAAGGTGATCAACAGCGTCTATTCTATGAAATGCTAAGGAATCAGATCACATACATGTAAGTGACCAACGAGGTCAAAATGTGAACATTAGCTAACATGCACCCTACAAGCACAGGTAGCACATACAGAGCTATGCTAATGAGACCCCGCCTGCATTAAGCTAAAGGAAGCCTCCATATGTAATGTACTGTACAGCAAAACATGATGTGGTTTTAGCACAGGTGTGGTATCCATAGCAACCCACATGCGTCATCAGGTCCCCTGGCTCAAAAGGTTACTGTGCACATGGAAGCAGGGTGCAACTGACACACCAATTTATATCACCTTAATTTATGGGTTCAGCATTTTTTAAAATGTGGAGATGCAGAGAGAAAAAATATATAATAACAATAATGATAATAATAATTCAACACGGCCAGCTGTGAACAATAACAGCCTGAGATGAGTCAGTGAAGCCGTGTTTAAAGCATCTATTGACGTGGGAAGAACTATATTTATTCATTCATGTTTTCCTGAAAAGAAAACCTAAACAACATAATTTTCTTCTGCTTCTGTTGTATTATATTACTTGGTGGCTTTTTTTGAGATTCCAGATATCAAAGGGATCCTGGGAAACATTTTCTCTAAATACTTATTATGTTGTCAAATGACCTGCGATAACAATCATCTATACTGTCGTCCCTTTGAGCTGCTCCTCATCGGTGTATTTCATTATCTCTCCTCTCCACTGCTTTTGATGTGCACTTTATCCTGCTGCGCACACACACACACACACACGCACACACACACACACACACAGACGAATGCCCGTGAGTTATTTCCGCTCTGCTGATAATACAGCAGATTGAGCTGAATAATCCTCAGTAAAAGAAGAAACTACAATTTTAAAGCCTCCTGCGAATGCATCATCAAACACAGACAGAAAAACATCTGAGCACCTGTTGCTGACACACACCCACTGGTTGCTGCAGCAGGACTCTAAATGACACTTTGCCTCCCTCTCGTTTTCTCTCGCTTTCCTGAAGAAGCATTCAGGGTAAAAGGGAATTCAACAGTTTCAGGAATTATCAACAATGTTGCTCCAACCAGCAACAAATCTGATCTGCTACTTTTCAACAACTCTTTTCAAAACAAGATGAATTAAAAATACACTTTTTGCATCAATTATATTTTTTGACAGTATTTAACAGTGCTGGAAGGACAGTGGCCCTTTTCCCTGTATGTTGATGCAGTTAAAGAATCTGTGCATTGTATTTTTTTCCTCCTTTGCTGCAAAACCATGGGTGAAGAACTGCTGCTCATATCTGCCCCCTTTTCACCAGAGATGGGGGACTCGAGTCACATGACTGCAAATGCACATGCATGCAAATATGATGACTTGAGACTTGCTTGACTAACGTTGATAAAAGACTCGACTTGACTTTGACTTGAGACAGATGACTTGAAAGGACTTGGCTTTTATTCAATATCATATTTTATACTTCTGTTTACGTTCAACAATGTTATCAAACACAACAGAGCTAGCTCGCCCCTCCCCCTCCTCGTCCTCCGTGACTCTGTCATGAACGAGCGATAGCTGCTAGTCACCCTGGATATACACACCTGTTCAAGGGATAGTGCACCCAAAATGTAAATTCAGCCATTATCTACTCACCCATATGCCGAGGGAGGCTCAGGTGAAGTTTTAGAGTCCTCACATCACTTGCAGAGATCCAAGGGGAGAGGAGGTAGCAACACAACTCCACCTAATGGAGGCTGACGGCGCCCCAGATTCAAACGTCCAAAAACACATAATTGAAACCACAAAATATCTCCATACTGCTCGTCTGTAGTGATCCAAGTGTCCTGAAGCCCCGACATAAAAAGTTGTTTGGAAAAAGGTCATCTGAACTCTGTTTTTAGCCTCATTGTAGCCTGTAGCTCTGACTGCCTCTCTGGGCACCGCGTTCATGTGTGTGCGCTTGCTTTCGCTGGTCTCACGCTGGCTTGTTGGTGCAGCCTGGACCCAAATGTTTTTGTTGCCATTTGCGGAGCATGGGCTGCCTACAGAGACCGAAATTTTCAAAGCATATTCAGAGGACATGTAGCTAGCGGATTGTGAGGAGATGCTTGCTGTATGTGACATATGACTTGACTTGTGACTTGCTTGACCTGAGCAATGACTCGACTTGACTTGCTTGACTTATGCAGGGACTTGACTTGACTTGACTTGCTTGATTCTCACCACAACTAACTTGGGACTTGCTTGAGACTTGAAGATAAAGACTTGAGATTTGGTTGAGACTTGAAGATAAAGACTTGAGACTTGCTTGTGACTTGCACATGTGTGACTTTCCCCCATGTCTGGTTTTGATGTTATCTCTATGAATCACTTCTTGCGTGGCAGAGGATTGGGAGGGCTGGAAGTGGGTGACTACCCCAAGCAAGGGAGTTAAAGTATCCCGGGGTCTTGTTCACGAGTGAGAGTGAAATGGATCGGCGGTTTGGCATGATGCCTACTGTGATGCAGGCGCTAGGCTGGACTGTCATGGTAAAGTAAGCTGAGCCACAAGGCTTTCGATTCCAGGTCCATCTACATCCCAACACTCACCTATGGTCATGAGCTTTGAGAAATGACCAAAAGAATGAGGTTGCAGATACAAGCGACGTTTGAGTTTCCTTCCTCAGTTTGAAACGCTACCGATAACAGCTTAATACAAAGAGCTGGAGAGTCCCTATAGGGTGGGCAGGAGGGTTGGTGAATGGGTCTCACAACACTGGACATTCACCTGAGAGCCCGATGTTTGCTTCCCGTCTGATTGTAGAGACAAACCATTTTTTCTAAACCTATCCATGAGCTTTTGTTGGTGCGTTGGTAACACCATCACAGATCGTCAACAGCACACACGGAGGATACCTTCCATGTAATACGTAGACGTGAAAGTCCACTGACAAAGCGGCGATATGTGATGACTGTGAGAACATGTTTGTAGCAGACATAGAGCAAGGTAATTATTCCATTGAAGCTGTGCCTCTGGCCACCTGATGAATGTCTGTCTGATATTTAATATAACAATACTTTTCTCTTTAGTCTCCAACAAGTCTCTGAACCTGCTGGGTGACTTTCTGTCATTATGTGGAACATGAATCCAAACCAGTGTTCATTTTGACAGTTATTTTAGATTTATTTTTAGCCTTGAGACAAAAGTTTCTCTTAATTTTAAGTATATTTTATTCTTCATAGACTTTTTATCATTATGTTTGCTACATGTTTTTCCAGTGAGGCTTATTCATGTATTAGAAATTACAATCAAGGCGACAGGTTGTATAACAATTTAATTTAGACGATTTTTTATTTCTGCACACTTCCAAACTGTCATGTCTCCAGCAGTGTGTGACAGGTTTCAATTCAATTCAATTTTATTTATAAAGCCCAATATCACAAATCACAATTTGCCTCACAGGGCTTTACAGCATACGACATCCCTCTGTCCTTAAGACCCTCAGGTTTAAGGGCTGCTTTACGAGCACACACTTACTGATCATCATCTGAAAAGCTCAACATCTCTCTATTTATGCTCTCAACAAATAACTAATGTGAGCCAACTAGGATTTGTCCCCAGGTTCATTGTAAACTCTGACTTATCCATGTGACTGTTAAGAAGCAGAAACATAACTTGTTTCTTCATGTGCAACATGTTAGTCTGGAGGTTTAAACTGGTGTCCTCTCACAGAGTTGGTGATTCAAACTAAACTTTCATCTCTGTCAGAGAAAACTGATCTGAGTTCAGACTGTTTACTTACAGCACTGCTACACTCACAGATAACTGAGCCTCCTACCTGCCTGTCAAACACCATCAACCCACAAACCTTCTCCAGTCCGGACTGAGTGGAGTCCTGCGGGGTGAAGCTGTGAAGTCTGCGAGCGGAGCTAGCTGCTAACAGCCACCGCTGCAACTAACAAACTCCACAAATCCATTCAGCAGCTCCACCATCCACAGTCAGACACACACGGCTGATTATTTACTGCTGAATTACAGCTCACAACTCGCACCAACGGAAACATCCTGGTGCAGACTATTTACTGGAGTTTAACAGCCTGTCGCTCATCTGCATTTGAAGATAATTACAAGCACGGCCGTTCTCAGCTTTCAATGTCTGATTGTCCACCGCTAATATTTTCCTCACGTCTTGTCTCCTCAGTGAAAATAAAACATATATTATTTCTTAGTTTTTATTATCAAGATCTATTTTTAGCTCATCGTCATCTTGTTTTCGTCATTGGACAAAAAGTCGTTAATGAAAAACTTTCGTCATAGTTTTCGTCAGTGAAATTAACACTGATCCAGACAGTTAGCAAATCTAAAAGAGGCTAACCAACTGCTGACATACAGTACAGGCCAAAAGTTTGGACACACCTTCTCATTCAATGCGTTTTCTTTATTTTCATGACTATTTACATTGTAGATTCTCACTGAAGGCATCAAAACTATGAATGAACACATGTGGAGTTATGTACTTAACAAAAAAAGGTGAAATAACTGAAAACATGTTTTATATTCTAGTTTCTTCAAAATAGCCACCCTTTGCTCTGATTACTGCTTTGCACACTCTTGGCATTCTCTCCATGAGCTTCAAGAGGTAGTCACCTGAAATGGTTTCCACTTCACAGGTGTGCCTTATCAGGGTTAATTAGTGGAATTTCTTGCTTTATCAATGGGGTTGGGACCATCAGTTGTGTTGTGCAGAAGTCAGGTTAATACACAGCCGACAGCCCTATTGGACAACTGTTAAAATTCATATTATGGCAAGAACCAATCAGCTAACTAAAGAAAAACGAGTGGCCATCATTACTTTAAGAAATGAAGGTCAGTCAGTCCGGAAAATTGCAAAAACTTTAAATGTCCCCAAGTGGAGTCGCAAAAACCATCAAGCGCTACAACGAAACTGGCACACATGAGGACCGACCCAGGAAAGGAAGACCAAGAGTCACCTCTGCTTCTGAGGATAAGTTCATCCGAGTCACCAGCCTCAGAAATGGCAAGTTAACAGCAGCTCAGATCAGAGACCAGATGAATGCCACACAGAGTTCTAGCAAGCAGACCCATCTCTAGAACAACTGTTAAGAGGAGACTGCGCGAATCAGGCCTTCATGGTCAAATAGCTGCTAGGAAACCACTGCTAAGGAGAGGCAACAAGCAGAAGAGATTTGTTTGGGCCAAGAAACACAAGGAATGGACATTAGACCAGTGGAAATCTGTGCTTTGGTCTGATGAGTCCAAATTTGAGATCTTTGGTTCCAAGCGCCGTGTCTTTGTGAGACGCAGAAAAGGTGAACGGATGGATTCCACATGCCTGGTTCCCACTGTGAAGCATGGAGGAGGAGGTGTGATGGTGTGGGGGTGTTTTGCTGGTGACACTGTTGGGGATTTATTCAAAATTGAAGGCACACTGAACCAGCATGGCTACCACAGCATCCTGCAGCGACATGCCATCCCATCCGGTTTGCGTTTAGTTGGACGATCATTTATTTTTCAACAGGACAATGACCCCAAACACACCTCCAGGCTGTGTAAGGGCTATTTGACCAAGAAGGAGAGTGATGGAGTGCTGCGGCAGATGACCTGGCCTCCACAGTCACCGGACCTGAACCCAATCGAGATGGTTTGGGGTGAGCTGGACCGCAGAGTGAAGGCAAAGGGGCCAACAAGTGCTAAACACCTCTGGGAACTCCTTCAAGACTGTTGGAAAACCATTTCAGGTGACTACCTCTTGAAGCTCATGGAGAGAATGCCAAGAGTGTGCAAAGCAGTAATCAGAGCAAAGGGTGGCTATTTTGAAGAAACTAGAATATAAAACATGTTTTCAGTTATTTCACCTTTTTTTGTTAAGTACATAACTCCACATGTGTTCAATCATAGTTTTGATGCCTTCAGTGAGAATCTACAATGTAAATAGTCATGAAAATAAAGAAAACGCATTGAATGAGAAGGTGTGTCCAAACTTTTGGCCTGTACTGTACATCTTGCTGAAGTCACCAGCTGTCTACCTGTGCCTGTTGTGATCTCTCACATCTTTGAAAGGCAGGTGACCACGGTGTCAGATACGATGATTTCTGCCAAGTCATGCACACATCAAAACACAAATGTGATGTTCCAGAAATACATGGGTGAGATGACGATCTGGAAAAAGTGGGATGAGGGTATGTGCGCAGCTGGCTTCATCCCACGCCTCCGTCAGTATCTATGGAAAGAGCTCTGCTTGCGTCTATATCTGTTCATCCATTATGCATGACCAATTTACAGTGTTGAGATAGAAATAGAGGGAGTGGGGAAGGGAGGGAGGAAGACAGAAAGAGGGAGAAAATGGTAGTTTACCAAAGCTGTAGATTGATAGAGTCAACATCTATATTAGCAGGGATAATCAGGATTTTGGGAATTTGGCCACATCTGTGTGTTGATTCATGATGGATGCCCCATTTGCACTTTTATTTACACAAGAGAAGGAAGAGACAGCAGGAGAGAACAAGTATTGCCACTCTCTACCCCGAGGCGCTCCTATTTTGGAGCATCATTGGCAAGAGTCTGCTGTTATTGCTTACCTCATACGCTTTAGTGTGTGTTTGTATGTGTGTATTTGTGAGTAATGGCCGTCTCTCCTTGGAACAGATGCCCTTAACAGATGTCATTCAGCAACCGACAGAGGCAGTCAATAAGACAATGAATTGTACAGTAGCTCACCAACCCGTCCCGTCCATTCATTAGTGCTTCACATTTAATCGAAAAAAAAAAAAAAACAGGCAGCACTGACTGTTGCACTTTTTAAACTGCAAAAGCCTGAAATGACTTCTCATGGGGGAAAAAGGTGATTCAGTAATCTCACAGAGTATTGCTGTGCCATGCAGAATGTCAGGCAATTTAAATGCTTCCATTTTATTCAGTCCAAGCAAATCTGAGCACCAGAGAAACATGTCTGGATGGATCCTCACACTTTGGTTGGGCTTTTAATGCTCAAACCTGTCCAGCAACAAAATAATTACAAGTTGCTGGAAGAAATTCAATATTTTTCAGTGAGAGTTCCATCTATCTGCATTTATGGTGAGAAGCAAAAAGGAAACTCTGTAGGTGAGTACCAAGAAAAGTGGTTTGCTGAAAAATGAAGCCAACGCTGACATGCCAAAAAAACGTAGTTCCTCTAATGACCACTTGAGCCGGCTCCAAGAGCGAGTCAATCCCCAGCTGCCCAGCTTCACAGCAGAAATAAACATGTTTACATCCAACATATTCTCCTTTCCAACTCGTCACATATTGTGCTTGTTCAGTCCTTATGTCTGGAATGCCGTGTCAGTTTGCACCTGTTACATGCATTGTGTCTTTTTTAAATACACTTATTATTCCACGGGAAATGTGTAGTTTCTGCTTGTTAGATGCAAACAGTCCTTTTCAAAATAAACGTACAGCGTTTGTAAAAGTTTATTTCCTTGTGCCACAACCAAACATGGTTAGGTTTAGAAAAAAAACATCATGAAGGAACCATAACCAGAACCGAACACCAGACTACATAAAAGTCCAGTGTTTGTTGGACCCATCCACCAACACTCCCGCCTACACGATAGGGAATCTTGGATCCTTAAGTTGTGTTATTTTCTGGCAGCATTTCAAACTGAGGCTGTCCAGTGGCGTGAAAGGATGGCTTGTCTTGTCGGTGACTGGCGCAGAAATCACTGACCAAGCAGCGGCATCTGATGACTTTGGAATGAGAAAGGGTTGTTACAGTCTGGTACACAAACCAGTTTTGATCTCGATCGCTAATTTTCCCATTCATGACAACTGTATGGAGGGTGAATTTTTATATAAGTCCCCCATTTACTTGTTATTGAGGCTGAAAGTTTTCCATTTGGCTGCTTTGACTGACAGGTGGGTGCCGTATGTTTACAAGTCACTATCACAGTAACAACATTATTATGGTGTAACCCTAGATTCACAGAATGCAGGTGTAACTGTAGCTGTCACTATTTCAGCGTGTTCAGTTCATTCAAGTTAATTGTAACAATTTGAATACCTAAAATAGTCTTGTTTTGTTCAGCATTTGGTTAAACTCAGAGACCCTCCTAGGAGTTAGATATGCAGTTTTTCCTGTCAGTAATTTAAAAAAATAAATGGTTTTAAGCCTGTTTTTTGCTAGTTTAAATTAGCATTAGCTTTAAATAGCTGTAAATGCACGGTGCTAACCAAGCTAGAAGCTAGCATGAAGGTTAGCTCCACCCTCTCGTCCTAATATGGTCACCTCTGGCTCCAAAAATCCCAGATGGCAACAGCCAAAAGGCCTAAAGGTCCACAAACCAATGGGTGACATCATGGTGGATACGTCCTTTATTTTATACAGTCTGTGGTCTGAGTACTAACAACAAATGCTCATATGAAACGTGGTAAAGGAGGGGTCTTCAACAATTTTAAGACCAGTAACCTCTTAGCATATATAGTATAAAACTGCATTGTATATTACACCAGGTAGATGGAGGTCATCAGGCAGAAGGCATCTCAACCTGAGGCTGTAGTCTTCACCTGTGTTTGCTTTTCAGGTAGGCGAGGAAGGAAAGTCCAATTTCATAAGGATAAGTTATCGCAAACAACACATTCTCATTCCGTCCCCGTCACATCTCGACTTTTGCTCATGGACTTTCCACGTCCACATACGACGTCCAAGGTACCCTGGGTGTGTTGGTTGTTGACGTTCTGGGATGCCGTGTCAACTTCAGCCTGTTACATGCATTGTCTGTTTTCAAAATACACTTCTGTTTTCACAGGAAATGTACAGTTTGATACAGTCTCTTTCAAAATAAAAGCACTACGTCAATACAACCCTGCAATTTGACTTTTTTTTCCTTTCAACATCGAACATACATGGTTATGTTTTGCCAACACGAGCAAGTGGTTGGGTTTAGGAAAAAGAGAACAAGGTTTGGCTTTCCAATCTTACGGGACGTAATCAACAACCTCCCAGGTGAAATCCAGTGGTTGTTTGATCTATCCACGCCTCCTCCTGCCCACCATATTCGGACTTACACTGCCTATGACATGTCCCCCATGACACCGCTGGGCACCATTAAACAGTAACGGCAAAGAGCTGTGTATCACACCGACGTGATAGGACGGCTTTTTGGTTGATGTCTGACACCAGAAGTCACTGAGCGAGCCAAGCAAGTTTTTGACAACTTCAGAGTGAGACTGGGTTGTTGCAAAAGGCAAAATGTGTTGGATTCATGTTAATATGTATTTTTAGACAATTTCATTTTGGAAAAGGAAAATTTAAGAAATGAATTATCTGAGGATCTCTTAGGGGTCCCGGACCCCCTGTTGAAGACCCAGATGCTAAAGCACACTTTGATAATAGGCCTCTATTTACATGTGCTGCTTTTGTCATCCTTCCCAGAACCACAGTCTGTTAGTTGTATTAAAGAATAAAGGTCTAGCAATGAGTTAACTCATCACTATGCTTATTGCTGTGCTTATGTGTGGGTTTTTCCACTGCTATAGTTATTCTTTAGTCCAGATACCGCTGTGGCTGAATGAGCAATAAATCCAGCATCTTTCTGAACCACCAGAGACTTGTATCCCTGTCTGTGTTATTAAAAACAACTGCTGCTCCTATTTACTGCTTGTCTACCATAAGACAATGCAGGAGCTGTTGGCTGTACATTACAAGTGCAGCGGGGGTGTTTGAGCTGCGCCTTGAGAGGATATAACTTTAATATTAAAATGCAATTCCGTAAAGACCGCGAGTGAATGAGATATCACGCACACAAAGAGTTCTTGTTGAAACAAAGCAGCACCGATACCTGAAAGGCCCTGCACACCCACACAGGTGTTTTCATTTACCGAGATTAAACGTCTTCTCAGGCTGAAGTTGGGTAGAGCTCTGCTGGGAGTCTGCCGCGGTCCCCAAACTACTGTTGATGGATTTTAAAGAATCAGAACAGGTGCCATAAAACTAACAGGAAAGTCAAAGAGATGTCAATCAAGCCCAGTCTGTAAACACCCACACGGTCCTGACGAGAGGGCTAATCAGCCAGAATAACTGGAAACATCTGTGGGGTGTGTAGAGGTTTGAAATCTGGCATCTGCAGGCAAACACTTCTGCTGTATGTAAAACACAACATGAAAGTACAATAAGAACAAAACAATGGTTCACTCCTACACTGTGCCTCGCTACATTTGGGTTTCAGTGTCTCTTGGATGCCTGCTGCTTACAGTCTGGCACCTGGTCTCCACCTTTTTATAAAGCCCCATCCTCACCTGACAACCTGACCTCACATATCCACATCTGGTCATGGACTTTCCACATCAAGATATGACATGCAAAGTACCCTGGGTGCATAAGATGTTGCCATTCTGGGTGTAATACAAGAAGCTGGAAAGTCCCCATACGGTGGGCAGGGTCCAACAAAGAGCTTGATGTTGGCCTACCACATAAAGGTAGAGACCAACCAGGTCTTTGACGCTGGGCGGCGTTAGTTTGGAACAATGGAGGTTACAGACGGAACCTTTCATGATGGTATGATGCACTGCCAGTCAGCTGGACAACACCTGGGGCAGTAGTATGATGCACGTATGGGTTGTGTCAGTTAATAACATGACCGGACGCTGATTAATTTAATTTAATTTAATGCTGATTTTTTGGAATTGTAAATTATTTAGTGATTAATTTGACCTTTTATATATTTTTTCCTTTCTTTTTACTCTTTTACTGTAAATCTGTTTCCTTAACCTCTCTAACTCCGCCAGGACACTGACCTCTGCGCTCCCCTCCTCCTCTGTTAAATGGTATCTCCCAGGCGCACTACGTCATCAAACCATGTGATGTTTGGTATTGCCGGATTCAGGAAGCTCTTGACTTTTCAAAAATAACATTGTTTTTCTTTTATTTATTATGTATTTTGCACCAGAGCACACAAAGTCCAAAATTGCGATGAGTGGTGACAAGTCATGTCATGCTGTTTTTCGACAGGAAAAGTTAAAGGATTACTCGCGATCTTATGTGGAGCCGTCAGTGGGCACTTAGCTGTTTTATAAAAGGTAAGAGTCTCACTCCTACCACTATTTTTGGCTGAGATACACCATCTAGAAAGTGGGATCATAACTTTCACGTTTCATATGGCTTTATTTGGTGATATTTTATGGTGTTTCTGTGTCATAAACAACATCAGCTATCATAATCACACCTGATTTCAATAAGGTACAATGTTTGAAGCTGGCTGAGTGTTGTTTGATCACTGATAGTACTGTTTTGAAGCCGAGTGACCGACTTGTCATTTGGAGCTTCGCCTGGATCTTTTCATGGAAACAAACACTGTAGAATGGTCATACTTTGAGCAGTCTTCTTCAAATTTGAAACAAGTGTTCACTGATAGTGTGCCTACAGCCCCACAGTGTCATTTACCTGCTCAGATGAAGCCACAGACAGTTATTCATCCTGAAACACATTTTTTTAATTTATTTTAGGCAAATCAATTTGTTACTGACTTCAGAGGCCCATTACTCTGTCTCTGTATCACCTAGAGTGTTTCTGACACTTTCACAATAAACTTCAGAGAGTTTTCTTTCTGGCAAGACCTCATGCATGCATGTAGTCAGAGCGGTTCAGAAGCTACAGTCATTTTAATTTGGGTATGTCATTTTAGGTTTTTGCTACAAAATGGGGGTGGAGTTGCTCTGTAAAGCATTTTGAAATACCTTGGTGTAAGCTTCCTGTACAAATGTAGAGCCAAATGTTTTTCTAAACCTAACCACATGTTGCATATCCTGTGGTAACAGAAGTGAGAACAGACATGAACGGCACTGACCAAGAGGTGATAGGTGACGAGTTGGGATGAGAACAGGTTGCAGTCTCCGAATAAAAATATACCACCAACAACTCCTAGTGGATGATAAGTGATTATTGAGAGTAATAACTTCTGTTTGAGTCTTTATATAGCTTTTTAGGTAAATCCTGCACAGTATATCTTTAAGTACTTAGAGTCCTGGACAGATCAAACTATCAGTATTTCAACAAAATACCAGACATTATAATAAAATGAATATTATGTGGGAGAACTCCTTTCCTATTTCCTACCTATCCATATCTCTTTAATCCTCTCACAACCACTCAGATTTATCTCCCTGGTTGGAAACCACTGATCTACATTTTGATACTGGGGAAGGAAAAGTAGCTCACTGGTGCAAATGACAACATATCAGGTAGCACGTCATTTCTTGTGCATCTAAGCACATGAAAGAGATAAACCATAAATGCCTCTTATGGCTGAGCAGCTCAAACTAAGTCATATCATCTATCAGTCATCTGCCTGTCCACCATCATCGTCTATCTCTGCTTCGCTCTCTGATGCATCCTCCACCTCCCTTTACCTCCATCACAGCCACAGAAAATTGCTTATTGGTTATGTATTATAGATTAGCAGAAAATTGGCCACAGCATTTCAAATTCCCTCGTCAACTAATGTTGATGTTACCCTCTCTCCATCCTCACCCCCAGTGCTCTCCTCTCCCTCCTCTTCAGCCCATCTCTCCTCCAGCTGTCTGAACCCACAACAGCAGCGGTGATGACGCCCGTATGTCTTGGTTAGTACATGGATGCGAGTCGAACAGATAATGGTCGTGTTCCTGCGAGCGGTGTGAGTTAGAACTGTATGTAATAAGCCCCGTGTGATATGAATTATTGAACGCTGTTGATGCTAGCCAGGTCCTCCCTGCCTGCAGGCTGTATCTCGGAGATGGCATGTTAGCACAACCTCAGTTCTCACCGGCATCATGCCTCACATACTGTGCAAACATCCAGAGCTATCAAGCGCTATGTGCATTATGTGCCGCACACACATGATCTCATGTGAATATAGGGAAAAGTGACATACAAACAAACACAAACATCCTCTGAGGAGAGGGACAGAACTGTTCAAACCAGCTATCAGCATGAAAGTACACGGCATTTTCTTTAAAATAAAAAATATAAGTACAATGAAAGAGAGGTTTGTAATTTAAGGACTACGGTATATTTTCCTAAGTTGAACATTTCATAAAGTTTGAAGTGCTTTGAGAAGTGTTTAAGTAACTGGATTAAAAAAAAAAAAAACCTGACTTAAGTTTCACACGCTCACCCAAATGCTGCATTACACATCATTAGTTCATCTAATTAAAACATTTAAAAAGCATCAATTCTGATTGGCCTGTCTGCACTTTGAAAATGTCAACAGGAGCATAACTGACCATAACTAATAAATGATCATAAAAATACGTCAATAAATGAATATTTTTAATTGCTAGCAGCCACTGAAGATGACAGGTAGTTTGCCAAGTGATCCCTGATAATCACTACGGCGGAAAAATAGATGAGAGTCTCAACAGCTAAGGCAGAAAAAAAGGCATCACTTCGATCTAAACTGATCCAACTAAAGTACACTCTGTCACTAAAAGTTGTTTCACTCCATATGCGATTTATGATCTGGATGTTATGATTTAAAGCTCCAGTGTAGTATTTAGGTTCATCTATTGGTAGAAATGGGGTATAAAATTCATAACTTTGTTTTCATTATTTTATAATCAACTGAAAATAAGAATCGTTTTTGCTTCTGTTGCTGCAGAATAAGTCGTTTATATCTACGTGTTACAGTTAGTGCTATATACAATACATACAAGCAGAGTTAGCACAAAGCTAAGCTGGCGTGAAGCTAATACACACAGGGGGTGGGGGTGTTATGGCTGTATGTGCTCTGTGCTGCTCAGGTGTGCTGCATTACCTAACAAGGTGCATTTCACCGGGCATGGTGGAGGTGGTTCAGAGCTTATGTGGCAGCAGCAGAGGAGAGAGACATCTGGTGTCTTGTTGGCATGAATTTTGTTAATAAACCCCACTGATTTGATGTTTTAAAGGTGTCTTAGGTGGTTATTTTGGGTCAGAGGTGGAGTTTTGTTACGCCCCACCCTGGGCAGCCCAAAGGAACAAACAAAACTCCATCAATGACCCAAAATATCCACCTGACAGCTTTACAACTATAAAATCCATGGGATTTATAAACAAAATTCATGCTAACAAGACAATAAAATCTCATGCTGAGAGGCAGCAGGACCAGCAGTCCCCACACCAGAGGCCTCTCTCCTCTGAAGAAGTTCTCCAGCACCTCCTCACCATGCCAGGTGTACTGCACCTCGTTAGGCAATGCTGCACACCAGGGCAGATCTAGCCTCGCATCACCAGGCTCTTCACTGGTTTCTATTCACTCTGAATTTTGTCTGGATTTTGGTTCCCGTCTAGAGAGCGGATGCAGAATTCACCAAATTCACCAAAGTAAAACTTTAAATTTTGGCGTACCATCAATTTGGGGTGATGAGGGGTGTAAGAAAATCAATTAACTTAATGGCTTGGGGCTTTTCTTGTAAATTATATTCTTTAAATTAAAGTTTCACCGCATTTTTTTAAGCTTGGTGCTTTTATTTTGACAGAAAGGCGCATCCATCGAATTCCGGATCCTGTCTCACTCGCCCTGGTTCACAGCTAGATGTCGTGACTGGATCATAACACACCTTTTTTTATTATATAGTGAAGGTTACACATGCTATTGTTCATTATTGATATACATCTTTCTTGTGTGTGCATTTGACTGTGCATGTTATTACCACATATAGTCAATAGCATCACCCTCACTAGCCTCTAAATTTACATCTGGATTACATGAACAGGCGCAATGTGTGATGTAGGCAGAGAGGTTCTTTTACCAGCTACACAGACTCGGTCGATCATAATGGGCATGCTGCGGTACACGTGTCATGCCACAGCTATGTCCCGTGTATTTTGGCTGCTAGTGTGTTAAGATGTTTGATGTAATGTTTGATAATTGATATTATTAAAGAGTAATTGTAAAGTGGACAAAACTTCTTGACGTCACCGACCTGTCTGCCAAACAAAATGTTGACAATGAATATCAATAACAATGTTTGGAAACCATCTGTTTCTTAAACCAATTATGTCTAAAATATCTGTGCATGGCAACACACTCACTCCGACCTCTTCACCAGGGGTGAGGAAAAAAACAGATTTTTAGATGCATCGAGATTCTGTCTTGAACGATGCGAGCATCGATTTGGAAAACTCATGATTGATTTTAATTTTATTTTTATATTTATTTTTCAAATTACTGTAACTCCTCGACCATTCACGCTATCGACGTAATTCCAACGGATTCTGAAAGCTGAGAAGCAGGGCTTTCCAGTTATATACGGTACATATGACGGTAGTGACGTCATTACCTGTGGAGGAGGGGAGGGAAGTGGGCACAGCAGGAGGAGAGTGACAGCTGATGAGGAGAGTGCAAGTTGGAGTGATTTAGCGAGTTTTGGTGGTGTTTTCTTTGTAAATAATACTTAGAGTTGTAAATAATAGTATCTGTGTTTTTTGTGAGCTTTTGAGTTTTTTTTTGCCGTGTTTTCAACGTAGTTCGTAGATTTGCCATTGTTTGTCTTTTTTGCAATAGTTTGTGTTTTTGTAGTTCATAGATAGTTATAGTCAGTTATAGTTTTGTAAATACTGGAGGAGAAATGTCGAGGAGGTCGACGAGGAACAGGACAGTCCCGTTGAGATTTGTGGATGAGGAGGATGGAGCGGAGGAGACTGATGGAGTGTGGTCATCTCAACCACAGTAATAGGCCTACAGTTTGTATGCACTGGACATGTATTAGCTTTATTACTAAAACGTTTTTCATTATCTAGTGTAAATTATCTTATTGGCTTGTTTTATAATCAAGAATCGTTTTATAATTGAAATCACTGCCCTCGGAATTGGAATTGAATCGAATCATGAGGTGCCGAGAGATTCCCACCCCCTACTCTTCACAAATCAACGTTTGATCAAGGACTTTCCAGGTCGAGATACAACGTCCAAGGTACCCTGGGTGCGTTGGTTGTTGACATACTGGGATGCCATGTCAACTTCAGCCTGTTAAAATAACCTAAAGTCGCTACAACACCGCAAATTGACTTTCTTTTTCCATCCCGCCTCACCTACTCGGATTTCCGGCGCCTTAACTTTCATTGCTGTCCCACTGCGTTCCCCCTGACGCTGCTGTTAAACAATGATGGTAACTTGCCGTGTATCACACAGAGGTTAAAGACTGTCTTATGCAGTGTCTGACGCTGAAAGTCACTGACAAAGTGCCAGATTTTGACGACTTCAGAGTGAGACTGGGTTCCAATAACAGCGGTTAATGTCTGGTTACAAACTGTTTGGATGAAGTCATTAAAAGATTGTTTTGTTTTCATTGTGCAATATGAACACCGCTTTCTGCATTGGTACAATTAGATGTCAATTGCTACTTCAGAATCATCCAATATGAGCAGACTCCATTGGGAGCAGTGCTGACATTACATCTGCAGTTTTGTTAGTCTGAGGGTTTTTCAGCCTCGCTTAATTGTCTTTTCACACATGCAGGTTGTTTTCTGTGTTTTCTAAATAACACTGCAGATTTCATCATATCAGCCGGGGCGATTTCATCATGTTTTAGCTGCCAAGAGGGATGCTTTCAACCCCCTCTAATAAAACCAAGCCTCAGCACTTTAGTGTCCCTGTCTTTCATCCTCCTCTCTCTTTGTCTCTCTTTCTTCCTGCCTGTTGATGGCCGCCTTTGAAGGCAGAGAGATAAATATGAAGAGAGAATGTGTTTTTGTTGTTTTGAAAGACAAAATGAAAGAGCGATGGCCGTTGGCTCCATTGTCAAATGTCCCCGGCATCCTGTGTGTATACGTGTGTGTGTGTGTTTGTGAGAGAGAGAGCAAATTACTATACTCTAGTGTTCCTCAGCAGCCCAAATATTCACAAATATATCATCTCCTCATGGCAACTATAGGACCAGTGGAAGTAAACACACTCACAGAAGATAAAACAACACATCCAAAGGTCTGGCTCTTATAGCAGAAATGTAAAAAAGTCTGATAGATGGGGGACACCGGGTTCTGGTCTCAGCTTAATGCTCTCGCAGACCTTTTGCCCGTATTAAAAACTAACTCCTGTAAGTCTCAGGCGATGACTAATAGTATGCAAAGCTGCATGTAGTGCATACAGTGGAGCTGTGCATTGTTATTTATCGTACATTATAAAGTGAGATAAAGGAGTTAGAGAGGTTTTTGTGGGACAGATACTCTGTTTATTTTATGCTCCAGACTGCAGGCTGTATGGGCTACGTGCCTTTGGAGCTTGTATTTACATTACACAGAGAGCGCGAGAGGGAAACAGAAGAGAAGCGAGAATCACAGAGAAAAGTGGATTCTATTTGCGTGTTTCCTTCAGGCTCAGTTGTGTTTGCTTCACACAGAATAACGTGAAATATGCAACACAATTTTCTGACTGTGAGCCACAAACGAAACAGAAGGAGCGCTTATATCACAGTATAGTTTGCTATTAAAGCACGTCAGTGTTTAAAGATGGCAGAAGATGAGGTGATAGCTAATCTGCAATTATTTTTGTTTGCATGAAACCAGATGCAGCAGCTGGAAGTAATGAGGTGAATAAATCTACTGACAGAGCAACTGTATTTTAGTCAGGGAAACAGAATCAGACAGATGCCCCCTGCCAGCCATCAACTGTCTAAATGACTTCACAAAAACAACTTGCCATTTTCTTTCTGAAGGATTCAAGAAGACTTCATTGTAAAGATTTTCTTTGTGTCTTTTTCTTTGCACAAACATTGACTTTAAGAAAGGGATGAATGTTTTTTTTTTCCTTCAGAATGAAAGAATGCCACAAAGAGTGTTTTTATAAAAACAATGCTGAATACCGTGATCAGGCTTTGATGAAGGCCATAAAGCTGAAACATCGGTGTGTTTGTTAAATCTGGGCAGAATGAATTGGTGAGATTGAGAATAGTCAACTTCTCCCTGAAGATCTGTGTGTGAGACCTTTTCTTTACCTACGAGAATTCAATGTTGGAATTATAAGATCTTTGGATTAGCACCACAAACAAACACTGGGAAGGCATATCCAACTGCTTTTAGAAAACATCTGCTCCTGAGACCCAAACTTTTGTTTGGTATGCATTTTAAATTTGTCCTCGCTATTTGGGATCAGTAAGACCTGATAAGTTAAAAGAAGAACTAAGCACTGTCTCTGAAAGATAAGTAGTTTTGGAACAAAACCAAAAAAAAGATGTCCTCCATCGGGATTTTTATTCTTAATAGTCTCAAGAGTGTAATAAAGTATAAAACAGTTATTAAAATGCCTGAACATTGTTGTGCAAAAACAAGATTACGATCAATGCAATATTTGTTCAGTGTTTTGTTTCTCTGCGGGTCAGAGCTCAGCAGCCTGTTCTCATTACAAAGTCATAAAATACCGCCTCGCTATCATTGACTTCATCGTCAGGCACCGACGCCAAATGCCACCTGTGGCGGTTGCATGATACACCACAGGATGGCGTCAGCTCCAAACGGTGCCAGTGATGACATAATATAAGAAGCTGGAAAGTCCCTAAAGGTCAGGTGGTAGGTGTGTTTGATGGGTCCAACAAACCCCGGACTTTCACCCAGGTGTGCACTGTTTGCTTCCCGTATGAATGTTGGGCCAAACCATTATGTTTTTTTCTAAACCTAACCACGTGCTTTTGTTGATGGCATTGGCTGCAGCGTCCCTGAACATCACCAGCAGATGCAGGAGGATACCTAGCAAGTAATATGTAGATGTGAAAGTCCACTGACAAAGTGATGATATGTGACAAGTTGGGATGAAAATGTGTTGGGGTCACTATTCAGGTCTTAACTATTCAAAACTGTTCATTTCAGTCCCTGAACATGACTGTGCAGGAGCAATATTTGTGAATCTGTACACATATTCCTGGCTCTATATTCCAAGAATGTCCTTTTTATCTGTCTGTCACACCTGATTGGTCTGATTGAAATGCTGCGATAATCTAAGAATCAAGTCGCAGAGTCCTTAAACTAGTATTTCCTAATTAACACTATGTTAGCTTGTTGCTATTGCTAAAATTGGTCTACAAGTTTCAACCGTAAAATTTGATCCCGTTTTGGTACCTTGTCCACTTTAGTGTCAGGATCACCTGAAGACTGACTTGGCAGAAATTGCAGCCATCTTCTTTCGACATAATTTAGTGTATTGTGCTTTTACTAACAGTAGATGGCACAAGAAAAAGTGTCCATGAACGTGAACAACAGATCTGAGGAAGGCAAAATTCAGTATAAGGTGCTGGGATGAGGACGCAGGGTCCCAGTAGGATAACCATGATAGCAAAGGCCCTTTACCCATAATCACAAAATGGTCCTATTAACCCGAACCACAAAGTTTCCCAAATTTTGACAAAGTACAATATCTCACAAACAAAACCAAACCTCAACCATCGATTGCTCAACAGTGATTTGGGACAGTTTTGAAAGGCACAGACAAATAATGTCATCCTGCAAAACAACGGCTTCAGATTAAAGACAAAAAACAGACAAACAGCATATGTTGTTTTTAATTTAAGACTTGTAAGATAAAATTTCAGAATTGTAATCAATATGTGAGGAGCACTGGTGTGAAACAGAGACTCTAATGATCTGTGATACAGCCCCTGTTAATACAATGCTTTAGTGAAGAGAACAATAACATCCTGAGGGGAAAATCACAAATACTGATGCAATGGAACTGAATTATGTTTGTGCTGCTGAAGTCATTGAAACACTAGATTACAAAATTCATCACTAGCGTCTCCTCCTTAGGAACAGTGTCTTGGTAAGTCTGGATAATCCATAGAACCTCTAGTCAACAGTTTTAACCAAACGTTCAAAGAAATATACCCTATAAAGAAACAAAGTTTACACATGCACGCCCTGAAGCCTGAGAGTAACTGCATGGCTAATATGAAAATATCTATTTGTGTGAAGTGATCCCTTTAAGGTGGGCCGAGGTCTAGTATTAACCCACTAATCTGTCTTGACAAATAACTGGATGGGTCAGTCAGGGCTGCAGAGACCCATAACCTCTCTCCCCTCACTTCCTAACAGATTGTGTCTGACAGTCGTACGGGTCTGTCGCCTCAGCTCTCTGCTGCTCATTAACGTGACCTTTGCACACCAAAAAAATGGGCTCGAGACACACACCATCTAATTGGATGAATAGACAATGTTTCCCTTTGCTTTAACCTTTTCCATTTAGAAACAAAAATACATTCTCCTCCTTTTTATAATAAAGACACAATAAACTGATAAAACTATTTTAGTTCCAGCTCTGCCAAAAGAGACAAACTGATGTTTCTCCTAAATGATTAAAGTGTTCCAGTAAAAATGAAGTGACGTGTTGTTTGTTTCTCTAGCTGTAAAGGTGGAGCTTCATTTAAAGCCACTCTGTGTAGAATTTAAACATATTTGACAATGGCACCAGTGTAATGGTGCGTTAACACCACGTGAAGGGAATATTTGCCCTTGGAATGACCCCTGAAGTGTTCTTTGCAAATGGTGAATAGACACTGACGCCAAAAGCCACCTTATGCAGTAGTATGATGGACTGGTGGGCATAACGTGGCTAGATAGAACCTGTGATATGCACCTGGATGGTGTCAGTGTAAGACACTACCAGTGACGACGTAATGTAAGGAGCTGGAAAGTCCCGACAGGGCAGGCAAGAGTGGAGGTAGATGGGTCAAACAAACCCTGGACTTTTACCCAGGAGCCTGGTGTTCGCTTCCTGCAGGAATGTAAAGCCAAACCATGATGTTTTTCTCTAAACCCAACCATGTGCTGTTGGTAACATCGCAGCGTTAACTGCAGCATCCCAGTATGTCAGCAGCAGACGCAGAAGGATACCTAGCTCGTAATATGTAAACGTGAAAGTCCGCAACAAAGCGGTGATATGTGACGACTTGGGGTGAGAACATGTTGGCAGTTTGGTTGCATCTTCCCGGGTGAATCTGAATAGGCATGCAGTATGCTCCAACCTTTTAATGCAATGAAAGAAGTGATCGATTTAACATTTGCATTCTCACTCCGACCTCGTCACATGTCCACGTTTGGTCATGGACCAAACGCCGTGTCAACTTCAGCCTGTTACAACACGTGGTTGTGTTTAGGAAAAAAGAACAGGGTTTGCCTTTACAGTCACACAGGAAGCAAACACCGACCTCCCGGGTGAAAGTCTGTGGTTTTTTGACCCGTCCACCACCCCACCTGCCCATCCTAGTTGGACTTCTGCCATCTTAACTTTTGTTGTTGTCCCACTGCGTTAAACAATAACAGCGACCAGCAGCGTGTCACGGCGACGTGAAAGGACAGCTTTTTCTTTGGTGTCTGACGCCAGAAGTCACTGACCAAGCATTGGATTTTGACGACTTCAGCATTGGACTGGGCTCATAGAACAATGACGCACCAATCTGAGAAATGCAAGCTATCTGGAAGCTAAACGCTCCCCACTGACACTATACTTTAACACATGCAGCGGCACATGTATGCTGCAACCATGCCAAACGTGCCTTTCTCATGGTAGAGTGGGACCACTGTATAAATAGCACCTTTAATCAGTTTATCTCCTTCACATCAAGAGTTTTAGTGAGAAAAATGAGAACAAAACACATTCATGAAAGGGAAAACATTCACCATATGAGCAGCATAATCCCAAACATTCTGCATCTTAACCAAATATTTATCTATTTACCAAATTTGGTGGACTCCTGCTGATCCACAGCACAATAAGCTCAGCAGGGAAAGGAACAACATCTTGATGAGTGGAAATATAAAGGCCAGATTAAAATCTTATTACACCAATCTACTTCTCGTGCAGAATCAGAATCAGAATCAGAAATACTTTATTGATCCCCGAGGGGAAATTATTTATGTTGCAGGTGCTCCTTGCAAGAGAGGAAAGATACGTGAAAATATAAGAGATTTAAAAAAGAAAGAACCCAAACAATGCAAACGTATCAATAAAAATCTTTTAGTATCTAAAATCATATTTGCTTTTACATTTCTATTGCTGACCACAGTTTTTTCGAACAAAACCACACTTGCACTTCTGTTGGACTGCATGTAATGCCTCACAAGGCTCTTTAAAACATTAATACTGCAGACTTTGTTGTTAAATATTGCCATAAGAGATAAACTTCAAACAAATCTGATCTGGTTTAAACAGGGAGAACTATATTTCCACAGCTCAGAGATATTCAAATGAGTGTTTGTGTTGTGCTCCAAATGTCACTGCTTGAGATACGTGGAGAATGCTTTTGAACTCGCTCTCAGAGAAGTGTGTGTGTGTCTTTTGCACTGATTGTGTGTGTGCTGTTTGATATATTCCAACCAAGCCGGAGCTGAAATACTGTTCCATCTTTTCTGAATCACTGTGCAAGCACAGAGTCAATGTGTTTTTTCCCTGCTTGGCATTGTGTACACACATCAAAATTAAGTTATTTGGTGTTTATTGTGTGGCTCTTGACACATAATTTTCTCCCTGTTTAAAGGATAGAGGATGGTTCCAGCATTAATAACATTCAATAATCCATTAAAGCTGAATGCAAGGGTTATTTTGTAGGAATGTATCACCTGTGAGTTCAGGTTTTACCCTGTGAGGTGATTTTGTAAGGCCTTATGATGCCTTAAAGACTGCCGTTAAACTATTCATTCATTCATTCATTCATTTTCAGTAACTGCTTATCCTGCTGAGGGTCGCGGTACGCTGGAATCTGTCCCAGCTGACACTGGGTGAGAGGCAGGGTACACCCTGGACAGGTCACCAGACTATCACAGGGCTGACACATAGAGACAGACAACCATTCACACTCACATTCACACCTACGGACAATTTAGAGTCACCAGTTAACCTGCATGTCTTTGGACTGTGGGAGGAAGCTGGAGCACCCACGCTGACACGGGGAGAACATGCAAACTCCACACAGAAGGGCTCCCACACTCTGGGGTTCGGACCAGGAACCATCTTGTTATGTGGCAACAACCACACCTAACCACCACACCAGGGCACTGCCGCTACATTTCAATAGCCCCTTATCTTTATTGCCCCAGACACCATTAATTTAATTTAAATAATTTATTTGTTTAAGAAGGGACAGTGTACATCAATGAACATTCCTTTTAAAGAAAGAAAAAGAAAATGTAGATGCACCCAATTGCAGCCAAGGGCTGATTTACAATGGTAGTCCTCCTGCCAGATGTTTGTCAGCATAGTTCCTAAAAAAATAATAAAGAATCAATACAGTACACATAAAATATGCAGTTACAAAATATAAAATACATTAAGACACATAAGGATCTTATCGTCACAGTATAAAGTCGCCCAGCGACACAAACAGTAACAATGCACACATCGTGTTGCTTAAACAAAGATGGTGACCGGCTGCATATCATGCCAACATAAGAGGACGTTTTTTTCGTCGGTGTCTGACACCAGAAGTCACTGACCCCGCGCCCCATTTCGACGACTTCAGTGTGAGACTGGGTTGAACTAAAACATCAAAGTACATGTCCATTTTTTTTCCCAAAGATGTTTTCTGTCAGTTTAGGGTTGTTGTTTTTTCAAGTTGATATTCAGGTGTTCATTTTTCTAACACGTTTGGTTTTAGTTAATTATTTGATGCTACAAAAAGGGGTTTGACATCAAGACTGACAACAGTGTGTGCCAACTGTTGTTAGGGATGCACCCATCCGATATCTGGTTCGAATATCAGCCCCGATATCATCAAAACAGATGGATTGGGTATTGAAAAATGCAACCTATACCTGAGGCGATCCTTTCCCTTTAAATCTATGGCGAGGCGAGCTACGTTATATGTCATGGAGCAAAGGAGAGAGTCTGCTGTGTGGAGGTATTTCACACTATTTCAACTGCTGTTGCACAATTGTTTATTTTTGCTAAAAATAAATAGTTCATCATTGCATTAATCTGTGGCCATCAATGCCTGATGCCTCTAGCCTTTTCTGTTCTACATGAAAAGCTTTTTTGGGTCAACCATGGTATCGGATCGGTATTGGGTATCGGCTCATATCAAAACTGAAAAGGCTGGATCAGTGCATCTCTAATTGGTGTGCCAGTGATCAGTGATGGTGCTTGCGATTGGTCAGATGATTGTTTTGGCAGGAACTCGATGCCACTGAGGTTGCTGCTGCACAGACTCTGGCTCCAGATGACGTCACCAGCGCAAGATGGCAGCGGTTGTATCCAGGATATTTTGACTACACTTTTGTGCAGTGGGAGGAAGTGGGGACATGTTGTCCATCTTTACATACAGTCTATAGTTTCATAAGGTTTTAATAATCTGGAAGACAAGATTTATTTGTATCAGATGGAAACCTACTGTCCTGGTCTCTGCCTTGTTACGATACTCTTAAGCATTTCAGACATTATTTAAGGGAGAGAAAGAGGGAGGGAGAGTGGCGCTGAGAGAGGTCGTTGCCGGCTGTAACTTCAGGTTGGCACCAGCTTTAACAAGCAATACATGTTTTAAATTATGGTCAAAACTAGATGCATTGAAAATAAATTTGATAAATAACCAATACATGTTGAAAAGAGATTTGATTTTGATGTGAGAAAATACCAACATGATGTCAGACTCAACACGTCTAGCAAGTTTTCAGCAGACTTTACTGATGCTTTTACTGTGCACCTTTGGGGTTTTCTTTTATTATGTTACCTAAATACTGCAGGTGCATATATTAACAATGCATTAATTAAAAATAATAACATTTCTGCCTGCCGCGTAATAAACAAATAAGAAGCCTACAGCACAAACAAGTGTGTTTGCTGGCTGAATGACTGATTGGTTGATCAATGGGTTACAACAATTGTTATGCAGCCCTGAAATCCAGCCCATTTACATTTGTAGAGATGGAGGTGTGTCACATTGTGTCTGTTTGTATACATGGAAAAGTTTGGCTCAAAGTTTAAGCTCGTGAACGTGACAGGAATCCCTCTCTTTCGGCGTCTCTTCCTCAGCGGTCTCTCTTTCTCTTTCTGCTTTTCTCTCCTTCTTCCTCTCCATTTCAGGATGATAAATTGATGTCTGCATACATCTCCATATCTTTATGCTGGAGATGACACCACATCTCCCCTCGTCTAATCACATACATACCCCTGCACACGCTTGCACAAGGACACACACACACACACACACTGTTGATTATTGGCACATCAGAGCATCCAGTGTGTGTGTGTGTGTGTGTGTGTGTGTGTGTGTGTGCTGTGGAGCAGGGTATGCATGTGTGTGGTGTGGGAGTGTGACCATTGTGTTTGATCAGTGTATGTACAAGGCTGAGCTGCTGTGTGTGTAAAGTGGATCCGTTCTGTTTGTGCATCAAGGCCAGGCTGTTGAGTGTGTGTTGTGTAAGATGGAGCCATTGCAGATTTGTTGTGTGTGCGTTTGAGCGGGTATGTGTGTCTCTCAGGGACTTTGGTGTGTGATTGGTAATTGATTTTCCAATCTGTGCAGACCGCGGCTCGGTCACAGAGCTGGATACAGCACAGGTCGGCTTCCTGTTAGCATCGACCACTAATGCGGGGCTGTAGAGACAGCTGGGGGTGGCAGAGACAGAAGGAGAAGGGAAAAACACATTCTCCACAGTAAAAGTTTTAAAAGCTTTCTTATGGGACGGCTGTCCTGTGGCTCTTTTAACAGCTTTCTTTGAATCCAGTTATGATAAGTTCAGTAGAAGAAAACACCACTGATGAATCTATGCTAACGTCTCCCACTCTCCAAGTTCAAATCTGACAGAATGTAACACCACGCCCACTTTGTTTTGCCATTGTGTCGCCACAGTTTCCTCTGCATTTAAAGACCACCTCGATAACAATGTGGGCTGAGCTGCAGTTTATCTGCTGTCAGTTTGAAGGTTTCTTTTAATAAGAACCTCTAATTTTCCTAAACATTGAAATACAGGACTTTCCTAAACCACTGGAAATAAATAAATACGTTATCATCCATGAGTCTTAGCCAAGCAGCAAAAGCCCCAGGGCTGAAAATGAAGCCAACACGGATGTACCAAAAACTGCAGTTCTTCTCATGTTGATTTTCATAGGTTTCAGCAACAAGAGTATGAGGTTAGGTTTAGGAAAAACAGTGGTTTGGCTTGAAATTCACACAGGAACTGATCAGCAGGCTCCCGTGTGAAAGTCTGGGGTTTGTTTGATCCATCCACCATCACCAACACATTCTCACTCTTTATATTCCTGGTATCTGATGCCAATGTCCACTGAAAAGCAGTTTTGACAAGTTGGGAGTGAGCACGGGCTGATGTAGTCTGAGTGGGCGGAAGTTCGCTGCATAGATCAGCCTCTCATTGGGCGGAACGAGCCACCCGCTGAAGTCCCGCCCTACCACCTCCAGTTGTGTAGCAGTTTTCAGCTGTTTTCAACACGTCCTTTACTAACTTTTGCGGTGTTTGGTCTTGCGGGGATGTAGCCATTTTTCTGCCATGGTTCGTGTCCTGTAGGCGATATTTTTGTGGGCGTGTTACACCAAAACCTGTTTTCCCCCGGCAATATTTTTGCAAGTGCACCATTGCTATGGCACCGCCCAGAACGATTGTGATTGGTTGAAAGAAATAAAAAAAGCCGGGGTGTTTTTTTCTCCAATTTTAAAGTGAGAGTCGGCCCAGCCAGACCTTTCTTTTCTTGAGAAAGTTCTGGTGAGTGAGACTAGGGCTGATGTGACACACCAGTCATACTCATCAAGTGCTGAGGTGTGTACACAGCTCTGGTTTACTGGCAATGGGAAAGCAGTCTGTAGCCTATTTGTAACAAGTGGCAACATCCAGGGCTGAAAATGAAGCTAACACAGACATGCCAAAAAACTGCAGTTCCTCTAATGGCCACCAGAGGCTGGCTCCAAGAGTGAGTTAATCCCCATAGACCCCCATGTTAAATGTCCAACTTTACAGCAGAAATAAGCATGTTTACAGCCTGGTACAAAAAATTATTTTGGTCTCTAAAGTTGTTTTTCATGACCACTGTATAGGGGGGAGTTTTTATATAACTCACTTTTAGTGACACGTGGGTGCTGTCTGTTGACAAGCAACCACAGCGACAATGTAGCTGAGGTAACGTAATCATGACATAACCTCAGATTCAACTCAGTCTCACTCCAAAGTCTGGTGCTTGCTCGGTGACTTCTGGTGTCAAACGTAACATGGTGCAATTAATACAAGGTATAAGTAATGTTTTCATTTGCCCAAACCTAAAAAGGTAAAGTTGATTGAAACTGAACATTAACTGGTACCCACATACCACTGAAAGCTTTGAATAGAGTCTTTCCTCTTAATGTTTCTCATGGTCACCATGGACACAAGTTTGGCTGCAGCAGCATGCAGGGAAAGGTCAACAATCCTTAGCAGGGCTTTGGCAAAAAGCTGTGCACATGAAAAAAGGACAGAAACTCCTCTGTAAGCAACATAAAGTTACGAAATGTGACTGTACTTATCAAGAATTGTTTGTATCTGCAAGATGTGTGTTGGTGGCCTGATAGACCTTTTTCTCAGCAGACATTTTGACTTGTCATAGTAGGAAAAAAAAAAGCCGACACATTCTCACTCTGACCTCGTCACATATCTCTGACAACAAACTGAGGTAGTTATGTTTTGTCAACATGAGCAAATGGTTGGGTTTGGGGAAAAAAGATCAAGGTTTGGCTTTACAATCTAACAGGAGACGAACACCGGCCTTTCAGGTAAAAGTCCATGGTTGTTTGACCCATCCACCACCCGCCTGCCCGCTCTACTCGGACTTCCGCCGGCTTAACTTTCATTGTCGTCATGCTGCATTTCCCCTTGATGCTGCTGGGTACTGTTAAACAAACACTGTGACCGGCCTTGTATCACGCCAGCGTGAAAGGATGGCTTATTTCATCTGTGTCTGACGCCATAAGTCACTGATCAAGTGCCGGACTTTGACTGCTTTGGAGTTAGACTGGGTTGAAAGCACAAGTGAAATTAATAACATTAACAATGATTTAGTTCCAGTACTTGTCCCAGTAAGCTTTACTAGTGAGTCAGCATGTACAATGCCTGGACCTCCCCTAGGTGGAATGCAGCCATCACTGATGTAACTCAATACATCTGTGCTTTTCCTACTATGTCAAATCAAAATGTCTGCCATCATAACTGCTTAGAAGGGAATGCTATTGAAAAATGGTGGTCAGAGGGGATGTTAAGCTGCTCTCTATCAGCCTCTTCTCCAGTTCTCCACCTTGCTCTCTCTGCCTCCTCTGCACCACTGGGACTTGGGACTTGGAGTGCTGGCTCCTCTGGGAGCAGTCTTGACAGGTTACAGCTGGAGCTGGGCATGGGTGGGTTGAAAGTTTCCCTTTTCTCCTGGGGATGTGGACCTTTGACCTAGGAGCTGATATCACTAAAGCCTAGTTCACATTATACGATTTTCACCCTGATTTTGCGTCGCGGAGACTATCGTAATGATTTTAGTGTTCATACCTGGCGACGTGTGTTTCTGTCATCGGGAGTCTCGCCAACTGCGTTATGACCTGTGTGTACACACCACAAGATTTCTCCACCAAGCCCTCGCCGACAGAGCCCCAGATAACGCGGTGACGTCACCAAACTTGGAGACGACACATCATAAAGGCATGGATATTCTTTATTATCCTGGGTCCAAACACAACGCGCTCCCAGTAATCCTGTGGATGCCGCCATTGTTGTTGTTGCTTGCCGGCTTGTCAGTGTTGCCAGATCTTGGGAGAGAAACAAGCAACCAGGGCTATGGAAACAAGCCCAAAAGCAACGGATATATATAGAGAGGAAGGCGACGTTCAGAGAGCAAGCCCAAATAAGCAATTCCACTTTAGAAACAAGCCCAATGTCGTGGCTAATGAGCAGACATGGCAACCCTGTGGCTTGTCCTCCTCACATTTCTTCCGTCCTCCTGCCAGATATCCAGTCCCAGTCACAGACGAGGGGGCAACTTGCTTGTAGGCTTGTTCACACATGAGGACTCGTCGTGGCAGACTATCTGCGGACTCACCTCTGACCCAAGGTGGCTCTCAAGATCCTCTGCGACGTCAAAATAGCGGTGAAAATCGTGTAATGTGAACTAGGCTTTAGGTGCTGCTGCCTCTGAGTCAGATTGCTGAATTGTAGGTTTCTCTGAGGTTTCCTGGGTCTGTCTGTGTCCTCCTTATCCTCATTGACCTCTGCCAGTGAAAACAAACTCTGTCTTCCGGCATCTTCTCAAGGCACTTTCCCTCGGGAAACTTGACTGGCACAAGAGGAGTGGCGAGATGGCCGTGTCCTCCAAGTCCTCAGAGTTGAGGGAGCAGGGAGAACAGCTGAGGGGCTGCACTTGTTGACTGCTCGGCCTGTTCATGTCATCTTCAGTAGCCGTATGGATCTAAAGTTAGTTATGGTCCATGCCTCATCACGGTACATTATCATTTCAACCAAAAACAAATAATCTGAGGCTTTTCCCTCCAACCACTCATTACAGTGTTCGATCTCCCTCATTGCTCTCCTGTTTTCCAGCTGAATGTATGATAGCAACATCAGATAGTTATACTGCTCCAAAGACCTACAGTATGTCACTGTGCTGCGCCATCCACAGCAACACATCCAAACTGTTTGTGTTTGTGAGGCTGGTGGTGACAAAGAGAGACTGCACGTGTGTGCGCTAAGCAACCTTAGGGCGATGCCACTGTGTCTTCTCACACACCTCACACACGCACACACACACACACACACACACACAGAAAAGTAGAAAGCGCCTAAAACTCCTACTTGAAGATTAAGATAGGATAAACACGATAAGCTTGGGAATTACGTCAAATCCTGTGTTTTAGCTAAGAGGATATTTATGTTAATATCCACGCCTGTGCATGTATTTGTGTGTTCTCGTATCTGTGGTTGAATGCCAATGACAAAACTCTGACAGATTAGTCTGGATATCCTGCTCTGTATGTTTATATTAAACTGCTATTTTCATGAATCAGTTTCTCTCCAGTTTCTTCCATCTTTTCTTTGGATTTTAATTACATTGACCATTTTGAGCCTGTTTTGGACCATGTCATAAATCAAGATGGTGATCTGGAGTGAAAACGATAAAAAACAGTGCACTGGAAACACTCTAACTCTTCACACATGGACAGGTAGGTAATAAATAAAAGCACATGAAAGATATATCAAGCAGCATTCTACCTTTCTTTCCCCTGTTTCAGCCTTTCAGTGGCTGAAAAAGGGAGTGTCATGGTAATCCCTGCATTTCCATTCCTCTAATAAAGTGATATCTATTCAGGCTGCGTCGCTGCCACTCCAGCTCATTTAGCATAGAGGGTGTGCTGCTTCGAGCATCATTTCCAGCCAGTTACTATGAGATCAAGCTGCTCTCTCTTTCTGTGTACTCCACTTTTGAAGCATTTGAAGCATCAGAATATTAGTTTTAGTTGCAGTCTGCAATTCTCTGCACTCTATATTTAAGTAAATAAAGAAAATGTCATGTATCTTGGTATTTTTTTTGTCATTTGTCAGTCTTCCACAGGAAGAGTGTATCACAGGACTATTGTAGATGTCACCCAACCTTTTCTTAAAACGTTTGTTCACGTTAACTACCAGTAGCCTATTGTCTTCATGAAGAACACTGTCCTTCCCTCAAAGTTTGTCTTTTTCAATCTCTTAATTTCCTGCATCAGATTCCAGTGTGGTGTCTTGCTGTTATCTGAATGTGGCAGATCTGAAGCTCACAAAAACAAACCACCCTGCATGAGACAAGGACCACTGACGGTGTTGAGAAAAAAAACAAAAATAACAAAGCATAGTGTCTGTGTGAAGCATGAGTGGCAACATACTAAAACTTGAAAATGAAAAGAAGCCAAAAACGACCACAGGCATCTGCATGTCAATGACAGAATAATGCCTCCATTGATTAATGAACCCCTCACTGTACTGAAGAATTTTGGAGATGCACAGAAGCAGCACTTGAATCACTCGCATCAAGGTCTCAGAACTCAAGGGTTGCAAAGACTGGAGCATTAGATAGACTTTTGAAGGGCAGATTACATATTTCTATTCAATGAAATCAGACTGAGGAACCTTTAGATGCAAACAAAAAACTTTATCTTCTTCAAACTTCTTCTGAAAACACCCACAAACATAAATCACACCTTGGGAACTTTTAGAGCTCTTGTCCAAAGGCGTGATTAAGAGGGCCTATAGTGCGCTCTACTGATGATGGAATCAAAAAGGAAAAAACAAAATCCTTTCAAACAAGCTACAAACATGGCACCTGTCAAATCTCCCAGTTGTTATGCATCATAGTGAATTTATGTAACTTTGGCGGGCAGATGGCACAGCCCATTCTCACTGTCAACTTGTTAAATACCGTCACTTTATCAATGGACCTGGGCATCAGACACCGATGTACAGAGGCTCCCTTCACGGCGGTTTCATACGCAATGGCTGACGGCAGTTTGTGATGCTGCCGACAACTACAATAGTATAAAACGCAAGAAAGTTTGTACAGGGCGGGAGCAGGAGGGGTGGATTGGTCAAACAAGCTCTGGACTTTCACTTGGGAGCCCACTGTTCATTTCCTGTATGAAACCAAAAGTTAATGGAGTTATTTTCAGCGTAATGTGCTAGTACGTGTGGCTTGCTACGGTGGCGACAGAAGCTCTGTCCATATGGACTTGGGTTGGGAATGGGAGGGTCGCCGATTCAAGTCCCTGTGTGGACCAAATATGGAGCGTGGACTGGTAGCTGGAGAAGTGCAAGTCCACCTCCTGGGCACTGCCAAGGTGCCCTTGAGCACCAAACCTCCATTGGGACACAATGAGCCCCCCTTTAATGTAATTCCTAATTGCTGACCTATGGCTAAGCCCCGCCCTCAAACATGATGAGCCAATCACAGTGCATATAGCCATTCCCATACACTGGGACATTCTCTGCCTGGACGTCCATTGAAATGCATTACAGAAAGTCAGTTTTGTTCGGTTTTATGAGCTTTTTCTGAGATTTGAAGTTTAAAAATGGTCAAACGGTGTGCATGGGGTACATGCAACTCTGACACAAGGTATCCTGAGAGGCTGGGCGACCAGGTGTATTTTTTACACTTTAAACCACATCTCAACCGAGAAAAGTGTCTCCTTTGGATAAAGTTGTGTGGTAACGTTAGACCACAACATCAACTCAACGTGAATAAGATTAACAATGATGTCTACATCTGTTCTAAGGTAAGTCAACATTGTGTTTGAGGCAACATATTGTCACTTTGCTGGAAAGAAATATAAAGTTATCTTTAACATCTCTAGCTAACGTTAGCTAAAGTTAGCCTAACGTTAGCTCCTAGGTGCGTTGTTCATCATGTCACCTTGTTTGCTGGGAGTTCATTAGCCTATTTTGTTCTAGTTTTGTACTTTGGTGATCGTACATCATTGTTAGCTGTTGTCCAAAGGGCTCTAGTTAAGCTAACGTTAACTTCTGGAGCTTAGCTTCATTAACTTATCTGTAATGGCAGAGATAACAAAGGTTGGCAAACGTTATGCTGAATGATTCAGTGTAAATACTGTAACACCAAACTAACGCAGAGACACTCTTGGTAAAGATGGTAAAAAGGCCGTTATCCTTTTCTCATATTCTGAGCCAAAAACCTTAACTTCAGTGGCACTTTAACTTGTTGTCTTTGATGGTGACGGCAACCAGATGCGGTTCACAAGCGTACACTGTGACCTGTAAATTTTGGCTTGTAATTTAAGCTTTTCATCGACCTTCTCAACAATAAAATGATGAATATATCCCTCCAATGCGTAGTTTAGGCCCTTTTGGTTACTTCTCAATGACATCTGATCGTTATGTCTCCAAAAATCATCAATTGCCTCATGTGAAATGCCGTGTACTGTGACACCTGCCATAGCGCCGCTCACTGAATGTTGATAGTTTGTCGACTGAGTGGAGGGGGCGTGGCTTAGCCATAGGTCAATTATTAGCATAAGTAACGTGATGTAGCTTTCCCATTGCCTTTATCCTAACGTTAACCACCTCTCTTGTATTGAAATCCTTCATAGCTAACTTGAGCTCATCTGCAACTTAGCATTAGCATATGTAATGAGATGTAGCCTTCTCATTATCCTTACCCTAGCCTTAACCACCTCTCTTTTTACATTAATACTTCACAGTTAGTGTAGGCATGGTGGGCACGTCATGTAGCTAAAGGACTGGTAGCCGCTCCAGCTGCACTTAGTCTGTACGTACTCGGTTAAGTTGGGACTTTTAACATGAGTGTCTTTGGGGATTGACTCACTTTTGCAGTCAGCTTCAAGTGGCCATTTGAGGAACTGCAGTTTTGGCACCCCCAGACTGACTTGGTGCACATGCTTATCCCGATATGATATGACTCCACTCCATGAACATGTGATGAGACAAAAAGGAGTGGAGTCTGGTGGAAAACTGAGTGAGCAAAGGTTTGTAATTCTTTTGATTTTTAAGAGAGATTTTTGACTGCTCCTTTGGCTGCTAGTTTCACCTTCAAAGCGCTGCTCATGATGTAAACGGTCAAAGCATCAAAATATAATCAAAGTTTTCTTGGCGTCAGAAAACAGTGGGAATGGTATAAACTTTAAATTCATCACGTTTCATTTTCTTCCTGCATCTCTCAACCTTGTCTTCTCCTTTCGATCTCGATCATCTCTCCGCCTCCCCCTCACTCCGTCTCTATTATAGTAATCATTGTGTTTATTTGAGGCTAATAGAGTGATAGTTATGCATGCTATGCTGCTGCTGCTCCAGCCAGCTAAGTCATTTAGCTGAGAGAACCACTTGACCAATGCTGACAGCGCACAAGCTTCAGTTAAAGCAAGGGCAGATGCCCACCCCTCCACTCTCACTCACACACGCACACACACAAACACACACATTTGCATACACAACAAACACACATAAACACATCATAAATACTTGTATTTTCACATGAACACACTGACAGGTGTTGCAGCTAATCTCATGAATAAAAAGGTACACACACACACACACACACACACATATGAGTTTACATGTATATGCTATTATCAGAGTGCTGCCTCTTGACAAGGAGTAGTATTACTAAAAGGTTTTCCCTCCCACACACTCAAACAGGGAAGGGCAAAGTGTGTGTGAGAGCTCTTGTACCTCTGAAGTCATTATGTGTTTTCATACACTTTTTTTTTTTTTTTTTTTTTTTTTACATGGATGTGTGTGTTTCCAAGCGCGCAAGTGTGGGAGGCAGTCACAGTCAGTCTGGGAGGCTCAGACAAAAAGTTAAGAAAAGTTCCACAATAATTTATTTGCATGTAAAGTGTTTCCTGACACGTTGGAAACAGAGAACAGTGGGAGGTTTTTTTTGTTCTTCTTTATGCAAGCTGCAAATTACTAAACAACATGAATGTGATGGATTCATGGCCACATTTTTTTGGGAGGCACATGAGAGACACTGGATATGTTTTGTATTCAGCAGAGTGTTTAGCAAAAGTCAGAAAGTCAGGGTTGTGTTCTCTGGTCTGGACAGATGGTCAGCTGATGTGCTACAGGCTGTACTCAAGCGCTGTTTCCTCTGAAAGAGTAATGCACCAAAATTCATATATCCCTTGTTATCAGTAGTAGTAGTAGTAGTATTGGTACTCATTGCCTTCAAGGTATCAACCAAAACATCTCCAGTCAAACCAAACCTGAACTTGATCCTTTTTGTGGCAGGGATCTGATCCTGGACCAGCAGACTTTCTGTTACAGCCATCTCCAGATGGTCAGTTCAATGTCTGTCCGGCAAGCATGAGCCACACAGCTGCAGCAGCCGTTAAATGGTCCCAACAAGCTCACACTGACACCAGAACGACTCGACTCTGTTGTTAAACTTCCGTGTGATGCTAACAGTTAGCCCTGTCACTGTGTGTGTGAGGCTGGGCAGACCACAGTTACCACCAGAGGTCACAACCCAAATTCAGCAAGATATCAATGTTGGTGAGAGAATAGAGAGAGGTGTTGTGCTGGTGCACAGGGCGGCGTAAGTTTACAATTCATCCACACTATGGGTATCAAAGGAAGTACTGGTATCACTTTAAAGGTACTGGCATTGGCACTGATATAGTAAGTTTGCTGGGAAGGCTGCAATCATATGACCTCCAGGACCATTCCTAGGAGACTGGTGTTTGGAACCGTGTGAACTTTGAGTTATTTTAGAGTATGTCCTTACCATGTTTCCTTTCCTAACCCTAACCACAGGTACTTAACTTGCCTCAACCTCACCTCCATAACTTGACCTTAAGTATGTAACTCTATGTTAAGTACTTAACATCATTTATGGGGTGCTTATTTATAGAACATCATATGAACCATTGTATGAGTTTGATTTGATTTTGATTTGATTTATTGACACAAGCAATACATAGAATTTAAAACAATAAAAAACATATGTCTGCATTTGTCAGGGATGGAATGAAAAAGTCCAGGACTTATTTCCGTTGTATGAGGATACGTTAGATGTTATAGATAAACACAAAAGATACGACAAGAACAGAAGAGCTACAGAATACGAACCAAAAGTGGGCAGAAGCAGAAATTAAGTTTCCCTGACATTAGCATGTACATGAAGCAGTATATGTAAGGTAGGGGGAGCAGTAGCCTTGGACCAAGACGTTCATTGCATGAACCCCGTTTTTTGTCTGGGGGTTCCCAGATCCTAGACCGATTCACGTCTCCATAAACGTTCAAATCAAACATGTAATGTACTCACCTCATAGGCACAGATGTTAGGAAGGTGTACGGGGGGTTGCCGTGTGTTTGTATATCTGTTATTGTTCAATAAACATGCATTTTATCTCAGATGTCTGAAATTTTTGTCACCCCTTCTTCATAGCTCAATCCATAGGGCAGGGCTATTCAATTACTTTGGAACTGGGGCCGGTTCATGAAACTGAGGCCAAATAAGGGGCCAGAAAATATGAGTAATCACGGTAACAAATAAAGAAATTTTAACAACATACTGAAGGAGTTAATATATTCTATTTTGTAAATGCATAACAACATATGTGCATTGTGTTATACTAAGACACATAGGTCCAAGGCACTGTTAAATTCAAATGGCAATACCATGTTCAAAAATCAGACCAGGTGAGCCATATCCAAGTCATATTACACAGACATGTAGAAAAATGTATTTAACTGACAGAAAACATCCACTTAATTGCACATAACTGTACCAGCACAACTTGACAACTTTATCCTGAATGGACAATGTGGAGATAAATTCCAATGTTACAGGAAAAGAGGGAAATACTTCTCAGAAACATCAAACTGTCCCCCCTGCTCCACCTACTAGCTAAAAATAGAAATGTAGATAACTGATGACTGAGTACATACACATATAATACACTTTTTTTCTTCTTAGAAATAAAATAGACTGCCCCTTAAGTCCACACATGGACTACTACTGTACTCACATTTGTCCATTTTGAAAACATATCAGACAACTTAACAATCAGTCTAGGTGAGCCATATCACATATATTTAATATTTCACTAATTTGAGTAACAGGCAAAATCAGATTTAACTCCACCAACAAAAATAAAACCAAAGTGTCAGATATTGGAATTTGCTTGACCGAATCGATTATGCTTTTTCGGGTTTTCTCATCTGTAACCACTTCCTCGATTGATGCCAGCATACACTCTTTGACAGTCTCTGAGTCTGTAAACGGCTTTTTCTTTTTGCCTAATATCCACGCCACCCTTAACAATGCAGCCGTTGCTCTCTCCTGATCCGTACAGGCCCGAAACAAGGTGCGACGTCTTTGCTCATAACAAGATGTAAGCCCCGAAATCTTCTGGCTCTGAGCAGCAGAGCCCGGTGGGAAAGTGGCGTCAAAGTTAGCATGTGTTGTCTTGAAATGCCTTCTCAAATTATACTCTTTACTCACGGAGAGGCACTCGTTGCAGATTAGGCACACAGACTTCGCACCAACAGCAATAAACACATATTTCTCTGTCCATTCACTGTTGAACTGCCTATTCTCTGAGTCAACTTTTCATTTTTTTTAAAGTAGAGAGAGACATTTTGTCTTGTTAGTCGAGCTCCGTGCTTGGCTTGAAAGAAGAAACAAATAGGTCAGAGCAGAGCGCGGCTAGAGCGCGCATGGGCGACTTTGATTGGTCCATTGTGGTCCCCAAAAATATGTGTCCGGCCAAAACAAGTAGATATTCTTCCTCCTCTTTTGATTACATAGCAGATTGCCACCATGGTGTAAACGGGTGCATACCGCCACTTACTGCACCAGATAATGTACCATGAGTCATAGCCATGAGCTGTATATGAAACTACCCGCATGTATTCCCTATGTTCCGCCCAAAGGGCCAGCACAAAATCCCCCGCGGGCTGGACCCGGCCCGGGGGCCGCCAATTGAATAGCCTGGCCATAGGGACTTGGGTTGGGAACCGGAGGGTTGCCAGCTCATATCCCAGTCCAGACAAAATATGGAGTGTGGACTGGTAGCTGGAGAGGTGCCAGTTCACCTCCTGGGTACTGCTGAGGTGCCCTTGAGCAAGGCACCGAACCCCCAACTGTTTGGGCCTCATTATATGAACGTTTGGCCACGTTTACTATGAACATCCAACACTGAAACATTATACATATTGTATGACAAACAATAAGGAGAAGCAAAATAGGTGCGGTTCAAAGAGCTGCTAGGAGATAAAAATTCATGGTTTTCACAGAACAAAGTTAATTTCCAGTTGCCCCTTCGGCGTCAGCCATTTTGTCTTGAAAAAGTCTACCAAAAATTGCAGAAACACCACAGAGAGATGATTAACAATCTGTTGCGTCTGAACTGATGGTTTGTCATTTCTGTCTGTAAACAGTCTTTTACTGACGACTAGAAGACCAAAACAACCACAGCGGACTCTGTCATGTTCTAAAAAGCAGCGTGAATCATGCCGGGGGTTTCCCTGATGGAAAGTGTATTTAGTTCTGGGATTTGTTGTGTCCTGATAATGCTGCGTCTCTTTGTTTAGATTGCTGGGATGTTTTCATTTAGCTTTAGTGTGGCTACGTAGTGTTAGTGTTCCACACAGGGCCATTTAGATGGAGCTACATAATTAGCTTTTCTATGGTCCTTGAGTGCTTGTGTGGGCTGTGTGTTTACATGGGTATTGATTAAAGCAATGTGGTAGTAGTGCTGATGTGTGTATGAGTGTGTGAGTGAGCTGCAATATACATGTATAATAATAAGTCGCTGTGGCTGTATGTGTCGTGGCTTCCGACAGAGTGTGCGTGTTTATAGAAAGGAGGGTTTGGCCGAGGCTTCACTGTGTGAGTATTTCTGCATGCATTGTATACAGGGAGTGTATTTCCTGTGCAGTCACCATGTTGTTTCTCGCCCTTTGTGTGGGCTGTGAGGACTTTAAAAAGCTTTTTTTCATTTTCACAGAAACACCTGTTTTTCTATGAAACCCTGCACATTTTCTTATCACACACCTTTGACTTGAGTTTATCGGTGTCAAAGTTTGGTCATCTGGGACACGGCTATTCTTGCAGTACAAGAAAATTGTTTTAACAGCACAGGCTGTGACCTTGGTAGCCTTTCTTATGAAACTCTTTCAGCTGATAGACGTTACATCACACTCATCATGGAGGACATGATGCAGCCTTTACACAGTGAAACATTCCTCGGTAACACAAGGTTCATGCAGATTTTCGATTACGGAAAAAACAACAACTCAGACAATGTGTGTGCAAGCTCATCTTCCGAGTAAACTCATCATTATAATTTTATAGCATATCTGAAATAATGTTATTCATCAACCTTGAAACAAAATGCCACAAACTGTGTCTGTACTACAAAACAACAGTGAGATTAGGTGATTGTGGGGTCATAAAATCTTGCCGTAACTTGGCCGACAGACATGACTACATGTTGGTCCCTGACATATCATTCCTGGTTGTCTTCCACAAGATAAACCCACAAACAAAACAAGCATCAGATGGACTGTATTCATTATAAATAGGCCACAATAATATAAATAACCAGCGCCAATTAATCAGTCAGTGAGAATGTGTGTGGGCAGGGCATAAGGACATACAGAGAGCTCTGCAGTGAGCCACCGTCAGACACCACCGTGAGAACAGAAACAGACGGCTCAGTGGGGACGGAGCACACAGGCAAACACGCTGTCTGCGGCCATTTTGACTTGACCAGCAGACTTCACTACAAGCTGATTGGCTGTTGAAACAGGTGAAGTGCTTTACGTTCTAAAACCAGCCGCCCGCGATTTGACCAGCTGAGTTGCAGCATTGGGTTGCCAATTGACAACTGTCAAACAAAGGAATCAAGTCTTTAAAAGGCTGCTCCAGAACACCTCACTTCTTTGATCCTCGTTTTGCTCTGTCAGGAATTTGGGATGACCATCTCACTGTGTGACTGCTGTTACCACCTAACCAACCAATAGAGATGCAGCATGAGATGACCCAAGCAAACAGACAGATAGCAGCTTGCCATGGAGGCAAAACACGCTAAAAGAATTGTGTGTGATTACAACAAAGAGGAAAACCTTGTGGAGTTGTGGCAGCAGAAGCCTTGTCTGTATGATGTGTCCTCCAGCTCTGACCATGACCGAGTAAAGAAGGACAAAGCCTGGAAGGAAATAGAGGTGGAGTGACACCTAACAGCTAGCAAACACACTCACAGACAGACCCTCTATGTTGTGCTTCACAGTTGGACCAGTAATAACCCGTGCAGCGTCCTTGTGCACTCAGTATGGGAAGCTGTTGCATCGTACTACTTAGCCTGAGATTCAGTCAGCGCTGTCATTGTATAGTCTGCATACATCAAACCTGGTGTCATACCCAAGTTTATTAGATCCATGTCGCACAGTGTAGCTGCACTAAACTTATAAGATTGCTAAAATCGCGCACACACCGTCTTTAGGAGGATCAAGACAGCTTTGGGGTTGGACCTTGGCATGGCTACTTTGGGGGATTGTTCCTTAGTTCTTGCTTAGTTCATTTTGTGTCTGCTAACATGGCTAAAGCTGCTGTCAGCTCTAGAGTGGTCTCCTTTGGTCTGAATCAGGGACTCATGTTGTTCCAAAGTTGTATAATTGCCTAGAGTTGGTTCGTGTTCTCACGGCAGCATTTACAAGAGGACCAGATCAAATGCCTTGTGTGAGAAAGCTGCTCTTGATTGGTCAGAATTCCCATGTGGGCAAAATCCAGGAAGTAAAGCAAACGTTGAAGAAGAGTACACTTGCAAGATAAATGTGACACTTTCTAATGTCACAATGGAGGGACAACTACGCAGGTTTATTTTAGCGCTGCTCATCGTGGACTATATTGCTGTCATTGTTCATTTTAGTCAAACCATACAGTTTGAAAACGAGGCGCGGCTCCAACTAGAAAACAATGTTTTGATGCATTGGATGTGCTGAATGTGCATATTAAGGCAGTACAGGAGGAGGTGCACATTAATAATCCTCCAGGACTGTAACATGCTCATGTTTAACCCAAACAATGTGTCATGTGACTGCAGTTGCTTCACATCCAGGTCGGAACACCTTCTCACCACAAACCAACCGCACCAGAGTTCCTTTGGAACCGGACTGAGACCACCTCTTCAAGAAGGTCTCAGTCCTGTTGTTTTGGTGTGTTCACACCTGAGTGTGATTGCTATGTTCACACCTGCACAAATGAACCACACTGAGTGGGCAAACCAACTTGAGTTTGATTGAACCGAACCAAACAGGGCAGGTATGAAAGTAACACAGACAGTTTTACTGCCTGTAAGTGCCACTTCAACTCCTTTTGCTGCCTCAACTTAGCTGCTACAGCAATGCAACTTCTTTAAAACCGAAACAGTCCCTTCAGTACCTTTGAGTGGTTTTCCAGTTAGTCACATCTTTGAGATATTTGGGTTCTGTAAAATGTTATTATTTCATATCTCACAGCTGAAGTGAGAACACAAATTGTGCTGTACTTTGTCTTTTCTTTTGGTCCTGCTGAGATCAAGAACCATTTTTGCTAGAAGACAAACAGCCTGTTACAAAGAGTCTAAATACTTCAGATGCAGCAGACAGTGGTGGGGAGACGATGAGATAGAAGCTGGAGTGGTAGAAAAATTCCAAGATTGAGAAGAAAGAGTCAAGAACATAAAAAAATCAGACATTAAAATATATGTAAAGAGAAGCTGACAGAGATGAGAAGGTAACACCATGAAATATTTCTCATATCTACATTAAATATGACATCATGTCAGCGAGGATCAGACCAGTGAATGGAAAAGTGACAATTTTTACTCTTAAAATCTGGAATTCAACAGAAGCTCAACAGAGAATTTTCCACTTGTGACACTTATTTTTTCATAGTTGGCAGTTTCAAAGCATTTCAGTTGGTACCATAAAAAATACTGAATTTCAGTACACAGGTCGAATTCACAGAGTGTTCACCTTCATTGCTGAATTTGCTCTGAAAGTGGATTGGCATAACACACAGATTATTTTCTGTGGAACCTCTTCATGTGACTGTGACTAAGTATTTTTCATACAGTGCCTGCTGCTAGCCCTCTACTTGAAATATGAATATGAAAAAGCAAAGGCCTTGGTCATACTTCTCACCTTGTTGAATGGCGTGTAAGTGTGCGACAGAGATCTTCAATTGTCACGCACGAAAGCTACTATTTGCACAAACAGACATAAATGAGTAAAAGCCCCCATAAGAGCCAGCATCACACCTTCACGAGTGGTTTTAACACACACACACACACACACACACACACACACACACACACACACCAATGGGTATGCGATGCCATTACCACCGCAGTCAACCCCTCTCTTGCTTCACTCCGTTCTCCTCTCCTACCCACTCCTCACCTCCTCTCATCCACTCCTCTCATTTTCCCATCCTTTCCTCCCACTCTCCTCTTTTCTCTCCCCCTCCTATTCTTCACGTTGCTTTTTAAAGATATTTTTTATAGTTTTGTTCTCTGTCTTTCTTTCTCTTTCCCACACTCTCACCGGCGTACCTTCTCTTCATACATGTTAAACAGTGCATGAATAAAGCATGCCATTATTGCAGCAGGCCTGTGTGTTAGGTTTGTGTGTGCGCTGCCCAAGATGTACGCACGTGGTCAAACGTGTGCAAGTGCACATCCCCATCGCTGTCAAATGAGATTAAAGCTCGCTCAGTAGGACTACAACCTCCTAATAGCAGCAGTGACCTTCATCCATGCATTTGCAGTCCTGTAAGACGAGTAACTAGATAAGAGTGCTGTTTTCTTACATGTTAATAGCCATGTGGGACCCTTCAGATGGGTGTCTCCTTATCAGAGGAATGTATGGAGAGCTCTGACTCGCTGCCTCAGGTATTTTCTGAAGTGTGTTGCACGCTGTGCATCCCTGCTTCAAGGTGATTTTCATTCATAGACAGAGCAGGACCTGAGATAATGTTTTCCCTCATCTCTTCTGCAACAGCTCAGGGCTAAGGTACAATACATTTTATTTTAAAAAAAAAAAAAAAAGCGCCTTTCTCAACACTCAAGGACACTTACAGAGCATTAAAAACACAATTAAAATCACAATTAAAATAAATAAAAACAACAGACAAGAGTGACACAAAGTAAAAATGGATGTGGGCAATTAAAAGGAATATGCAGGTAACTTGAGTTGAGGTGACCACAGATCCAAACTTAACCCTTTCCAGCTGGGAAAAGCTGTATGTCCAGAAGTGTTGAGAGAGCTGAGAATATACTTCATGAATCCATTCATTGAGAACCAATTCTCATTTACAATGATGACCTGGCCAACAGGCAGCAACAGGAAATGATACAAGACAATCTGACATAGTGACACCTCATGCAAAAAAACATGAGACAAAATTAAAACATCAAAATTTATACAGTATTTACAGTTACAGCCTTGTGGTGTTATGCTTCTGTGAACCAGTCAAGTTACAGTTTATATCCATGTCTGTCCAGACTCATATGTCGCCATGACAGTTAACAATGCTTCAAATATAAATGTTGCTGCTAAGATGCAACATTTCTAAAACAAAATGGATGCTTCACACACATCTCCTGACAGCACAGAAGATCTACACAATGTGGTCACCCAAGATTGGTGTCACCAATTCAGTATCTGTTCCTATTGCTGAGATATGATGTTGAATGATGCCCAGAAAAGTGTTTTTGCAGAACAATCTGATGTCACAGTGAAGTCGACCTTTGACCTTTTGAACAGAAAATGTCATCACTTCATCTTTTTATCCTATTGGACAGTTTTTGTGAAAATTTGTCATAATTGTATGAATTCTTGAGTAATGGCCAAAAACGTGTCACAGTCACAGTAAGCTTGCCCTTTAACCACCAAATTCTAATGAGGTCATTCCTGAGTCCAAGTGGACGTTTGTGCCAAATTTGAGGAAATTCCCTCCAAGTGCTCTTGAGATATCATGGTCATAAAAAGGAGATGGTTGCAAAGTGACAGTGACCTTTGACCACCAAATTCTGATCAGTTTATTGTAGAGTCTAAGTGGATGTCTGTGCAGTCCTCACATCCCTTGCAGAGATCCAAGGGGAGAGGAGGTAGCAACACAACTCCACCTAATGGAGGCTGACGGCGCCCCAGATTCAAACGTCCAAAAACACATAATTGAAACCACAAAATATGTCCATACTGCTCGTCCATAGTGATCCAAGTGTCCTGAAGCCCCGACCAGCAAAAGCACGTGAACACACATGAAGGCGGTGCCCATGTCTCACGGTCTCGTACAAGCCCACACACGTGAGCGCGGTGCACAGAGATGCAGTCAGAGCTACAGGCTACAATGAGGCTAAAAACAGAGTTCAAACTTTTTATGTCGGGGCTTCAGGACACTTGGATCACTACGGACGAGCAGTATGGAGATATTTTGTGGTTTCAATTATGTGTTTTTGGACGTTTGAATCTGGGGCGCCATCAGCCTCCATTAGGTGGAGTTGTGTTGCTACCTCCTCTCCCCTTGGATCTCCACAAGTGTTGTGAGGACTCTAAAACTTCACCTGAGCCTCCCTCGGCATATGGGTGAGTAGATAATGGCTGATTTTTCATTTTTGGGTGCAATATCCCTTTAAGTCGCAATCTTTAAGTCGTAATCCAAAATTGTGAGTCATTTTAACCAAAGCGTGCTTTACAGAGTGGGTAGAAGAAGCTTTATTGCAGTTAGAGGAAACAAATGCTGAAGCTGAAAGAAAGTTCTTTAAATATCTGTTAAACCTTTTAGTCAGGAAAAATTTAATTAAAAAAGTACAAATCAAAGGATTGGTAAAGTTTAAACTAATTTAAAAAAAAAGAGGCTATAGAAAATTGATATAAACAGACGTACAATTTTCATACTTGGTCGTCAACAGCAAAGTACACGTGTGTTACGTTTCAACAAGCAGCAACAATCATTTGTTTGGAATAATGAAAATAAAAATATGTGTTTCCAATGCTGTTTGATTGACAGGTGCTCTCTGCAAAGTGTGGGGAGAAAATAAAAAAACAGCACTCATGACTTTTTAATTCATCTCCTGCCAACACAGCTGACATCTGGCAGTGTAGTATGTTTGTTTGAAAGCCAGTTTAAATACATGCACACAACAACACCAGCCATAATCTTATTAATAAACTATCCGAAAGCCTAAAACACATAATGAACAATATTAATTGCACAGTGAAAACATCGTTTGTCTCAGTCAGTCCTTGTAAACAACACACCTTGTATGACAAACGTGCACACACATCACACAGAGGCGTATATCTGTGGCACACAGGCTGCTTTACAAAGAGGAAAAAAAGTATTGCTGGAGGCAAAGCAACATGAAAAGGTGGTGCTCAGTCAACAGCTTAATGCAGAAATATTTATACACACATAATGAAGCAAAACAACTAAACGTAAGTCGGGATTATCAACATGCGTGTTTGTAAGTGTGTGTGTCTGTGCACACAGTACTGTAAATGATGTGTAGCAGCAGCAGTTACTCCCCCAATTTACTTAGCATTGCCTGAGGTGCACATCAAACACACGCACAGTCATTAGTAGGCAATCGACATATTTAACAGGAACCACCTACTCAACACTGACAGAAAATTCTCTTCTTCTCTCCTGTAATCCATCTTCCTCTTCTCTGCCACACTTCCCCCACTCCTTCTCTCCTACTGTACCTGCCTCGTCTTTACTCCACCTTCTTTCTCCTCTTTACTATCTCCTTTTCCAATTCCTCCTCCTCCTCCCCTCCTATCCTCGTTGGAGAGTGAGCAAGGTTGCCAAATAGCAGACAGAATTGTCAACTTGTTACACTCCATGACCATCTTCGGTCTGACACTGCCTCCAAGCAAATCGCCAGAGGAAAATGCTGGTATTGTACATTTCTGCAAACCACAAAAATGTTAGTTGCATGTTTCATACGAAGCATATCGATGATATATTCTATGCACTGACATTGAGTGCATTTACATGGACAGTTTAATTCCCTTTTCATTCGGAATCAAAGTTCATTCCTATTAAAAGTGATCTTGTAAACACCTAATTCAGAATGAAAATGGCCAATGCGATTGAAAATTCAATCCGATGTAAGGGGCTGGAATATTCCGTTTCTAATTCCAAATGAAAGAATTTCTCGCACTTGTATACACTCATTCTTCTTTAAGTTCATTCCGGTCTTTCTGCGCATGCTCGTTTCCTTGCCCTTCTGACACGATGATGTCTATAGCGCACATAGCAACGGGCTGAGATAGAGCAGTCGGACTCGTTGCGCTCACTGGTTTCCATTCGCCACAGCACGGCCTTCTATCTCCCTTCTTCGACCTTCTACCTCCCTTCTCCTCCTCAACAGACGAAGCATTAGCAGAACAAGGTTGTTGTCGTACTGCTGCTTCAAGAATGTAAGCAAAACAAGCCTGAAAAAGGCACTAAGAACGGCGTCGTCAAGCATCTTGTTATCCAGTGCGAGGACTACAGTGTTTTCTTCCAGTACACGTAAACACGTAACATCCGCCCCGCCCCCTATCCAATCAGAAACCTTCCCTGCCCCAAACCTTGGGCAGACCCGAATAAAGGCGATTAAACTGATCTCCTTGTAAACCCTCATTCAGAATGAATATTTCTCATGTAAACTACCTGGAAAGACTTTAATTCAGAATGATTTCATTCAGGTTTATTTCATTCTGAATGAGAAGCCATCATGGAACTGCACCCATTGTTGCAAGATGGAGGTTATAGTGTCACCTAATCAAGACTACTACAGACCACTGTTTCAGACCAACAAACAACAAAGCCCGTTGTGATTTACTGACCTATTACTGTGTTTCCAGCCTCTTCATTAGGAGCCAAATGTGTGGGTGTTCTGTGGAGACATGTTGCTGTTTCTCTGGAAGAGAATGTGCTCCCAGAACCAGGCATTTTAAGCCAAAACAGCCTCCATGTCTGGAAATTGAAAATTGAACTAATTAATTTGACTTCTGGCGACAGACACTGACCAAAAAAAGCTGCCCTTCCATGTTGGCACAGTACGCACCAAGTTGCCGTTGTAGTTTAATAGGGCCCAGCGGCGTCAGGGGGAAATGTGGTGAACAAGAACAAAAGTTAAGGCGGTGAAAGTCCGAGTAGGGCTGTCGGGAGGGGTGGCGGATAGGTCAAAGAAGCACCGACTTTCACCCAGGAGGCGGGTGTTTGCTTCCCATGAGATTGTAAAGCCAAACCCTGTTATTTTTCCTAAACCCAACCACGTGGGTATTGGCAAAATTTTCCTTCAACAACAAATGCACATGGTTACAAACACATCAATTTGTGGTGTGGAACTGGTGTTGTGCTTTTATTTTGAAAGAGACTGTATGCAAACTGTACATTTCCTGTGAAAACAGAAGTGTATTTTCAAAACAATGCGTGTAACAGGCTGAAGTTGACATGACGTCCCAAAACATCAACCATCGCGCTCAGGGTACCTTGCACGGGAACTGCCCCTTGGTCCGACATCCCATCATTCCGACCATATTAAACTCATTGTTCCGAAGTCCGTTCTGAAATCATCATGATGCCCTGTGGTTAAGGTCTGGTTAGGTTTAGGCACAAAAACCACTTGGTTAGGGTCAGGAAAAGATCATGGTGTGGGTTAAAATGAAAAAGAAAGTGGCAAACACATAAGCTGTGAGCCTGCTTCGCCTCAAGCCTTTCCCAGCTGACCCAGAGCCGGTCACAGCGCACCATCAAGGCAGAAATATGCCCGCCGGGAGCTGTTCAGCACCGCGGACCGTCAGACTAATGGGATGTTGGACCAATGACATGGACCCACCTTGCACGTCGTATCTTGTCATAGAAAGTCCACGACCAAACGTCGATATGTGATGAGGTCTGAGTGAGAACGTGTTGGTATTGTATCACTGTGAAAGGAAGACCTTTTTTCATCTGTGTCAGAAATCAATGACCAAGCGGTGCTATTTAATGACTTCAGAATGAGAACAGGTTGGCTGTAGATGTATTCAGTCACCTCGGTGGAGTGGGCAGATTCAAAGGCTTGAGAACAACGTTAGTCCCACCCATGTCGCTCATTGATTGGGTATTGTAAGTTGACCTGTGGCACTCATTAGATTGAGTAGACAGAGTCGAAGGCCTGGACCCAAGCAACAAAGAGAAATGAGAGTAATTTAGTGCATCAGACATGATCAACAACAAGGATGTCAATAAGCTCATGATATCCACTGAAATGCAAAGTATATATGGGATGGTGGATTCAAAAGGGCACACAAAGAATACACAGTGTGTGCACACACCTACAGAAAACCATCAAATGCTGGTTTTTGATCTCTTGGCGTCCTGTAGAGTTTGTATACTCACCCCCAGCAGCTGAACAATACCTTTTGTTGCATTTTCAAACAGTGTAATGACCCTTTACCTCGCCGTGACAGACTGAAAATGTTAAATCGTCTGTGTGTGTGTTCTTGCTGCATCTCCACTGAAATGTCAGAACTTAATGTGACCATTTACATAAAGCACCGGCGGTGTAATGTTGCAGAGAAAACAAATGAACTGATGGATTGTACGCTGTGTGTTTAAGAGCAGTTTCTATATGGCAGTGGTCTAAAATTACCTGACACTGAGAGAAAACGAGCGAGGAGGTGTCTGACAAGAACACCGAGGACAGGGAAAGACAGAAATTGTCTTTCACTGGCAGGGAAAGAGAGAGAGATGACAGTGAGACAAATTTTAAAAGACAGTGCCTGTACTCCCCGACACCCTGGTTACATAGGATTTTCTTTGAAAATGTGAGGAAAAGAGACAGCGAGAGAAAGTCAGGGAGAGGTGGTGAGCAGACAATAATGACTGAGACGGTCAGAAAAGTCCACAAATCCTGACTGATTGTCTCTCTGTATTTGTTCCACGTGTCACTCACGTCAATCAGGACTATATAGGATCCTTTCAGAGTCAGTGATGGGAATAACAGAGGCTCTTTGGAGGGAGCTGGATCTTATGGCTTCGTTTCTTTCGGAAAGTGGCTCATCAATCTCTTTTTTCACTGGGTTACTGCTGGGGTAAGATTTGCTTCAGATTGAAACTTGAAATATTCCAACAATATTTTCATTATGCATGTGAGGCTCAGGTTTAGCAGCACTAAATCACTTGTATTGCCAGACCTAAAGTCAGTGATCTGCATTGTTAACACTAAACACAGTGACGCCATATCCCTCCGCTTTGTCAGTGAAGTTTCAACTAATTTACCCTCTCTAACATATGTAATGAACTTCTGTTGGGCAGGCTGCGACGTGTGATGATAAAACAAATGGCTCTCACCAAGTACAACTCTGTTCCCTTTGCTGGAAACCAAAGAGCCCTTGAAAAGAATTGGATTGCACGCGGACGTAACATCACTGTTCAGAGTTCGTCACTGTCAAGTCTCACCAGCTTTTCTCAACTCCACCAGACCTTAAAACAGGTGGAAGTGCAACAGACTGAGGATACAACAAAAGTTTGTTTGGAGGAAAAAAAAAAAAAAAAAAAAAAAGGCCTCGAGGTTTCCAACAAAATCCACAAAATTGATATTCAGACAGCCTCAAAGAGTTCAGAGTGAAGGACAGAAAATTAATTTGCCATATTCATCAGGACATGTTGGGTGTTTTGTGATATCTTTTTGAAAGAATCCAACCCTTACTCTAAAGTTTTGGAGCAATGCTGTTTTTAAGTGTTATCAATGTGCCTGTGCCCACTAAACCCTGACCATTGTTGGGTAGCAAAAGACCATTTTTTTGATGAGTTAACTTTTCTAGGGGGAAGGGGCTGTAGAAAAAGTGAAATAATACACTCTCTTCTCTTTCAGGATGGGACCTCTGGAGTGCTGTGTGCCTGATGTGGATTGTCATGAACTGGCTGTCTGGTGTATGGACTGGCTGTCTGTTAGAGCCGGGGTAGGCAGTTTCATTTTGGTGTCATTGGGCAAAAATCCCAAAGCAAACATTGAGTATCATGTAATTCAGATAGTGATGGGAGACTTTGACCAATCATAGGTCATTTCGGAGAGAGGGCGTTCCTATAGGCTGTTCTTTAAATGGAAATGTGCATCTACATTCAGTGGCAGACAAAGTTGCTATTCCAGCATTGGCAACAACTGCTTACACTGCAAAGCAACCAAAACACAGAGACAGACTCATCAAAAAGAGAGTCTGACAATCACTATTAATACTATTAACTATTTACTCTGTTTATCTCGTCCTCTGCTCGGAGGGTTAAGAGCTCCCTAATCTCATTGTTTTCCCAATTTGCAGACATTTACAGCCTCTGTTCTTCTTCTTTGAGCTAGCTGCTAACTGCCAACAGTTACTTTTTAAATCTCCCGCAGTGGATCTCACACATGACACATAAAAAGTCACACCCATCCCGCCTATGGTCCCTTTCTGTCGGCTGTCCAATTTATACAGACACCGTTTCGGCGCTGTTACTACCACATGTAGCACATAAAGAGCAACACCACTCTGTCCCCCATTCTGTGATTGTACCTTTTATACAGCACGGCAAAGAAGCATAGTCTCGAATCACAGTGTGTCCTCTGCCTCACTCACTGCTGTTAAAGACCACCACTTCAGGAGGAGAGAAGGCAGCAGCTCAGTCAGCAGCTGCAGCAACCAAAATCCAGCCAGTGCAAACCCCAGCTCTGGTGGATCAGACAGCCCTGACTCCCCACTGGATCAGCAAACTTTCTGTTGCTGCCGTTACACAGGTTAGACCCAGCCCTGCTGCTGGTCATCAGCCTGCGGTGACACCTGGGGCTGGGGGGTTTGCACCGGCCCAATTTGAGCTGCTACAACTGCCGACAGAAGGTCCTTCTCTAAAGCTGCTGCCCACTCTCCTCCCGGGGAAGCTGTTCACAGAGGTGGGGAGCCAGGCATAGGGACTCTGGTGTGGTGGCTCCAACTCCACTAAAGTGCACTTCCACGGAGCTAAGCTCTTCCACACTGATCCTCAAACAATGCAAAGATATTTAATCTAGACTGTCATATCTCACAAATAAACCACAACAAATCATGATTATGAATGGTTATGGTGGCACTTGGACAACATTGTTTCATTGTGTTGACATTTATCCAGGCAGGTCAACAGAGAACGTGTAGTAAATCCTTGGGGATGTGAAGTGGTACACGTTTGTACTCTGTGTCAGGCCTGCAGGTCGCCTGCCATGTTGGCCACTGAGCGTCTCTGCTAAAGCTGCTGGGGACTCGTCTTGCTCAGCTGGGGACATGCCTTGCTCAAGGGCACCTTGCTGGTAATTGCAGAGTGACAGTATGTCCTGTTCTCTTTGTCTGCCCTGGTTTTCTCAGCTGCCTTTGAAATGCAGCCGATTCTCTGTTTGCAAGCTCTCCTTTGTAGTCATTAGACTTCCATCGCCTCCAAAACTGCCTGAAAAATTCAACTCAACAACTTCACACCTCTGTTCTCCCCTACACTTTTGTCCTGCAGCTCTTAGCCTTATAGTGGGTATTGCAGTCAGTAGTCAGTTGGCTTGGCAGTTTAGATTGTAGTCTGCTGGCTCGGTACTGAAGGCATTAGCATTTAAATTCAACTGCCTGGAGGTATCATAGATCAGAGTCTTGGATCTGCCTGTTTCCAAGTTTGGGAGAAACTTGTTCTTTTTGCATTGAGAGTGAAGTGTCCAAGGCCATTGGAACAACACATGCAAGTTTAACATAAGGCTGAAGCATTTGGGGATTATAATGATGTGAGTTAATGCATCACACATTGGAGACTTTGTTTCAAGCTGCCTGCAGACATCTAAACTGCCCGAATCTGCAAAGATTTGTCTTCTATATGTATATTTGGTCATTTTAGGTGATAAATTGTCCTTTAGATCAATATTCATATCTCTTTAGTCTCTGATGAAAGTGTTGGACTCATACATTTTTCAAAAGGTGTACATTCCATTTTGAAACAACACTGTTTTCTGTGCAAGGCTTTCAGAGATTTTAATACAGAAAAGCAGCAGCATCGAGGTAATATAACATTTTCTGACTCCTAATATATTACCCAAGAGACTGCTGTTTACTGTGATCATGGGCAAAACAGCAATGAAGTAGGTACATGATATGAGTACTGAGCAACCCACAATCACAGTGGGAGAAAAAAAAGGTCCTCAGGGGATTAATAGTTGTTATACAATAGTTACCAGAGTACATGCAGTGTTTTTTTTCTTCAAAGAAACACACATGAGGACAAAAACAGGCGAAAACAGTAGGGTCACTAACCAGCTCCAAAGTTACCACGAGACATGGATGCAATGTTTAAGCCCATCTTTCATCAGGGAGACATCTTGGCTGAAAACTGTTGTAGACTTCTGACAGATCGGACTGGATTTAATGGTTAAAGCTCTTTCTCTCTGCGCAGAAAACCCTGACAACATCTAGCTTATTATATTTAATGTGAAAGGTGAAAATCAGCTTTACACCTGAGACAAGTGACTCATGGGTATTTATCAGCTCCAGCTCTGATTGGTTCCAAACTGTCATGCTTAAAATACGACAGTGCATCCAAGCATCTGTCGTCTCCATCCAAGCAGGACTCAAACATCATTCAAAATGGAATCAGCGCTGACTTTGATAGAGAGCTTGAAAAAGTAAGAGATAAAAAACAAGTAACCACTGTTACTTTTTACACTGGCTTTCATGCTGCTTTCTGCTGTTTACTAACTGGTTTTCTGGACTGTCCGTGACCACAGCGTGACGAACATGTGCTCATCCCAACTCGTCAGATACCTCACTTTTGTCAGACATTCTGAGATGGCATATCAATTAACACCTGTTATGTACATTTGGTCTCATTCATCAAATGTTGGTAAATCTGTGAGCAGATTTGTGCATAAAAACCTACTAAAAACCTTCACTGGATTCATGAACTACAGGGGAAACTTAGATTTGACCATAAGAGTGTGTATGTAAATGAATGCCAATCAATCAGACAGCCTAGTCAGCAATTGGCATACATCCCCACCCATGAATAGCCAGTGACCACCATATAAGGGAGAAAGAAAAACTTTTCGGATGCTGAGACTCTTGTTGTTTTCGGCTAACTTCTGTTAGTAGTGGTGTGACAGGGACAGGTAAATCAAAGGCCTGAAATGAGGGAACAGGTGACGTTAACTCTGTGTCCTCTGTTGTAAGAAGTTCAACGGAAATAATAATAATAATAATAATAATAATAATAATAACTTTATTTATATAGCACCTTTCAAAAACGAGTTACAAGGTGCTGTACAACAGAGATAAAACATATCACATACAATACAATTGCCAGCATAAAAAACCACCAAGAGAAATAAAATTGGCCTTAAAAAATTAACTTAAAAACACCCATCCCCAACAAAGTAAACATACAGTACAGCAATAATAAAACAGGATTAAGAGAAGGCCAATCGATAAAAGTGAGTCTTTAGAAGAGATTTAAAAGAATCCACTGAGCTTGCCTGCCTGAGATTGCTGGGCAGGGAGTTCCACAGCTGCGGAGCACGGACAGCGAAGGCCTGGTCACCTTTTATGATAAGACGGGACCTTGGGACCATAAGCAAAGCTGAGCCAGCGGATCTCAGGCAGCGTTCAGGTTTGTAGGGTAAAAGCAAGTCACGGATATAGGCAGGAGCCTGACCGTTTAAGGCTTTAAAAACAAGTAGTAAAATCTTAAAATCAATTCTAAAACTCACAGGCAGCCAGTGGAGAACAGCAAGGGTTGGATATGAAATGGTTCCTGAAATGGTTCGATATGAAATGCAAAAAAAAAAACAAAAAACAGCAGGCTCCTCTCAGTCACAGCTGCAGTCGAGCACATTGCTTACATCATCGGAGAGACCTCTCTGTCAGGGGAGACCGCAACATGACTCCACTGGAACAGTCAACAACAAACTCAGAAGGTACGGTGATGTACGAGTTTTATTAAGTGTTAAATCACAGTACAGTCATCACTGATAGCTCAGTGTTAGGTCAGTAACGTGGGTCTCACAGTCTCACCACTCAAACAGGTAAATTTGTGGAGTTCTCTCTCCTGATTGAATCAACGGGATGTTTAGGATTTTTAAGAAACCTAATCTGCAGCTTAAATCTGCTACGTGCCAACTAATTTATCTTAACGTGCTATGTTTCTAATCTTCTGTCATGACTAATTTACTTTCGTCTGCAGAAGCACTACAAGCAGGAAGAAGCAGGGGTAGATTTTGTTAGTAACTATGAAAAATTTGGAGCTACTGACATATTGATGAATACCGAAATACGCGTATGATTTCTCTTGTGAACATTTTACACACAAATTCATTCTCCATTCTCACGTTTCATGTATTAGACCAGATTCAAAATACGCTTCCATTTTCACAGGAAATGTACAGTTTCTACCCGTTACGTGCATACAGTCTTTTTCTAGCCTGGTTCCAGACCATAGACCCCGCCCACTCAACTGAGTAGGCTTGCATCTCTGGTCTGGCATACTGCAATGAATTTGCGATTTATCTCGTCCAAACGATGGATGGACCAGTGAACCCCGGGGGTCTAGCGATTAGCCAATCAGCGCCACGCTGATGTCAAGCTGTGCGCCGGTGGGTAACTGGTGAGGATAGCAACAATGGCGACCGCTACAGATCCTACAGACCACATTAATGATGCTATCGAGGTATTTCGCCACTACTCACGTTAATGGAGGACCAAATTAAGGAAGCTGCTAAACTGGATTTAACGGCAATGCAGCTGGGCGTGCACAATGACAGAGACATTTTAAACGGGCAATGCTCGCTTGTTTTCGCCACCCCTGAGGCATGGATACTAATGACGTCAGATTCTGGGTGAGTCGTTGATCTCTACTAATTGGTTAGGGAAAAAATCAAATTCCCTCCCCCTTGTAAATCACTTTAAGTGGAAGCCATGTCAGACTGAAGGTTCTGGGAGCTTCAGTCTGACACTCAGGCTAGGATTTTTCCAATTAACTTACAACATCGGTAAAACACTTTTCATAGGTTTCAGCAACAAGAGCATGAGGTTAGGTTTTGGAGAAACAGTCTGGGGGTTGTTTTATATTCCTGGTATCTGACGCCAATGTCCATCGAAAAGCAGTTTTGACAAGTTGGGAGTGAGCACGGGCTGATGTGACACACCAGTCATACTCATCAAGTGCAGAGGTGTGTACACAGCTCTGGTTTACTGGCAATGGGAAAGCAGTCTATAGCCTATTTGTAACAAGCTGCAACCTCCAGGGCTGAAAATGAAGCCAACACAGACATGCCAAAAAACTGCAGTTCCTTTAACGGCCACTTGAGGCTGTCACCATAGACCCCCACGTTAAAATGTCCACATTTACGAAGAAATAAAAATGATTACAGTCTGATACAAAAAAGGGTTTTGGCCCCAACGTTAATTTCCCCATTCATGATCACTGTAAAGGTTCATTCTCACTGCCGCAATGCGGAAATGCAGGACGGATTAGCGGGATATTCACGCAGTGCTTTTCCACATTTAAACCATACACACAGGCGCCGTATGGAAGCAGTGCGGAATTTCGTGTTGTTGTGTTCCAAGTCCGCGCAGTGTGAACGGGTGTGGGTGAACATGGACGAGAGTAGCAGCATCAGCAGCAGCAGCGAGCTAGCAAGCTAACGTTTAACAAGTGTCAACATCAACTTTCTTTAGCACTTACCACTCTCACCGCAGCCACCAAGCTGGACAATGGACTGTGAGACTTTGTCCTTTAATTCATTGTTCATAAAGTCACCCCATCTTTTATCAAAAAGGACGGGGTGCTGTGTTTATCAACCTTTCTTCCATACTGTCCTGCCTGACTGGATTTCGGACTCTCCCAGGTCTGCGTGAAGTCACTATAAACAAACAATTTCATTGGCCCAGCTTTGTCGTTCCACCGGCGAATTGCGCGGGGGTCAAAGTCTGGGCGTAAACTTTTTTCACCGCACGAAAGTTCCGCCCCGGTATGCAAACTTCCATAAGAACCCATGAAATCAGCTTTTATATTTTTCCGCGAGAATAATCTGCGCGGATATTCTCTCCCAATGAGAATGGACTTTTAGGGGGGTGAAGTGTTATTTTGACGCATTCATTTAGACTTATAGTTGTGCATAGTTAAGAGGTGGGTGTCTCTCAGCCTCTCAGTCAGATCCACCCCTAGCTCCTCCACAGCTCCACCCCTCTCCTAAATATGGTCACTTCTGGTTCCAAATAACAAAGATGGCAGTCTATGATATTAATTGGGTTTCCCTGTGTTTAAAAAACCTGCATATGTGCATAATTTTGGTATAAAAAAGGTAATAGTCTCCCTTTGCAAAAGTAATTTAGACCAGGAAGTCATAAATTAATTTCAAAACCAATAACAGTTTGTACTTTTAATAGATTAAAGGAGATAAAAACCATGTTGTTATTTGTACTGATTTATTGGAACAACAGGTAGTGGGCTTCCCCCTTTTTATTTTCCTTTAAGGTGGAATTCTGGGCTTTAGTCAGGCATCACTGAGCTGTCACAGATCAGTCTCAGCTCTTATATGTCAAGCTCATTCATTTTTACACAGAGCTACACTGAACTGTCTGAGCTAATTACGGTAACATATGTGGGGTTTGTGTTAAGGTGTGGAATGGAGGCTTTGTGTTGAGTTATTCCTATTGGCAGCCTGTCTCCTCCCCGCTGAGTCAATCAATCTGGGTCTGTCTCTTTGTTAACAAGTCCTGTTTCTGTGTGAGCTTATAGAGATTGAGAGATGCAAAAAAAAAAAAAGAAAACAGAATTACCGCCTCACAGTTGTATGCCTCTGCCAAACAGTCAAGTTACAGTTTACATCCATGTCTGTCCAGACTCATATGTAGCCATGACAGTAGACCTTTGACCTTTTGAATATAATATGGCATCACTTCATTATTTTATCCTATTAGACATTTTTGTGAAATGTTGCCATAATTAGTGTAGGGATTCTTGAGCAATGGCCAAAAACATGTTGTGAGGTCACACTAATCTGTTCGTTCATCCTGAGTCCAAGTGGACATTTGTGAAATATTGTATTACAAGAATGGGATGGAGGGACGACAGACTGACGATAAAAAAAAAACAAACAAAAAAACACAGAGGTATTAAACGCTAAATCGGGGAAAATATAAAGAGAGGTTTGTTGAGGAGAGACAAGAAGAGACAGGGAGGACTGAAAAGAGAAGAATATAAGGAACTAGCCCTGTTCATATACACTCACTCGGCACTTTATTAGATACACCTGTTCAACTGCTTGTTAATCAGCCAATCAAGTGGCAGCAGCTCAGAGCATTTAGTCATGTAGACATGGTGAGGACAATCTCCTGAAGTTCAAACGGAGCATCAGAATGATGAAGAAAGGTGGTTTAAGTGACTTTGAACTTGGCATGGTTGTTGGTGCCAGAGACTGCGACTGGGATTTTCAGCACAACCATCTCTAGGGTTTACAGAGGATGGTCCCAAAAAGAGAAAATATCCAGTGAGCCAAAATGCCTTGTTGATGCCAGAGGTCAGAGGAGAATGGCCAGACTGGTTCAAGATGATAGAAAGGCAACAGGAAGTCAAATAAGTACTGGTTCCAACCAAGGTGTGCAGAAGACCATCTCTGAAGCAACAACACCTTGTCCAACCTTGAAGCAGATGGGCTACAGCATGTCACAAAGCTCACATCATCTCAAACATGACAATGAGTTCACTGTACTCCAATGGCCTCCACAGTCACCAGATCTCAGTCCAATAGAGCACCTTTGGGATGTGCTGGAACGGGAGATTCTCATCATGGATCAACTGTGTGATGTCATCATGTCAATATGGACCAACATCTCTGAGGAATGTTTCCAGCACCTTGTTGAATCTGTGACACCAAGAATTTAGGCAGCTCTGAAGGCAAAAGGGGTCGAACCTGGTACTAGCAAGGTGTACCTGATTAAGTGGTCAACTAGGCTGTACACAACTAAAATGACGACTAATTACAAACTAAAAGAAGTTTCTCATTCTACATCTACTCAGCCAAATCTGATGAATTGTGACTTGTGACTGTCTTACATGTACAAGTGCTTCATCTCTTCTCTTGGTCAGCAAATAACAAAATTGTCATTGTCAAATTATTATTGTAAATGCTGCAGATTGTGGTGCAGATTACCAGAAGGACCAGCACAACAACAAGAGCTCTTTACTCGAAACATTCCTTTTGTTGTTCATGGGGAGAAGTCTTCAGAGGTCACGCCTGACTTGTTTGATGTCGGTTTACTCTGATTTTGAATCTGCAGAAATCACAGAGGATCTAAAAACCACCATTTCCTGTTATCAAAAGGAACAGGAAGTATTCAACCATGTTACAAATGTGGTAAAGCATTAAATACTATTGTTATATGACTTCGTTCCATACACGAAGTGTGCCATGTTCATTAAATAATCTGTATAAACATACACCTAAAGGAAGATAATCAATGAAAAGGCCCTGTTTGTGACATGGAGCTGACACTGTGTGTGTTCAATGAAAGACTCAGTGTGTGCATCCAAACACAGTTAGGTGCAGCATGCTGTGGGCTAAAGCTCCAGACACAGACTTCAGAGAACTAGCTACAACGGAAGCCAACTGCTGCGTCATCTCATGTTGACTGTATCTGGGCTAAAAAGTTGCACATGAACACGCCACAAAGACTGCAGCTGACAGCCAACAAAGCGCATCGTTATGCGCCTGCGTGAGAGGAAATAACTCTCCACACCAGCAGATGGTGGTAGTCTGTATTTATCATTCAAAAAGAGAAACTGTTCCCGGGGGGTCTTCGCGCATGGAAGGGCAGGGAGGTTTGCTCTCTCTGTCTCAGGCTTTCTGCGTAGGCCTAGGTAAGGCAGAGAGGCCCCAGAACAGAGCCACACCACAAAAAATATTATTGCAATGGAAATAAAGTTTTCTTTGATAAAAGTGGCCCTGACTGAAGTTAGTTTTGTTCTCACTCCCTCTTGACTTTAGCTCTTTGTTTACTTTCCTCACTTCCGTTTGTCTTCTCGTGCACTAAGCTGAACTGCCAAACAGAGTGACTTAGTTTATCAGGGCCTGATTATTCGACCAACATGTCACTTAGATAATTTGGTGATTGTCATTTGTTTTTTGGGTGTTTATGTTTTTGTTTGTTTCATAAAAGAATGTATGAAAAACCATAAAAACAAAGTTGTAAACTGTGAGTGTATTTGGGGCTCGGGGGCCTGTTATATTCTTTGGCAGAGACAGAGTTGCCTGCCCCTTGTCACACCCTCAGGGTTCAGTGACAAAAACCAACGAGCCATTTTATATTTAAGTCCAAAGTAACCGTGAAAACCTTTTTAAAGTCACTTTGTCTGAAGGAAAAACGGAATGCACAGAAAATATCCCAGGAACACGACACTGAAAGATAGTTTCCTGAGAGTTTTCAAAGAGAAACAGCCTTCAAAAGTATCCCTGCCCTGACAGCACACACACTGTAGCTCCACTCTGTCAAATGCCTCATCTCTCTGGATCACACCAACACACATTCAAATCTGTCAAATGTCCTTTCACCCTGCTCAACAGACGCACACAAACACACGCTCACATGCGTGCTCGACAGCCTGAAACCCCTTGTCATGCAGACCCACACATTACAAACACATGCATAAACATACACATGTTCATACACACACACACACGGCTGACACTGTCAGAAGCCTCGTCATACACACCCACGCAGTCTAACTCAGTCACAGACCCACACTGACACAGATGTGTGTAGACAGTGACTTCCAACCGTCAGCCATCTTGTCCATGTTCCTGATGTGCTCCTTTGTTTTAAAACCACGTTGGACCTGAAAACTCTTAAAGACCATTAAAACAGAAAAGAGTTACCCAGAGTTTAAAGTAAACATCCGAAAATACGTTTGTCAACAGCGCATATTCTAAGTGATATTAAAGAAGCTAAGGATGACATTTTGTTTGCTTCATTAGAATCCAGTATGGGAACTCATGATACTTCAAGTCGATGCTATAATTCAAAAAACGTGACAATACTATTTTTCCTTCAGATTCTTCCAGGCATGACGGGGCAGCATATACGTCTACAAGTGATCTAGTCTGCCACTAAACGCCAAAAGAAGAAGAAGAAGAACGGCTTCTAGCACCAAACCACAAAAAATTATCGTGGAAGATGGCGACGAGTGCAGCTGCAATAATAGCTCCACTTCCATCTGTTGAAGAGAGAAGAGTTTCTCCTGAGGCCAGCATATTTTCTTAATTCTTTGCAGAAGTAGGGCCGCGTATTTACTCTGCACATTCTCACTCCGATCTTGTCACATATCGATGTTCCCAAGTCGACATGTAACATGCAAGGTACCCTGGGTGCACTGATTGTTGAAGTTCTTGGACGCCATGTCAACTTCAGCCTGTTACATGCATTGTGTGTTTTCAGACAGTTGAGGGCCTCAAAATTGTTTGTTTGCTCAGCCTAATGCTGTGACATGATCATGTCGCCACTGTCAGCTGTGTGACTGTGTACGGGACTGTGATTTGCTCAACCTAATGGTGTAGCATGATCACCGAATCATCATCAGCTGTGTGACAAAGGTGCGGTCCATATAACAGATCAGTGTACCTGTGTCTCAATATTTGTTGATCTTGAAGAAAGCCCAAAAGAAATGCATGTGGAGCCAGAGTGTGCAATCAAGTCTGCTGCTAGTGATCAGCACCTCATTGTATTTCTTGGTGTGCATTATTTTCAACTTTGCAATTTAAAAAAGTTGCTCCGAATTACCAAAAAAAATGTGCACGTTATTTTTACTTGTGCGGTGGTGTGTCTGTGTCACTCTGCAGTTACACCTCCAAAACTCTAGTTGGAGGCGGAGGACTGTGTTAAGTGCTGTAAAGTTGAGTTCAAATCAAACTATATTCATATAGTTGATTCAAAACACACATTAAACACACATTAACAAATCACAAGTACACAAATCAACTTCACTATAACTCGCAGCATTCACAGACAAACACTTGTCTTTATCTGGACACATTTCCCCACAAATACAACATGCTAACGTTATTAGCACAAGTCTATGGCATTTTACATTGTATAAATTAGCCTAGCGTCTAGTGATCTTTTCCTCTTCTCATATAAAACCAAGGACAACAGCAACATGTAACAAAGGTAAGGGCACATAATTTGGCTCCATTACAACTCACAACATTCACTGACAAAACAATTGTCTTATACTAAACACGTTTTCTAAACAAATACAACATGCTAACGTTATTAGCGCCAGCCTATGGCATTTTACACTGTATACATTAGCCTAGCAGCTAGCAGTCTTTCCCTTGTCTCATATAAAGCCAGGGACAACAGCAACATGCTAACGTTATTAGCGCCAGCCTATGGCATTTTACATTATATACATTAGCCTAGTGACGAGCGGAGATTTCCTCTGCTCATATGAAGCCAGGATAAATCCCGAAGTATAAATTCCTGAAGGATAAATCACACACATGACTTAAAATGCTATTTTAGTGGAGGCTTTACTGTCTCCACAATTTATTGTTTCTTATCTGTGAAATACAAGTAAATACAAGCTTTGTTTCCACTGAGGGAAATGGTTTCAGCTTACAGAAACAGACAGGAGGTCTGCGTCACCACGACGCTGAGTGTGGGGGTGGGCGAGTTCAACTTTCTGTCAACACTGGGGGTGTTTTGAAAACACCCCCATTTCCACAGGTAACTTAGCCTGTCCCCCCGCTGCAGGAAATAATGGATTAATCCTGGAAAGATGTTGATGTAGCACTTTTCTCCTTATGAAAGTAACACGGCGATTATTTGACTAATGAGAATTTGGTCGGACGAGAGCATAGCGACCAAATAATCGACTAGTCGTCCAGGAGACTACAGCCCTAGAAAAAACAAATCTCACCATCAGGTCATTTGATTTTAGTATTCTATACTTTGTGATAATCTAAACAACAGTGTGAAAAGAGACTGAACACCCCCTCTTTCTGAGCCAAACCACATACTTTACATTTTCAAGGTAGCTCACATCCTTACAGTACAGCTCTCATTTTTTTCTGAATTGCAAATAAGCCAGCGTTGTGTTTTACATGCAGACTGCATCTGGCTTTGTGAGAAGTGAGCTGATAGTATACTACCCACAGTATTTAAATTCCTGTGCTTCGGGGTGTGAGGAGGCCAGTTGAACATTTACTCAATGCATCAGGCTCTCGGATTTGACTCACAAAGTCATTGATAGCAAGGTGGCGACCAGTGAGTGAAACTATCAGCCTGTAGGTACAAACAGATCATGGCTTATGAATTTCAAAACAAAACTTGAGGAAATACATCAAGAAATAAAACCAGTGTCTCAGAGGGCTGACTGCAGGCTGAGGTTTGACCTGGATCTTATATATTTCAAATGTCTTTTAGTTCAACAAACTCTGGCTGTTTTCAACGAGGTAAAAAAAAAAAAAAAAGATTGGATTATTTAAACTTTATAGCCCTCAGCTTCTTTTCAGTCCACAGACTTATGTATTGATAAAGTGCTGGTGTTACTTTCTGGGAATTACACTGGAAGGTATTTTAAACAGTGTTTGATCCCGTAGCTTATGACATATTTAATTTTACACGTTTGTTCTTCTATTTTCTTAGAGCAAGATTTGACAATGACAAATCTGATCTGTAATTTCACTCTTTTATTTTCCACTCGCTGCCCGGGGTTTATGAGTAATTGGTTGATAAATTTTATGATGCAATCAGGGCTGGTTGATGCACAGGCCCCAATAACAGGAGTGACAGAGCTAATCAATATCAAGAAACATGGACCACAGCTGCAATCTGAAACAAGTGTGCTCCAGTCAGATGAACAGCAACTTTCTGCTGTGAGGTCGTGTGCATGCACCTTATCCTCAAGAACAGTTCGTATGATATCCTATGAATTATTGCCCCACAAATTACGTCATGTCCCAAACATGAAGAGGACATATCTTATAATTAAAGTTCACTCAAAGTTTACACAGTTCTGAATATTTTCAGGGGAAAGTCTGTGGTTTTGTGACCCATCCACTGTCCCATCCTGCCTCCTTATGAGACCGCGCGGGACTGCTTCCTTGTTTACTCTCATCAGCTCATTGGTCACGTGATCCCAGCCTTCCAAAATACATGGGTTGATTACATGGGATATATATTAGTCCAGGTGCATTACTTTTCATGGGAACATACAAGCAATTTATGTTTGTGAAGATTCTCAGTCATCCAGGTCATGGTAATCTTAAGTACTCTACTGTAGGCGACTGGACTTGCTTGAGTTTCTTGAAGATGTTTCACCTCTCATCCAAGAGGCTCCTTCAGCTCTAAGGGACTGGTGCAGGGCCACAGGCAGAATCATTGAGTTCCCATGTGTCAGAGTTTCAGAGTCATTAAGGTCACGTGTGTCAGTGACCCACCCGGACACCATGTGGTTCATTAGGGTTCGATGGATCCAGGTGTGAATGGGTGTTAAGGTGCGGACACACCAAACCGACATCAAAGAACTAGCGGCAACGAAAGCCAACTGTTGCGTCGTCTACGTCGCCTCACGTCGCCCTGTGTCAGTTGCATTTGAACACACTACAAAGACTACATCTGACGGCCAACTAGCACGTACGTTCTGCGCCTGCATGAGAGGAAATAACTCAAAAGGGGAAATCGGAAGTCAGAGGAATGCATGAATGCATGAAGGAATGCATTCGTATAGCTACTAAAATGTCTGATAAGTTGCAAATGGCACTGGCATTGTCAGCCCTTGGTCTTTTGCTTGTAGAAGAAGAAAGGAAGAGGGAGAGGAAAAATTAGGAGAAGCCGCACTAAACGGGTGAAATCATGGATACTACAGCGACAGGCTCAAGGGGCAAACGGAGAGCCGGGGCTAGCTCAGAGACTAGCGGAGGCTAACTGGCTGTGCTTCCCTCTGGTCATGCTGCAGCTAACGCTCCGCTAGCCTCTCAGGTAGCCCCGGTTTGTTATTCAGGTTAAAGTGTGAAGAAGCAGCGGGTCTGTGGGGCAGCTGAGTGAAGTGGAGCCTGAGGAGGAAGCACCGGTTAGCCCCGGTTTCACTACAGGCAGATTCACTCGCTACAGGGGCGAGGAAATAAAACCTGAACAGCCAATCAGAGTGATCTCTCTCACTGACAAGCTCTGCTGCCGATTCAACATGCTCAATTGGCCGAAAAGCCGCAGACAGGGGTCCGACTAGTGCAACAGTGCTGGACACACTGCAAAAATTAGGGCGATAGACGCTCACCAACAGCCCGACATCAATGTCTAGGGAGGGATCTCAGGACGCCACTGTAGGTGGGTGAGAAGTGGTGTCGTAGGCCACCTCCTCTGTTACTGATGGTCATTCCAGTTTGACATAGATGGCTTCTTTTACGCCTCTTTCAAACCCTCTGTTTTCCCCGGCCAAGATGTGTCCATTGCTGTCCTCAAAGGAGTGTCCCTTCTCCTTTAGATGTAAATGGACCGCTGAGTCTTGACCACTTGCCTACGATATAGCACTTAAGATTACAACCAGTTTATGAGAACAGCCTGATGCATGAAAGTAAGCTCAGTTATTGAACAGAGTTGAACTCTCAGAGTAAATTGTCTGAAATCAGATGAGAGAGCTATTTATTTTATTTTATATTATTCAACTTTCCACCTCAGAACAAAGACACTGAGCACATAAAACGTCTCTTACTACCGTGGACTCATTACATGTACTTGCACTTTTCTGGAAACCCTTCAAAAACTGTCCCACATCCCATCTCGGGGTCCTGAGTCACAGTTTTAGAAATCTGCTGTCACAAGCCCTTTGGTAATAGTTACTTCATCACTGCTGCTGGGTCTTTTTAGCCGGTGGTAAAGTCATCAGTTGTTGGGCATTTGACATTTTTAGGGAGAAGTACTTCAGATGTTGACCTTAAAATGAAATCATTAGCCGGAAGGAGACAGCCAGCTCAGGCCAGCTATTTTCTTCTCTGTTCTTCTTCTTTTCCTGTGGCCTTCATCTTTACATCTTCTCAGTGTTGCTTATTTTTTCCTCCTTAATGACTCTTTGCTAACTTTAATGATACAATTTCTCTCTTGTATTTTCTTTGTGTCTTTATATATCCCTTCAGATGTGCCCTTTGGACTTTAGGAGTACAAGTTTAGTGCTTTGGTTCAGTGCCACACAAGAAGAATGCTCAGACAGACAGTGTGTGGTGTCGTGTCAGGAGAAGCCTTGAAGGAGGGGTCAGACAGCTTTATAATCGCCGACGCTTTCAAATTAAACAAATTTATAGCTTCAGTGAATGCTCTGATGAGGCTGATTAATATTGAGAAGGATTCAAAGCAGTCTAGCAATGAGGTGTTATGGTGGCTTTAAGTGTTTCTGAACCATGTCAAATATCTGATCAGTAGTGAAAGAAAACAAGTTTTTTTTTTTGTAAATTGGCTCGCTGATAACTCATCACATTGATTTCATGCTTTTAATGTCAGGTCACTGACTGCATTTCTTCTGAAGGCAGTCCAGGTGCTTTATTAGCCAACACCATCTGTATATTATACACAGCACCAGTAGTTATGAGCTGTAATTGTAGTTCTGTAATCACAGGCAGAGACCATTAATAAAGCTGTAGTGCCTCGGCAACTATCTTAAATATATAAACAGTACACTGTAAAATCTGATGAGTTGGTCCTACTTCAAAGAATAAAAGTCTAGAGAATCAGTTTCCTCCTAACTGCAGTCGGCCTCATCAACAAAGCCCTGACAACAACTGGCTGCTGATTGGTCAGGGATTTTGGCATCAGATACTGACACCCAAAGCCATGGCAGTAAGATACGCTGCTGGGTGGCATCAGTTTGCCAAACGGAACCTTTCACGATGTTAAGCTATGTCTCTGGTCGGTTGGACGGCACCCGTTGCAGCAGTATGACACACAGATGGTGTCAGTTCATAACTCAGCTGGACAGAACCTGTCGCGGTGGTGTGATATGCTGCTGGATGGTGTCAGTTTGAAATGCTGCTGTTATCAATGTAATGTAAGAAGCTGGAAAGTCCAACAAAGGTGAAAAGGTGGAAAGGTGATGGGTCCAAAAAACCTCACACTTTCACCGAGGTGTTTGCAGCGTCCCAGAGTATCCACAGCAGATGCAGGAGGAAACCAAGTGTGTAGTAAGTAGACTTGAAAGTCCACTGACAAAGAGGCAATATGTGACGATTTGGGATGAGACAGTGTTGGAATATTGTGATGCTGCCTCACTATTATGTATATATGGTATGATCGCAAAGTAGGGTTGTCTCGCCTTAATCTGCCACGGAAGATGGTAACAGTGCTAAAAAGTGTCAAACAGAACAGGCTTGACAATCTTGCGGGAAGCGAACACCTGCCTCCCGGGTTAAAGGCAGTGGTTGTTGGACCCATCTGCAACCCCTGCTGCCCCCTCTACTCTGACTTTTGCCTCCTTAACTTAGCTTGTTGAACTGCCACATTTTCCCCTGACAACATTGTGCACTGTGAAGCAATAACAGCGACCGACATGGAAGGACGGCTTTTTCGTCGGTGTCTGACACAGGAAGTCACTCACCAAGCGCCGGTATTCGGCAACTTCCAAGTGAGACCAGGTTGGCTACAAATGGCAGCAGCATGACGAGACACTGAGTGTCTTTTGCACATTTGGCATTTTTTTCTGGCTGTCAATAGTTCAAAAATGTTCGACTTTGGGTAAAACGCTGCGCTTGTCATTGTCACTTTTTACTACAATCACAGTGAACGGACAGAACAACTTGCCTCACATCTTACATGTACAGGTGCTGAACAGCAACAACAGTGGAGGTGAAATATGTTACTGTAGACTGCAGGATGGGATCATGGGCAGAATGGGTGCGACGTTTTAATGACACATTATGTGCTGGACCCACTGCGGGATATTTAAATAAGCAGTAGTAGCAATTAACTGCTAACTAAACGAAGAACAGCGGCCAAAAATGGAAGCAAATTGGGGAAAAAATGAGGTCCAAGAGCTCCTTACCCTCTGAGAAGAGGACAAGATCAGCTGCTATGTAACAAGGATGGTATATGATTGTAATGTCATTGTTATTGTTTAAAAAGTGCTGCTGACGCGTACCTTACATGTCACACCTGTCACACCTCTTTTGATTATGCACTGCCGGCATGTTTTCTATGGTCACACACTGGAGTGGAATGATGCTGCCGTCATTTGGCACAGTGTAAACCCAACTTTTTTTTTAAGTAAATCAACTGGTCAGATTTTACAGTGTACATTTACATGCAGTGCCAGTAGGGACTGGTTTTAATAGTGTAGTGTGTGGCTGTATTTTGAATGTATTCAGTATGTTCTTGATAATTGGTTTGTCAGAAAATTTCCAGTTTTCAGGACGCACATGATGTGTCGGAAAACGTTAATGCATCAAAGACCAATAAACATCTTCAATGTTAAATATTGTACACATTTAATTCATTCGCTGACTGATGTTTATGTTGCCGTTATTGAACGGAGTCATACTACATTTATGATAAAAAGTGATTTTCAATTTTTTCCTTGCAGCAGTGGGGGCTGGTGGAGCTCATTATGATGTTGAAACACATTTTTTTCCCTATCTTCTTTGTTAATACGACCCATCTAATGATTTCATATTTTGGTTTCCTGTCTGTGCGTTTTCTCAGTGATGTCCAAAATCTGAAAACAGGCCAACAGAAACAACCAAGAGTACAGCGTTAGAACAAATGTTGCTGTCACAACACTTTAATTGACTAGACACACTGATATTGACCTTCAAATAAGGATTTCTCTTCGAAATGTGCACACAGAAGTTTAGAAAAGAGCATTTCATTCCTGCTTCCGTTTCTCTGTGAACGCATTAAATCAAAGTGAAACCACAGTCAGAGCTTTGAGCTTGCGACCCTCCGTTCCTGCTCTTTTCTTCTCTCTTGGATTCTTTTTCTCAGCTGGACTAACAACTGAGCACAATCTCTTCTACCACTTCTTCAATCAACCAGACCTTACTCGTGGCCAACAGCGACTGCGTGCCCATTAATTACAGAGCTAATCATTATAAAAGAAAAACAAATGCCCCATTATATTTTCCTGGTGCTCAGTCATTTTAATCAGCTCACATTAAAGAATAATATCTTGGTGGAGTTGGATAATGAATAAATGAGGATTTTTCATCTCCTAATGGTGTGTGTGTGTGTACAGCAGTGTGTGTGCCTTCTTTAACTTTGCAGCTTTAGAGGGTGTGTGTGTGTGTGTGTGTGTGTGTGTGTGTGTGTGTGTTTGTGTGTGTGTTTGTGTGTGACAGAGCATTAAGAAAAATGTGTGCACATGTACATTAAGTGTGTACCTGTATGAGTGTATTTGCATATAAATGGATGTATGTGTGGCTTGTGTGTTGCTACTTTTATGCGTTTGTGCCTGTGTGTGTTAAATTATTTCCCAACTTGATTATTGCTTTTTTTCCCCTCTTTACTAAACTACATATTTCCCCACAGGCCATTTCTGATGCCCATAAAATGATGGTTGTTTTGCGCATTTGGGATGTGACTGTATGTGACTGAGAGTAGGCTGGTGCATGCTGGGATATGAATGGGTGTGATTTGGACAGAAGGCGGTGGGAGTTAGTGTCTAGTTGTTTTTCATGCTTCATTGCTTTGTTTGTTATGAGGCCTCTTTGCTCGGCTCGCATGTGCACTTACATCTCAGTGGCGGGAAATCAGTCTGTAAGATGGGATGATTATCACTTCACATGTAAGCTGGGGGATTCTTACACTTTATTAACTCAGGATGCAACTCAACAGATCTGTTCTCCCATCGAGCCCTCGCACTGACATCATTCTGCCTGCTTACAGGGACATCATATTGTAGTAGCAGTAGAAAGCTGTTGGAAAGTTGTATTTGAAATAACTAGAATTACCACTTTGCGGTTGTATGCCTCCACACAGCAGTCAACAGTTTACAGTTTACAGTTTACATCCATGTCTGTGAAAACATGGATGCTTCACACCCAAGATTAATGTCACCAAGTTATGATGCTGAATAATGGCCAGAAAAGTGTTTTTTTTTGCATAATATTGTGATGTCACAATGAAGTTGACCTTTGACCTTTTGGATTTATAATGTCATCCCTTCATCATTCTATCTGACTGGACATTTCAAGGCAAATTTGTTGTGATGAGTGCACAGTTTGGCCAAAGTAAACATGTTTTGTGAGGTCAAAGTGATTTGACCTTTCACCTTTGACCACCAAAATTGAGTCAGTTCGTCCTTGAGTCCAACAAATACTTGTACTTAATTTGAAAATAAATGAATAGATTAATATCCCTCACAGTGTTGTTGAGATACTGAATCCACATTATGGTCACAAGGTCACGGTGACCTTGAACTTTTGACCTGCGATGACCAAATTCTAAGCATCTTTCATTGTTGAGTCCAAGTGGACAGTGGACAGGCGTCTAGAAACATTGCATTCACAAGATGGACCAACGCATCCTCACTGCGACCTCGTCACATGTCCACGTTTGGTCATGGACTTCCTACGTCCACATACGACGTGCAAGGTACCCTGGGTGTGTTGGTTGTTGACGTTCTGGGACGCTGTGTCAACTTCAGCCTGTTACATGCATTGTCTGGATCAAAATACACTTCTGTTTTCACAGGAAACGTACAGTCTGCATACAGTCTCTTTCAAAATAAAAACACTACATTGGTACAACACCATGAACAGATTTTTTTTTTCTTTCAAAAACATATGCATCTGCTTACGTTTAGCCAGCACATGCATGTGGCTTGGTGTAGGAAAAAAAAGAACAGGGTTTGGCTTTACAATCTTACGCAGAGCGAACACTGGCTTCCCAGGTTAAAGTCGGTGGTTGTCGGACCCATCCACCCTCCCTCCCTCCCACCTGCCGTACTCAGACTTTTTTGACTCCTGAACTTACATTGTTGTTTCCCTCCTGACACTGCTGGGCTCTGGTACACAATAATGGCAATCGGCTGTGTATCATGCCAACATGAAAGGACACCAGAAGTCACTGCCCAAGCGTCAATATTCGATGACTTCAGAGTGAGACCGGGCTGGATGGACACAAAGTCACATTGACCTTGAACCTGGACCACCAAATTCTAATCAGTTCATTGTTGAGTTCAAGTGGACGTCTTTGCCACATTTGAAGAAATTACCTCAAGGTGAAATATTGCGTTCACAAGAATAAGACGGAAAAGGTCACAGTGACCTTGATCTCTGACCCACAACTACCAAAATCTAATCAGTTCATACATGAGTCAAACTTGAAATACGATCACTTGAGGCGTTCTTGAGATATTGTCTTCACAAGAATGAGACAGATGAAGGGACACCATGAATACATGTTGCCTCAGCCATGGCTATTGCTGGCAAGGAGGCATAAAAATTCTGATTCAATTCATTGTAACTGGACAGCACATTTACTAATTATTGCAGCTGCCTGAACTAATGCAAAGTGGAGCATTAAACAATACATACACACATATATCTATATATGTAGTCGCACATAAGGGGATTAATAACACATGACTATACCAGACAAGTGTAAAAGTGCAAATAATGGTATATGTTTGAGAAAAGCATCCATCCATTTATTTAGCTCTGTGTGTAACAGGCCAACACACAAGGTAGCCGAGAGGCCCTGCTCCCTCTCCACGTCCTCCAGCCCTTCCTGGGGGGATCCCGAGGCACTCCCAGGCCAGATGGGATTTGTAATCCCTTTAGCATGTTCTGGGTCTGCCCCGAGGTCTGCTCCCAGTTGGATGTGCTCAGAATATCTTCACAGGGAAGCATCCTAATCAGATGCCCAAACCACATTACCAAGCTCTTTTCAAATCTAACTGGCAACAGTTATACCTTGACATCATTCCAGTTCAGTCCAAGACACTCGACCTGTCTCTGAAGGTGAGCCTAGCCTCCAGTGAAAGAAAAAAAAAAAAACTCCAGGCCACTTGTGTCTGCGATCTCATCCTCTCAACTGGTCAGTATCCTCATGACCAATTGGGTTGACTCCCTCTTCACCATGACAGTCCAGTCCAGGATTCACATTACTGCAGCTGCGGCACCAATCCACTTGTCGATATCGTGTTCCATTTCATCCTCACTTATAAAAAAGACCTTAAGACACTGAAACCGCTTCTCTTTGCAGCAATGGTTCCATCCGCCATTTTCCGGCAGAGTGCCAGGGTCTCTGCTTTAGAGATGCTGCCTCTCAGCCCTGACACTTTGTAGTTCGCACTGGAGGTCACAGTGGGATAAAGCCAGCAAAACCACACCATCCAGTATGTTAATTTTACATCAAGGGGATGTGGCTGAGATTTGGATTAAACACCTGCCATATCATTTCAGAAAAAAAAAGCTCTGGGGAAATAAACTGTTCTTGGTTCTTTTATGTGCATGAGCTTTTTGTTGTGTCCATCAAATCTACACAAGAAAGAAAAAAAGTTTACGCATGGTCTCATGGAGCCCTGCACTGGATTGTTTTCCTAGTCCCCCTCCTGCTGGATTTCTGACCATTACGGCTCACTCCTGCACAGTGTGTTGCAAAAACATCTTTTTACTGACTGAAGCTGGGAGAAAAATTTAAGCACCTAGCATCTTGCCCCACTGCTGGATTGCTCCCTCCAGGTTGCTGCCCCAAGTGGAGGAGTTCAAGTATCTTGGGATCTGCAGTGATACGGGATGGACTCTCATGGTGGAGAGGGAGCTGAGCCTGAAGGCAAAGCTTCCGATTTATTAGTCCATCTATGTCCCAAACCTCACATATGGTTATGAGCTTTGCGTAGTGACTGAAAGAATGAAGTTGCAGATAAAAGTGGTCGAATTGAGTTTCCTCCGAAGAGTGTATTGGCTCAGCCTCAGAGAGAGGGTGAAAAGCTCGGACATCCGGAGGGAGCTCAGAGTAGAGCCACTGCTCCTTTGCATCCAAAGGGTCAGTTGAGTTGGTTTGGGCGTCTGATCAGGATCCTCCTGGGCGCCTCCCGTTAGAGGTGTTCCAGGCACGTCCAACTGGTATGAGGCCCCAGGGCTGACCCAGAACATGCTGGATGGATTATATGTCTCATGTGCCACAGGATCCTCCAGTAGGAGCTGGAAAACGTTGCTGGGGAGAGGGACGTCTGGAATCCTTTGCCCAGCCTCCTACCCCCGTGCCCGGCTTTGGATAAGCAGTCAAAACTGGATGGATCGATGTATCAGCGGTCTTTTGGACGAAGGTACCAGCTTCCCGGGAGATGTCTACGTTGCCTCAGCCCTCAGAGCAGTGCAGTTGCAAATAAGTTAATGTTTTCACCCCTATCTGTTTGTCTGTTTGTCTGTTATTGATATTGTAAGCACAGTATCTCTGAAAGTTATAGACAGATTTTAACATGGGCAACCCTTACCCCTCACCCTTAACCCAGTGTTGGAAGGGCCAGCTCTGATGCTAAGGGAACATAAGGCCTAAGTTAGATTGAGATAAACAAATCCTAAGTGCTGAGGGAGCATAGGGTTGACCCCAGCTTTCCCTCTGTTTTCCCTGCAGAATTACTTCACAGTGGTGGTTAAAACTAAATTTTAAATGTCATCTTCCTCCCAACTCCACCGCTAGATGTCTCTGTCCTGGCCTGACCCTATGATTCTCAGCCTCCTGAGATCAGTGATGTAGGATGTTGCTTGTGTTTCTCGCTCCATTTTGGGAGCTCACAGGGGCTGTGTAGTACATGAAAATTTCAGTGAGCTGTTCCAGATGGTGAAGAGTAATCAAGCCTTTTGAATCAGTTAGAGAGAAAAGCCTGTGCGAAGAACAATACAAAATGAATCATATATTCATGTGCAAGGATGACGTTGGAGTGTCTGTGGTCGGCGGGTATGACAACATCTCACCTCATGTGTTGTCATGCATCAGCAGCTGTTGCTTGTATTCATTTGCTCAAAATACAAAAAAGCAAGAAACAAAATATGACATATCAATCTGATGCTTTGTACCATCATTACTTGGTGTATTTGAGTGTTTTTCATACATTTAAATTATTTACAAATATGCAAATGGCTAAAAAGCAGTCTAGGGAACAACAGCTTATAAGTAAACCTCCAAAAATACCACCAAAATATAAATAAATAAAAATTCTGCCATGTTTGGTCCTCACTGCTGTGTTGGTTTATATATCTGCAGCTGCATGCGTACACATTTTATGTCCACATCATTGTGTGGACATCAGAGGAGGTTATATTACATATCGTAGAACCCAGTCGCTCTCATGTGACACTCCTGCCCTTCAATCAACTGTCTGACAGAGCAGTGTTCAGCATGGTGATGGTGACACAAAGCAGTGTGTTGCACAGCTGCCCAGACTCTTAACTTTGGTGTTCAGAAGTTTTCAGTCAGATTGCAGTAAAATTAACAACACACCATTAAAATCCGTCATCCTAAAAGTTTCCTTATTGAGGTCACAGAAGTTGAAGTAAATGAAGAAATCGATTTAAAGTTCAGAGCTTATCACAGATATGAATCATTAATGCAGAAATGGACTGCAATTTGAGTTGAATTACAGTTTAAATGAGAAAATTTGTTCTGAAATGAGGGGATTATAAGAAGGTGACACCCATCTTTACTAAGTTATATGACCAAGTTGAACAAATTCTGCTGCTACAGTGCAGCCCTAATGATAATAATTAAAGGTCATCTATGCACTTGAAGCCTCAGTTTTACCATGTGTTGCTCATGCAAAAGAAATACCGAAACCAACAGAGGTAGATCGTGTACGTGGGGTCACCCCATGAATTATTACTGCAGCATAGACATCATAACACACTTCACTGCAAATGTTTTCCAATTTAAATAAATACTTTTTGTTCAGTTTCGTGCAGGCTGTTGAATCTGAGTGAAATGATTAATGTCCTCCAATAAAATAAATGGAAAATGTATACTGTTTTTATGCACAGCAGACAAATGTGTTTACTGTTATTTGGCCACACTGTTGTCGTTGTCATTATATAAACTCTTGATTTATTGTTGCTAGATTTATTTTCAATTAGTTAGCTGTCACTTTGAATGGCACTGTTTCACTGATAAACTCAAATTAGCACCTTGAGTTTATAAGCCACCATGAACCCATCAAGTTCCTCTTACAGTTTGCATCTATGTCTGTGAAACCATGGATGCTCACACACATCTTCCCCCCGACAGCACAGAAGATCTATACAACCAGCACAGTTTCAAGGTGGACACCCAAGATTAGAGTCACCAATTCAGTATCTGACCTAATGTCTACCTTTCTGTTCCTGAGATAGGATGCTGACTCCAGTTTATCATGTGAGAAATGTGTGTGTCATGATTGGCATATGTAATTTTTACTAATGGCCATAAACATGTTTTGTGAGGTCACAGTGACCTTGACTTTGACCATCAACAATCAATTCAATGGTTGGATACAAGTAACAGGTGTTGCCAAGTGGACGTTTGTGCCAAATTTGAGAAAATGGTCATAGTGACCTTGACCATTGACTACCAAAATCTTTTAAGTTCATCCTTGACTCAAAATGGACGTTTGTACCGAATCTAAAGAAATTCCATCAAGTTGTTCCTGAGATATTGCGTTCATGAGAATGAGACTGACTTAAGGTCACAGTGACATTGACCTATGACCACCAAAATCAGTTCATCCTTGACTTAAACTGGACGTTTGTGCTAAATTTGAAACTAAAACTAATTTTTAAAAAAGTCCCCTCAGTGAGTTCTTGAGATATGAAGTTCAAAAGAATGAGACAGATGAGGTCACAGTGACCTTGACCATTGACTACCAAAATCTTATAAGTTCATCCTTGACTCAAAATGGACATTTGTACCAAATCTAAAGAAATTCCATCAAGTTGTTCCTGAGATATTGCGTTCATGAGAATGAGACTGACTTAAGGTCACAGTGACATTGACCTATGACCTTTGACCACCAAAATCAGTTCATCCTTGACTTAAACTGGACGCTTGTGCTAAATTTGAAACTAAAAATAATTTTTAAAAAAGTCCCCTCAGTGAATTCTTGAGATATGGCGTTCAAAAGAATGAGACAGATGAGGTCACAGTGACCTTGACCACTGACTACCAAAATCTTTTAAATTCATACTTGACTCAAAATGGATGTTTGTACCAAATCTAAAGTGATTCCTTCAAGTCATTCCTGAGATATTGCATTCATGAGAATGAGACTGATGCAAGGTCACAGTGACCTTGTCCTATGACCTTTGACCACCAAAATCGAATCAGTTCATTCTTGACTTAAAGTGGACGCTTGTGCTAAATTTGAAAGAAAAACAATATTTTTTTAAAAAGTGCCCTCAATGAGTTCTTGAGATATGGCGTTCACAAGAATGAGACAGATGGCTTAAAATTGCAATAATATATGTCAGCAAATTGTTACTGACCTTGTATTATTTAATTTCATTGCAGTTAACACGATATTTAATCAAGAATCAATGAATATGAATGAATATTTCATAATCAATGTCAGCAAGTTCCAGTTTGACAAATTGAGCTTTAGTACCTATCAAGCAGTGTGTATTTCCTGGCTCAGGAGATTTTTGCAAAAAAAAAAAATTTTTTTTTTTTTGGTAAATATTCATATTTTTCAAAGTAGTTATAAATTATTTTTTAAGACATTTAGGTCATGATTTCTGTGTGTAACCAACAAATCAATTGTAACTGCAGCACATTTCCGAATTAGACTGATTTGAGAGAATTCTGCAGAGCTTCACTCCTGCTTGTTGTGCTTTAATAATGCCTCAACAGTCAGACTCCTGCGTGGGCAGGGGTTCCCAAAAGCACTGTAGCGCTAATCTTTCGCACTCCCCTCGCCAAGGGACAAACATGATCTTAGCATTGAAACATATTCTAAGAAGGAGGCCAAGCCAGGTAGTGTTGTAATGGGATTTATAAAGACTAAATACACTCACAAATAATGCCCTTGTAATGCAGCAGAGACACGGTCGTCAAAGAAAGCGTTATCCAAACCACAGTCTAATCCTGCTGAACTGTGTCCTGCTGATCAGGTTTGTTTTTTTTATTTCACTTCTTTCCTATAATGTGACACCTCTCAGCTTACTCTCTTTGAAACAGAATAAGAGGAAAGGAGGCGCACACACACACTTGGGTAAGTCTGGACACACACACTTGATCTCTTTGAAATGCACACACACTCCATGCAGGCTGCTAAGCCCGGTCGGGACTTGGCGGGTTGCGATATGGCCGGCTTTATCCGATTCCAGCCTTATCTTAAAAGTATGTCTGAGTGAGTGCGACTGTGTTTGTGACTGATACATTTATGTCTTTTTATGTGCATGACTACCATCGGCTCTGTTCATGTGCTTGTGTTTGCCTGCAAACTGTACACGTGTGTTTTGTAGTTTGTACTTTAGGGTGTGTGCTGAGTTTGTTTTAACTAAAGCTGGATTCTAGAAGCCAAACGCAGGGCAGGTGTTTGTCATGCGTTCAGGCAGTTAGCTGACGGACACAGAAGCAAATACAGACAAGAAATGAAAATGACAGGTAGTAAAGTAAAGTACTAAACATTTATGCTGATATTTTGAACATGATATTAACTTGTATAAAATGCTCTCACAGACCTGATCTGTTCACCACAGTCATAATTTCGACCTAAGTGGTTTCAAAATGCATGGCAGGACCTCATTGTCAGCCGTAATATAAGAATGTGACATATCAATAGAAGGTGAAGGGTGCAAGAGTCAAATCAATAGTCCAATTACATCAGTAAATGTCACATTTTTATTGTGTCTAGACCAAAAGTTTCATCTCTCCGTGTAAAGAGATGATTTCATCCAAATATCTAAATGATAAAAGTTTTCAGATTGCTGTGTTTCATGTTTCTGTTCACACCTTCAAAAAAAAGTCATGTTTTTGCAAACCTCCAGCCGTTTGATTTCCAAAACTGCAACCCAATTGCCAGAAAAAATGTTGTACGTTTCTGCAGATGACAGATGTGTTACCATCCAGGTCGCACACACAATGCACCCAACCCTGATACCTGCCCCTGTGGATAGCAGGCCCAGAGGGCAGTGGCTCCATATTACTTATTCGGGCTGAGGCTGACCGGGTCCTGTGGCCCCAGACGCTCCCCCCCAGGTCTGGCTCCAGGGTGAGCTACTCTAAAGCCCTTTTTAGATAGAAATTGTGCAAATTTGCAGGAAAGCCCAATCAGTCTTTTTTCAGCATTGGCAGTATAAAAACAAAATCGGGGAGTGCAGCAAAATGCCGCCTAACTACTTTTGTTTATATAGAATGCGCCTTTTTCGGGGCAATGGGGGGCGTGAGCAAGTAACAAAACGTGTAGCTCAGCGTGTGACGTAAACAGTGACGTGGGAGGGAAGCCGCGGCTGGTCAGTCCTTCGGTGATTCTCTTGTAAGTCGGCCCGTTCTTCACCGTCCCCGTCATCTGATGGTTAATGGCCTCTTCGTTTGCGAGGACAAGGAGGGCGCGCAATTCCTTTTCTCCCCAGTTGCTCATCTTTACAATGTCTGTCAGGTTTGTGTTTCCCTCTTGCTACCAGCTGCTCGCTAATTCCTGCTATCAGCTGTTTCCTGTTTATCCACCGCCAGTGGTCATCAACAGCTCCTCCCACAAATCATCAACAGCTCCTCCCGTTGTGGAAGGCCACCTGAGTCTGTTTAAAAGGGTTCGGCCAATATGTCTACCCTACTAGGTGGAAAATTGGGCGCCTCGGATCAACTCGCCATCCCGCCTCTGTGTGTATAAACGCTCGCAGCTGGCCGGCAAAACGGCCCAACATTCGCGGAAAATCTGGCAGTGTAAAAGGGGCCACTGTCTAATGTCTGAGTCATCAAGGTCTTCTTGAATCACTCTTAGTCTGGCCCCTCCCCTTGGGACCACTTTGCCTTGGGAGACCCTGCCAGGGGCTGTTAGCCCCAGACAACACAACTCCCAGGATCACAGGGTCATGCAAACCCCTCCACCACGTTAAGGTGGCGATTCTCGGAGGAGCAGATATATTGCATTTGCACTTTATTGTGTAGCAGATACATTGAAATGTTATGTTCCAACAACACTGTGGGGAGTTTAAGTTTAGACACAAAAACACTTGGTTATGGTTTGAAAAAGATCCTGTTTGGCCAAAAATACCCTCTCCTGGGGGCACCACCCCCATTAGAAAAACCAGTTGCTAGAAAACAGCCACATTTGGGGGCTACAAGGCCTCTGGAAACACAGTGATGACTCCCTTACTGCTTTTGCTGTTTGTTTATCATGTACAATGATCTGCAGTTTGACAAGGTGACATGCAATCCCCCATCCCCTCCACCTCTAGATGACAAAGTCAGCTCATATGCTGCATTACTTTAGATACTCCAATATGATACTAATGAAATGTTTAAATGTTATGTATTTGTGGTTTGCAGAAAGAAGACTGGAGACTGGGGTGGATGTCACTGTAGTGATGTACAAATATACTCTAGAACACCATGTCATCACTGTTACCGTTACAGGTGCAACAGAGTACTCTTCTGACCACACCTGATTCCACCTATCAGTGTTGCTGGGTGATCAGAGATGAAACTGGCTCAAGGCGCTTAACTACACAGCTTTAAACTGCATTTTAAGTCAGATTTTGTTACCAAAGTTTCCAAATGATAATAATAAATACAGTACTTGTGTTTGACACTAGCATGGTGTGCCAGCCTGTTCTTATTCCCAACTCATCAAATACCGCCATTGACACAGACACACAGAGACATCCTTTGCGGTGGTATGATATGAACCAGGTGGTGGCTGTTTGTTACGTTGCCAACAATTACTTTAATATAAACAGAGAGAAAGTCAATGTAGCGGTGGCACGGTGGTGCAGTTGTTGCCCTTGTGCTCCAGCTTCCTCCCACAGTCCAAAGACATGCAGGTTAACTGGTGACTCTAAATTGTCCGTAGGTGTGAATGTGAGTGTGAATGGTTGTCTGTCTCTATGTCTCAGCCCTGTGATAGTCTGGTGACCTCTCCAGGGTTAACCCTGCCTCTCACCCAGTAACAGAAGCTAACAGAAATTGAATGAAACATACTGAGCATTGTGACAGACGGCAGAGAACTGGAACATGCAGAAGTAGTTTTGCTGGTTTCTTTGAATATTTTGACACTTTTTGCTGAGAAACTGGGTGAATCCAGTCTGACTACAGATGTCGCTGACAGCCATTATCGTCAAAACCAATTGAAAACATTAATCTGGTTGGACAGGTTACATCTTTATTTACTGCCGGCCCTCCAGTAATAATTATAGAGTCCCTAAGGCAAAAGACAAAAACTGTCAGTTGTCCAATAGCTCTCCATCACAGCAACAACTGTGGCCACTATGGATGTGTGACTGCAAAGCCTCTGAAGGCTCATGATACAGAGAGCGTATGGAGGGAGGGGAGGATGGAAGAAAAGAGGAGAGGGGTGGAGGGTTGGGAGGAAAGAGGAGGGGGATTTGAAAAGGGGGGAATATAAACCTGGTCACCAGCTGTGCGCCCCGTGTTTATTTAGCCAGAGCTGCTGGGTCGTGGTGAAGACAGGGTGAAAGAAGGAGAAAGAAACTTGTGACTGGAGGGAGGACAAGAGAGATGCAGGGTTTATTAAGGTACTGTGGGATGAATGGGCCTCCAGGGAGAAGAGGGATGGGAGGGAGGGAGGTTAAAGAAAATGAACAAGACTGGGACGGAGGAGGATAAAAAAAAAAAAAGAGCAGGGAGGAGAGAAAGAACGGAGGGAGGGAAAGGAAAACAAGAAAAGGAGATGAGGGAGGAGGAAAGAAAATGGAAGGCAGGGAGGCCAGACTGGGGATGTGAAAGGCCGTCTTTGTTTGACGCACGCTTGAGGAAAGCTAAAAATACTGGTAATACCGTCTGGACACCCTCCTGCTTCCTCTACACCCGCCATGAGTGTGTGTGTGTGTGTGTGTGTGTGTGTGTGTGTGTGTGTGTGTGTGTTACAGATCACATTTCTCCATGGTAAAGATTTGGGATTAACCTCAAGGGTCAAGTCCTCACCTCCCTGCACAACCGACACACACACACACGCTCAACTGACACACATATTTTAACACCCGCACAGATGCACACCCATTATAGCACGCACACACGCACACACACTGCCCCTGACACCCAAACACCCCTCTGGGCTCATTCTCCAGTTTTTAAGCGTCTCTTTGAAGTGTGTCTAAATGGGAAGGATTAGTGTAATAGTCTAATGTTACAATGACATACTTCTCTCCACATCTTGCCACCGTATATCATGGTGTGCTCCCCCTCCCCGGTTCCTCCGCACCCTGTACAACCCAGATGTCCCAGCTGCTTTGGTTTCTAAAAGTTACTGTCCCTCTGCCTGAGTGAAACGGTCAAACAGATGGAGATATTAAAATTTTGGCCATCAGTTATGAGGATTTCAACACTAAAATCTCTTTTTGAACCACACCACATGTCAGAGCCATTCTCTACTGTATTGCTGCATTAATGTACGTCTGATCCATCAATCCATTTCTACTGATTCCTTTAAAGGGACAGTTTCAATTTTTTGAAGTGGGGCTGTATGGGGTACTCAGTCACCACGCCCCCAGTATGGAGAAGCAGGCTGGAGTCCCACATGGACGCTAAGCAATCTTCAGACACCTAAAAGAAGTCCTGCCTAAAAAAATCAATATCAGATTAAGTGTACGCTATATCGAGAGTATTTTCACTGCTTTACCGTGTTCTGGGTTCAGACTACAAGACATTTCTGTCCATTCTAACAGGCACTATGCCACAGTTGGTGATCGTAGAGTCATAAAACTGCGCTGTGAACTGGCCGACAGATATGACAGACTACACGAAGGTCCATGACCAATCATCTCTGGTCGTCTTTTACGACGTGCATGATCTCGTTGTCCTCCTCTTATCCGGGTCCGGGTCGCGGGGGCAGCAGCCTCAGCAAAGAAGCCCAGACAGTCCTCTCCCCAGCCACTTCCGTCAGCTCTTCCGAGGGAACCCCGAGGCGTTCCCAGGCCAGCTGGGTGATGTAATCCCTCCAGCGTGTCCTGGGGCGGCCCTGAGGTCTCCTCCCGGTTGGACATGCCCAGAAGGCATCCTTACCAGATGCCCGAACCACCTCAACTGGCTCCTCTCAATGTGGAGGAGCAGCGGCTCTACTCCGAGTCCCTCCCGGATGTCCGAGCTCCTCACCCTATCTCTAAGGCTGAGCCCAGCCACCCTGCGGAGGAAACTCATTTCGGCCGCTTGTACTCGTGATCTCGTTCTTTCGGTCACTACCCAGAGCTCGTGACCATAGGTGAGGGTTGGAACGCAGATCAACCGGTAAATCGAGAGCTTCGCTTTCTGGCTAAGCTCCCTCTTCACCACAACGGACCAGTTAAGTGCCTGCATCACTGCTGACGTCGCCCCAATCCGCCTGTCAATCTCCCGCTCCATCCTACCCTCACTCGTGAACAAGATCCCGATATACTTAAACTCCTCCACCTGAGACAGGACCTCCCCCCTGACCTGGAGTGGACAGTCCACCCTTTTCCGGCTGAGGACCATGGCCTCAGACTTGGAGGTGCTGATTCTCATCCCAGCCGCTTCACACTCGGCTGCGAACCGTCCCAGCATGAGCCGGAGGTCACTGTTCGATGGAGCTAGGAGGACCACGTCATCTGCAAAAAGCAGGGACGAGATCCTCCCATCACCGAACCATCTGTCCATGAAAGTTTTGAACAGAATCAGATTATTCTTGTCCTATTTTTCTTATTATGACTATTTATTAAGTCACTATGGTTCTTCAGGTCCCTGCCGAAAGGTTATTGTAGTCACGTAAAAAGTTCCATGAGATGGGAGGAGCTACGTTTGAAGTACGGCATGCAAACTATGGAAGTCACTGAATCCTCCACAACAAGTTCCTGCAAATGTTTCACAATAAAAGCCTGTTTAGAAAATGAAGCGATTCTCTCAGCTGAAATGATAAGGGGATTTTAATTTGAAAAAGATACAGGAAGTCTTTAGTTTGAAATGACAGTGTGATACATTAAATTCAACAGAACACACGGGAGCAGATAAAAAGTAAAAGTAAGTAAAGTAAAGTAAAGTAAGAATAGAAAAATTCTGAGGTAATAGTAAATAAAGAAAGAAGTCATAGAAGACAAAAAGGAAATAAAACATGCAAGATTTTCTGTCGGGATGTCCCAGACGTGGCAGTAGTTGTCGTCTACTACGACACACTACACAAGGTAAAACGACACTCGTTCATGATCCGAGCTGACACCACACAATGCTGTGTCGGGCTATAATCAGGCTGATATTGTGTGGTCTGAACCTGGCATTAAAGTCAGACATCAATTTCCAGCTGGAAAATGGAGCCGTTATATCTTTCTCCTCTAAGCCAGACTCCAGTGAGAAAAACGCTGATTTAACATTGCTGAACACAGTAACTTCTGCTCTACTACTGCCTCGGTCAGTTGTTTTGTTTGTGTTGTGTGACTTTGGTGTTTAGTTTGGATTCACCAAAGTCACACAATAATACAAAGCAACTAATTAATTGAAGCAGCAGTAGACCAGCAGCTCCTGCGTTCAGTGAGCTAAAATAACTGTTTTTCTCAGTGGAGTCTGGTGGCTTTTACCAGAGCATAGATGTGGACCTGAAGCTATCAGCAGCTTCCCCGCTGGAACAGGCTGTCTGACGGAAAGGTGAGGCGCTGAAAATACTCTCAATATAACATACAATTACACTGATATTGGTTTTCTTAGGTGGCACTCTTTTAGGTGGCTAAAATACATTTTGTTGCTGACCCCTCCACGGCAGTGCATTGCTTCGCTTCTGTGTTGGACTCCAGCCTGCTTCCCCAAACTGGGGGGGATAGAAACTGACATCTACTGTATGTAATACACTTAAGTACCCCACCCAACCCCCCCTCAAATAATCCAAACTATCTCTTTAGTATCTGCATAGTGCTTTCATTTTCTTCATCCCTATCTGCATTCTGTGGGCTGAAGTCTTTTCATCTTGTTTCGTCAGGACTTTTCTCCCTGATGCCAAAAATTATTATCATGGACGGCACGCAGTAATTCATTATCATCATCATCATCATCATTATTATCATCATCTACATCATCATCATCATTTAATCTGTAAATGTGCCACATTTAGACAAACCTTTCATCTATGGTCCCTGGGCAGTTTAAAGTGAAAAGGTAAAAACAAGTCCAACAAAGTTTTGGCAGCTTTGATCCGTTGTTCAAAAAGGTCTGTCCGGATATCCTCTGACACTTTAAATCACTCTTGACCCCCTCTTGCCCGCCTGCCCTGTTCACTGGATCATTTTTCACCATGTCATCTGCCTTTAATGTAAAAAGATGAAGCTTATTCATTTCCAGTATCACAAACTGCTTCAATGCGGATCATTTACTATCCCAGCGCCTCCAGGAAGTTGCAGTGTTATAACAGGAACAATAAACATAAATTCAATCAATCTCCATGAATTCTGGGCAACACTGCAGTTTGGCCTCACTGTGCTGTTTATAAGGTACGATCACAGAGTGGGGGGACAGAGTGGTTTCACCTTTAATCCAGTACGGGAGGTAGTAACAGCACCGGAACGTGTTGGTATAAACAGGACGGGCGGTAAGACTGGATCATGTACAGGACAAGTGTGACATTTCAACAACATGTAAAACATGTAATGTGTAAAAGTAGCTGTTAGCAGTTAGAGGCTAACTCAAATTGAAGAACAGAAGCCAAAAAATGTTTGCAAATTGGGAAAACAATAAGGTCAGGAGCTCCTTACCATACGAGCAGAGGATGAGGTCAGCTGCCATTTAAAAAGGATTATTAAGTTATTGTTATGTAAAGCTCCCAAGTATGAAATTTGTTAGGCACAAGTAACATGCAAAGACGTACAAAAAAGTTTCTTGGCGCCATACCCTAAACCCATTTCCAGGGGTCATACTTTTGTTACTCTTTTGGTACTCAAAGCTAAAGTTTTTGTCGAACCGTGTCACCATGGCGAGGCCTTGAATTCCCATGTTTCGCCACCAAACAGGAAGTGGTTTGTAACTCCAGCATAGATGGTCCAGTCTGTCCCAGCCTTCAGAGCTTTGATGACAGCCCTGCCCTGAACACATCTACATGTCAATATTTACTTATAGTTATGGCACCTTCTACTAGCAACAGGAAATGACATATTTTATACTTTCATGTACTACTCCAAGCAGGTTGACCAGATCCACCTCAAATTTACTCAAAAAAGTCTCAAGACCTTGATGATGCTTTCTCATGAAAACTGTGAGTTTTCATCAGATGGCGTTGTTATGGCATGGTGGCCATTTTGCATGTTACACCATAAACAAGGAAGTTGTTCTCGCTTAAGCATACATTGTCCAATCTGCTTGAAATTTTGCATGGGTGTCACGGTGATTGCACCACCTGCTGACAACAGGAAATAAGACTTCTCAGACAATTACCTTTTGATTTACATTGAATTTACATTTTGTGGTCTACATTTGATTTACATATCGACACATTCTCACTCTGACCTCGTCATATATTGACGTTTTGGTCATGGACTTTCAACATCCACATACAACGTGCAAGGTATCCTAGCTGCATAAGATTGGTTTTTGATGTTCTAGGACACCGTGTCAAGTTTAGATTTCACAGGAGATTTAACATTGACAGACAGTCTCTTTCAAAATAAACGCAAAGTGACTTTTGGTTTTTCCTTCAACCACAAACACACATGATTGGGTTTAGCCTAAAGAAAGTTGTTAGGTTTAGGAAAAAAGAACAGGGTTTGGCTTTAGAGTCTCACGGGACAGGAACACCGTTCTCGCGGGTGAAAGTCGATGTTTGTTGGACCCATCCATCACCCCTCCCCCCTACCCACTCAGACTTTTGCTGTGTTAACTTTCATCCTTGTCCCGCTGCGATTCCCCCTGACATTGCTGGGCGCCATTAAACTGTAACGGCAACCACACACATATCATGCCGATGTTAAAGGACACCTTTCTTCGTTGGTTTCTGACGCTGCAAGTCACTGACCAAGCGCCGGATTTTGACGACTTCAGAGTGAGACCGCTGTCGACATATAATTAGTGTGCTCTCCAGCGCCATATAGTGGACAAAGGAAGAAGTATAAAATATGAAAAAGGCAACTACAGTGCCCATGCTCTAGAAGGATACACCGTCTCACACCTGCATGCTGTGTCTGACTTTCACAGAAGCAAAAAGCCGCATCAGCTGGCATCCTGCCAGTAGCCCCTACGGGTGTGAAGGTGCAAGGTCCTGTTCATTGCTGCTTGCAGCTTTAATTATCATCTTTATTTTTCTTCATTCATGATTTCTCTATACTGCCCTACAAAGCAAAAAGGCAGTAACTGCATTTTTGGTCGAAAATGAGTTATTATCATTTTCATGACATTCAAGGCATCCTTTGTTATGTGACGAAATATCTTATCTCAAATGTGTGTCGTTTTGGAGAAAAATGGTAGTCTTTTGTACAGTAACTGCAAAAAGCCCTAGTGAAACAAAGCAAAAGTACAGTAACATCCATTACTGTATTCTTGCTTTGTTTCATGTCAGTTACTGTACGTTTGCTTTGTTTTACTTCACGTAAAAACAACCGTGTTGCCGCACAGTGAAGTTACTGTATCCATGGCGATTTAAATCAGTCACTGAACACAGACAGCCCTTCCCTACACTCAAGTAGCCTACAGATTCATTTCAAAGCATATTCTGCCAGGATTTAATCATGGCACTATGTAGAGGGAAAATGATGGTGGAGATGGCGCTGAAACGCAAATATCCAGAAACAGGTAAGAATCAATATTTATTTTACTCAAGCATTACTCACGGACATCTAGCTAGCTAAATGCTATTTAGCATTTAGCTAGGTAGCTAGCTAAACGCTAAATGCTAAACGATAAACGCTAGCAAGCTAGCTAGCATTGCTATTATAATAGTAAATGATAATGATAGTAATAATAATAATAATAATAAATTATATTTGTATAGCGCTACAAATTTCAAGAATCTTAAATATGATATTGATGTAATTTCCAACTTAATTATATGAGAAATGAACGCCACACTGTAACATGTTACCTAAATGTAGCCTATTTGAGCAGTAAATGCTATTTTGATGTAGATAGATACAGTAGATAGACAGACAGACAGACCTATTATATTTATTATTGTATGCATTGTTATATTCATTTCTTTGAGCACTACTGTGGTTTTACATGCATGCCACTGATTGTCTGTCCTTTTCATTTAGGGGGTGATCACACAGAAATGAGACACTAGAGACGTGGACGCTTGAAACACTGGAAGCACTTATTCAATGCGCGCTAGCTACTGGCGTCTGACGCTCAAAAAAGTTGAAAATATTTTAACTTTTCAGCGTCTACGCGTGTCTATAAACGCGTGTCTAAAAAGAAGCGTCTAGAAAAACGCGTGTCTAAAAAGACACTGAAAAAACGCCCGTCTAAAAATACGCTTGAACGCCAGTCAGACGCGCCATATCATAGGAAAACAATGGTTTTACTGGCATCACGTTTCTAGCGTTTCATCTCTCTGTGATCGCTCCCTTAAGCTGTACGTGAAGATATTCCATCAGAGGCGGCGAGACCTGTCCCCTGCTGAAGAAATGGAGTGGACCATCCTGGACACTTTCCTGGATGCCAGCGTGGACAGCCTAAGCCTGTATGACAATGACATTACAGACCCAGACTGTAGCTATGTTTCCATCTAAAAGTGATTTGAATCATTGGGAAATGTGCATTAAAAGAAATACGAATCCTGTGTGTTTCCATTAAATGTACGGACTTTGGTGAGAACTACGAACTCACGCGAGTTTTCCGCAGAACAGGAAACAAAACAAGTCTCGCATTCTTCTTCTTCTACGTTTTCTGGCGGTTGGCAACCAGCTTGTAAATGCATTACCGCCTTCCCGACCCAGAGTGTGGATATCACCATGGAGAGAGGTGCGCTACGTCAGACTTAATTCCAACATAACTGTTTCCATCCCCCGTTTTGCGAATCAACATTTTTCGAATCAACCAAAACCCGGCTAAGGCAAGCGTATTTTAGTTTGTGCGAATCAGGGGATTTTAATTCGAATTTTGGCATTTCCATCATAATTTTCCGATGCAATACTTCTAGATGCGCATCTAAACAGGCTGATGGAAACATGGCTTATGTCCCAACCCCAACCCTGACGATGACTTTGACACAGACTGAAGTGGAACTTGGGGAGCCAGTGGAAGAAGTTATAGAGAAATTATAGAGTTGTCTTTATAATCCATGACTAATTGCAATCAAATTATGATTAAATGTTTACTAATTTGAAATATGTGTCCCATTTATTCATTTCATTCAGTACTTTGTGTTTATTAGCCTACTGAAACAGATATACTGCACCACATAAAATCAACAACTTGTTCATCTTAGTTATCATCACAAGAGTTTGAAAAGCCTTAGAAAAACCAAGGCAAAATTATTTTGTTTTGCTCTGTTGAATTGGAGTTAGCCTAACTTGCCTATATATTGCGTCAAAGTGAAGTTGTTTTGCAGTGCTTTAACGTTAATGTGATTTGTTGTCAGTATTGCAGATACATTACAGATACAGAAACACCCAGATACACATTAATCTAATATTCACACATAATAATGTGGTTTTATTCAAAATAAATTGTCCCTATTTGGGGCCTTGATACAGCTTAGCAATGTGAGACACTTTAAGCAGCAATTTCAGCACCAGAACAGCTTCCAGGTGGAAAATATTGGCCTTAAATGGTCAAATTACTTTGGGTTTGGTATAGCCATGTTCAGGAAAACAAATGATTCCAATTGGTCCAAATACAGTGTATCTAACACACTTAGAGCTCAAGGTGTGACAAAATAGTTTTTGAAGAATCTGCAGTTACTGCCTTTTTCCTTGGTATGGTGCCACATTTTTGGTAAGCAATACAAAGCAAGAATACAGTAACTGCAAAATAGGGGTAAAACATCAAATCAAATATGAAGATTAATATGTACAAAGAATAAGCTAATATAAAGTAACAAAATTGTCACATGTCCATTAATCTACCTACAACTACTTGGGCTGGACAACAGGATAACTTTAAAGTCATTTTTCTCAGTTCTGCACTCTGCGTAGTTACTGCCTTTTTGCTTTGTAGGGCAGTACAATGCTCCATAGTGTTTGTCCACAAAGGAAGTTACCATTTCAAGCAATGAATCTTAAACAGACTGCATTTCAAACGAGCCCTTCCCAGTCCTCATGTGGACAATTTGACCTCTCATACAACCACAGTTTAGTCTCCGTTGGTGTGTTTCATGTTTCCAATGATTGTTTAAGGTTCCACACACAGCACACGGTCCTGTTTGATATTGAATGGTGAACCAAAGGGAATTCAGCCCTTCTCTGTGAGTCATGTTGTTCCGTCTGATCCGACATCTGCAAGAGGCCGTGAGGACAGAGGGAGAACAGAGAGGAGAGGAGAAACCAAAAAAAAAAAAAAAAACAGCCAGGGATGTGCAGCAAATGGCTGGCAACGGGAAAAAAAGGGAGGTTGGGATAAAAAGAGTATGGATGTAAAAGATGGCGAGAGGATAAAAAGCTGATTAGATGGCGAGGGAGAGGTTTGAGCAAAGAGGAGGGAGTGAAGCAGTTAAGGGGATGGGATGACTAAAAGGAGAGGAAGAAGGGAAAGATAATGGCTTGAAACTCTGTTAAGGTTTCAGAAACATACGATTCAGCTCTGCAGGGGGGCTCGCTGTCTCTCTGCCCAGAAAACCAGCTATCCAGGGGAGAAGCCCTGAACAGATCAATAATGCATACACACTTGAACACACAGGGAGAGAGAGCGAGAGACACATGGTCAAACACACACACACAGAAATATGCACCCAAACACACACTCACTCGGATGAAACCAGTCATTATCCTTCCGAGCATTTTCAAAGCTGACCCCTTAACTGTAGCAAAATGTTTCCCTATGTAGTGTGCTGATCGTAGAAATCCCAGCGGGACCCGTTTGTATTACATGTAAATAGTCAGTCAGTCAGTAGGTTGGGTTTAGACAGAATAAATAGTGCACGAGTACAGCGGAAAAGCTCTCAGAGAAGGAGGACTGAGTGTTTCAGAAATATCTGCTCTGCAATACTGAAACCATGTAATCAGCCTTAAGTGACAAGATCCTTTTATCCATGTTTTAAAATGTTGAGCCACGGTGACAGCACTCGGCTGCTCTGATGGTTGTGTTTTTAAGATAATCAGTGAGACAGCTTTCAATGTCTCTATAGTACGACTGGGTTCATGCGCAGTCTGATGCATAGGTTCATTGTAATGAAAATATTATACACGTTTTCTCTAGTAACCCTTTCAAATTGTTTTAAGTGTCAGAAGAGCCAAACCCCCCGCTTCTTGCAAGTCACCTTAAAATAGCGTTTGATCTGACAGTTTGTATTGTAAAGCTGCGGGAATCAAAACACTCGAGGTGTAGTCGGTGCGATGCTCTCAACAGTTTAGATGCTGCACACTTTAATATCGGCCTCTGTAATTCAAAACACCATTTCGTGACCTGAAGCATGTCTTCACAGAACGCCGACATTCAGATATAGCTTCCTCACCTGCATCCTAATTTAAATGCACCATACTTTTTTTTATTTCTCTTCTTCTATAAGCATCAATTAAATGACAAGCTAGGCATCTAAAGCTACGACAGTCAACAAGAACAGCTGCTAACAAAATGTGCTTCCTTTAAAGCCGCTACAAGGAACTTTTAACTGGATATGCAAAAGTCTCTGGTTTCTGCTGATGTCTGTGCGTGACCTACAACAGCAAATGAGACCATCTGTGTGAAGATAAGCTATTTCTATATAGTGTATATCCATACCTTTAGGAAACTGTGTCCGGGTCCGCCCCAGGTCGCTTCCAGGACGAAACGATTTACGGCACTCAGACGGCACACATCATCTTACCTAGCTGCTTACATTTATAGTGACTCTTATAAATAGTCGCTATTCCTCCTCCTCGACCCGACGTCCGCGGGGAGTTAAAATAGCAGCAATCATCGGGTAAAAGTTCTGTGAAAGCACTGGACTCACCAACAGTCAGCCACGTCTCAGTCACACAGAGAAAATCCAATCCTCGGGAAGTCAGGAAATCCTTCAGAATAAACGTTTTGTTCGCTAGCGATCTAGCATTTACCAGCCCAATCCTGGCAGGAGCCGGCGGGTCCACGGCGTTAGCTGTCCGGGGAGCCACACACAGAGGCCGCAGGTTGCGCAGATTCACCCCACGCCAGCGGGGACGAGGAGAGCAGGGGCCGCGGGGCTGGAACACCTCATCCGGGCCGACGACAGGTACCAGCCAGACATCGACAGGGTCCAGTGAGTGCCGAGAAATAAAGAGGCGAGGCACCGCTCCATATTCAGTCCAAGAAGCCGTGGAAGTGCTCTCCAAACAGGCCTTCAGCCTTACCAGCCGACCGCTGGGTTTACCCCGGTCGCGGTGGTGGTGGCGCTTACGCCGGAGAGGTGGAGCTGAGGCACGGCAGAGGTGAGCTGGGCAAAGTTTCCCGTCTTGTTGTTTCATTCATCCCCAAAACAAACACATGCGCAACCAGGTAAGCGTCTTTACGACAATACGCGCTAGAGCTCATGGGAAATGTAGGCTTCATTCTGGCAAAACACTCCCGCTTTTGTCCACAGGGTCGCCAAAATCAACTCAAAATGAAAGTTCCTTGTAGGGCTTTAAATACAATCCCACAAATTGAAACTAGCATGTCTTTCACAGCAACATACTAAGAATTTTGGTTTAAGTAGAAATAGCCAGTGTTGGGCAAGCTACTTGGAAAATGTAGTGAGCTAAGCTACCAGTTACTCTACACCAAATTGTAGTTTTGAATTATTATTTTTTTTAACTTTATGTTAATCAGGGTTTTCTCATTGATCAGAAAACTGTCAGCCAAACATGCATGCAATGAAATGTCCAGTTGAACTGTTTACCATGAAATAATGACTTAAATGAAAATGCTGCTCTGTCTTTTTGAAGACTTTGTGACATTTGAACATGTCCTCCAATGACATGACATCATCTCTCAGCCTATTGCTCTCTATCTTTCTCTCTCCTCTTCCTACTCAATGCATGTCTCTGTCTCGGCCTCTGTCAGTCGGCTCTCTGGCTCTGTCACAAATTCAAAAACAGAATTCCAAAATATATGTTTCACTCAATAAAACCATAATAAATAAAAGACAGTAATATAAACAATAAAAATGACAAACCTAAATTAAGCCTTTTCTTTTTTGGCACATTAGAACATGAACATGTCCTGCAGATAACACGTGACATCGGTATGTCTCTGTCTGTCTCCTCTCTTCATGCTGTCCTCTGTCTCTCAGCTCGTCTCTCTGCCCTTGTTGTGTCTATTTCTCTGGTGTCCACTGTAGATCCACTAAATATATACAGTCTGTGGACATGACACGTGAGAGACACGTCAGAAGTGCAGTGTAGCCAATCAGAAGCAGAGTAAGGCGGGTCTTGCCAAGAAAAGCCAACAGCAAAGCAGCAATCAGAATAAACTGAAGGATCAGTATGTGATGTCATACTAAGTGCTTCCATCGTTTACATGCCTCAATGTGCCGCTGGCGTCAGTCACATGACTTATCATCAGTTTTATTACAATATTCTTATCCAGAACTCCACAGAAAAAAAAGGCCGCTGCACTTCAGAGATTTTCCTGGAAAAAAGAGCTTGCAACTTTTGTGGATGTGAGCTCAAAGAAGATCTGATGAAGGCTTACATGTCACAGAAACTTCTAATGAGCACTAATGTTGCTCTGGGAGGTTAAAGCAACACTTACCTTTCTGGAAATATTACGCTTTGCTTTGTTTAGGTTAAAATGCTATTAATAAGCTGATGGCACACTAACATGTAAGTGAATTCAACCAGAGATAAAAACTCATAATTACACCATTTACATATGGTTCTAAGAAAACTCCGTCCAATCATTGCATTTGGACCAAATGCAATGGCTGAGCGTCCTGTCTGTCTTCCCCACGTGGAGGCCTCCGACTGATGTAACCGCTCACGTAACACCCCCCAATGGCGAAGACTGATGCAGCTTCATCCTGAGCTAAAAAGGGACGAGATGGTCGCAGAGTTTCTGCTGGACAGGTATTTTTAGTTTGCCTCTAATGTAACATAGGCTATAACGCTATATATGACAACACAGCACCCAATTGCTAATGGCTAACATTAGCCTACAGTAGCGCAGCCTCTGAAACATTAACGTTATCTTCCTTGTGCGTTTCCACTTACTAGTAATGTTAACACTACTATCTAATGTTAGCACTGTAACTTTATTCTAAACCTCATCACTGACTCCGGTTGAGTTTTAAAACTCTGGGGTTGCGTTTGACTGTCTTGGTTGTAACGTTACACTCGCCCTCCTCTTTCGTGTATCTAACGTTACCTTGCCAACGCCTACGTCTGTCATAGATGTAATGAGGACGTAATGGAGGAGGGGGGAGTAGGCCTTTGGATGGAGGTGGGGGTTGTGGATGTTCAAATTTTTTCTAAGCGCTGTGTGAAATGCAAGAAAGGTAAGAGTTGCTTTAAATAGGCAACAGTTTGCTAACATTCGGACGTCAAAAATACCGCCACTTGTTCAGCGATGTCCTCGTCAGACACCAATGAGAGAAGCCCTCCTTTCGCTGTGGTATGATTCACCACCAAGTGGCGTCAGTTTCTAACACAGCTTGACGACCTCAGTTTGAAAAGTCCACTGAACAGGCGACAATATACAAGTTTGGGAGTGAGAATATGTTGAGCAAAAAAACCTCAAGCAGATGATAATGTCTTGAGACTGTGTGTCCATCCATTGGTTTGGAGTTCCACTGCCCCCTTGTGGCCATTAAATCAAAGACTGCAGCTTTATAAATCAAGCTTATGTACGTCTACCAACAAACAACATGTAAAGCCTGAACAAACAAAAGGAAAAACCTAAATAAAACTGTCTCTGAAGGGACAGAAATGCCTCCTTTTCTGGCATGTGTGAGAACATCCTCATGAATATTGATTTGACAGCTGTCACAAAAATACTGGTATGATTTTGGACACATCCATATTAAAATGTTCTGACAAACAAAGGAAAGCGTTTTTTCCCCTATGGGTCATTCCCAAACTGCAGTCCTCCTTGGCAATGAAATGGAGAGGGCTCTTTCATATTCTATAAGCTCTGAAATAGGAAGGGATCGGATTATGCTCTGCTTCAGAGAGGGAGAGAGTGAGGAGAAAATGATGCTGTTGTACTGTAATAAGAACGGTGAGAAACAGACAAATGACAGAAATTAACAGGAGGAGAAAGAGAAGCCAGCACTGGAGAGAAAAAAGACAGAAAATGAAGAGCTTTGGTGACCCAAATGAGGAGGCATATTGTGAAGAGAGATGAAGAACGTCTCATTCAAACTGAATCAGTTCTACCCACCAATGATCTTGCTCCCTTCTTTTCTGCCTCCATGTGTGTCACTTGTGCTTTTTTGTCTCTCTGCATCCTCCCCTTTATCTCTCACATACACACACACACACACACACACATTTCATCCTGTCCATACATTTACCAACGGAAGCGTGCCACATCCTCAGATGAATACATTTTTGGCAGACTATTACTGCTTTCCCTCCTTTCATTCTTCCTCCCTCCATCCTTCTCTTTTCACGCCAAGCTCTTTTCAGAAGTAATGAATGCCATAATCTGGAGGGGGAGATGATTTCATCCAGAGCTTTTAGCTGCTGGACCGAGCATGAAAGCCTCAGTCTGTACATCCAGCATGGCGTTCCCTTTGGGACACTGTTAGCAACACAACTGGCTTCGCTCTCAAAGCAAATGATTAAACTGAGGGCTTCTTTTCTGACCATCAATATAGGAGTCTCAAGATCTGTTTGCGAGGGACTTCAACCAGCCGATGATGGCGAGAGATTTGTTAGTTACTTGATCCATGCAAATCTGCTGTGCGTGTAGATTGTAAAGGGAAAATCCCAGTGCAGATCACATTTGCCAAGCACACAGGTCTCTGGATATTAGTAATCCTGTTGTCCATGTGTCTCATAAATTTAACATGAATCGCTTGTGAAAACTGACAAATGTTGGTTATGTTTGATATGCTGACTAACAACAATGCACACATGCTGATATGTAATGGATGAGCGGTTACTAGAGTTCTATTTTTGAGTGGTCTGGATAAAGGCATGGACCTTAAAGGTGAACGCCACCGATTTCACACATCAAAGTCTGTTTTACAGCTTTTGGGAGAACTAGTGCACATGTGAAAAAAATATTTATAAAGCCTTTTGTGGCTCGTGGGGAGGCTTGCCAAAGTCTAATAAACTGCCAATTGTCAGGGCTGGTTGGGGCTGGAGACTACACGTGTAGAAGTGAAAATAATCAGTTTTTGTGGAGTTAGAAAGAAGTGAGCTCACCAGACCTCTGCAGCCCGCTCCTCACCAGCCTCTACTGGCAATAACACACCTGAATCTCAGACCAGACTGTGGTGGTTGAGTTGTATTGTGGGTAATGAAGGCACCAAGTTTTTACAAGAGAGGAGAATATGTGGAATATAATAAATATATACTTTTTTTTCTTTCATAATTGTCCATCATGCGCCCCTCAATGCTGCACAAGTGTATTGCTAAACTGAAATGCATCATAATAAATATATGACCTTTGTGATCATGAGCCAGTTATTTGTGTATAACCCATGTAATGGGGAAGGTTGCCATAACGTGACTAATGCACTGATGGGAGTGAAGAAGGAGGTAGTATAAAGAGTGAAAGTCTGCGTAAGGTGGCAGGTTGAGTGGGTGGATGGGTCAAACAGACACAGGACTTCCTCCCAGAAGACTGATTTTCATTTCCTGTGTAAAAGTAAGCTAATTTTACAGTATGTGGTCACCATATTTATTTTCTCTGAACCTAACCTATGTAACCTTACTTTCCTAAACCTTACCTACGTAACTTCCCTAAGCACGCCTTACATAAACTTACTTTCCAAAACATAACCTACGTAATTTTACTTTCCCAAACCTAACCTATGTAACCTTAATTTCCTGAACCTAACCTTCGTAACTCTGCTTTCCTAAACTTAACCAGCATAACCTTTATTTCCTAAACCTAAATCATGTTACCTTATTTTTTGTAAACTTAACCTATGCAACCTTACTTTCCTTAACCTAAAGTACCTAACCTGACTTTCCTAAACCTAGCCTACATAACTTTCCTAAACCTAATCTATGCAACCTTACTTTACTCAACCTAGCCTACATAACTTTCCTAAACCTAATCTATGCAACCTTACTTTACTCAACCTAGCCTACAAACTTTAACTAAACCTAACTGACGTAAGTTTACTTTTCTAAACCTGACCTACATAACCTTACTTTCCAAAACCTTACCTATGTTACTTTCCTAAGACTAACCTATATAACTTTACTTTCCTAAACCTGGCCTATGTAACCTTAATTTCCGAACATACGTAACCTTACTTTTCTAAACCTAACCTATATAACTTCACTTTCATTTTTATATCATGATTTTCGTAAACAGAACCTGCGTAACCTTGATTTTCTAGCCTACGTAAGTGTTTCTTTCTTTCTATAAACCTAACCTTAATTTTCTTAATCTACCCTACACTACCTTACTGTTTCCTAACCTCACCTACATAACTTAATGTTAAGTACATTACTTTATCTAACTGCCCAACTGCGTGTCCTTTCCTAAACCTAACCTAAATAACGATGCCTGTCATGAGGCACTAAGTCGTTAGATATAAATATACAAATATTTACCTTCATGTCTACAGGCTTTTTGTAAATGTCTGAATAAAAAAGTATAAAGTCTAGAACACAATTCAATCTGTGAGCCCACCTCTTGCTCTTCAGCTTCTTCTTCTACCTATGAATATATCTCACATTCATATAGTTTTGGTGGATAAAGCACAAATTGTATCTTTAACCCACATTGATTTGGGTGTCACAGTGTTGAAACAGGAAATTGCAGCCCATGTTATTTGACTAAAATGTCAAAGCTTTATAGAGGTCAAGGCATTGTGGATGGAGAGACACAGACACACGCGAGGTGTGAATACAAATTCCAGTAGGACTAAGAAATGGCTGCAGAAACTGAATCTGTAAATCACAGAACAGCCTGAAACAGCCCCAAGGCCTTTTAAGTCTCTCTCATGGCTCCATCGGTTTGTGGGATGGAGTACTTCAACCATGTCTGCCACTGTGGTGACAGCACAGGTTGGGTGAATTTTGTCATAGCAACCGCTGCAGTTCTAACAGGAGGTGGGGCTGGATATCATTTTACCATTCACATGTAAATATGATACCTGAATTCTGGTAGCCATCAAACTCTGTTGACAAAAACAGTGGGTTAAAATAGCTAAGCTTCCTATTGGAACTTAAAGAGTTGTCATGTGGGGCGTTGGTAGCTTAGTGGATAGTGCCAGCGCCCCATGTATAGAGGTGATGCCTCACTGCAGCGGTCATGTGACATAATTGTTACTCTACATTGCATGGTTGGTTTCACACCAAGCAGCAACTTCCAAGCTGAAAAATTAAACTGCAGTTCCTCAAATGGCCACTTGAGGCTGGCTCCAAGAGCAAGACAATTTTCCATAGACCCCCCCCCCCATGTTAAAATGGCAAACTTTAAAGCAGAAATAAACACGCTGGCAGCCAAATATGGTCACCTCTGACTCCATAAAACCAAGATGGCAGCTGCTGAAATGCAGAACTCGAGGCTTCATGTAGCAGCCTGATGTAGCAGTGGCTACCTTAATTATTATTTTCAGTCCATGTTTTAAATGAGACACAAACACTGGTCTCCTGAGTGAAAGTCTGGTGTGTGTTTGACCAATCCACCAAACTCTGTCTTTCCCTCTTTTTCTATATTATTGCAAATTTACTTAGCAGAACACTGGAGTTGCTGGTCTACAGTTGCCTCAATCAGTTAGTGTGTAAAGTAAAGCAGTGAAAATATTCCAAACATAAATACATACATTTAAACTGATACAGATTTTTTGGGTGGCTAATTTTGCCACAGCCCTCATCAACAGCAGTACATCACCTAGCTTTCATGCTGGTAAATTTGCAATACAGTACATAAAATTATAGCTGCTGCGCAGCGATGGGTCGGGTCCGGACATTTTTAGGCAATTCTGAGCAACAAGCAGAAGAACTGGAAGACATTTAGGAATTTAGCAACACAATCTGCCTTTTGCATCAGCTGAGGCTTGAACTCACAACTTCTGAGACTAAGAATCAATTTCTATCTCACTGAGCTAATTAGTCAGTGACAATTCATGTGTAGCTTCACAGATTGACTAAGCCAGACGTGCAGGTTTAGCAGCCGTCCATGCATGGAAAAGCAGATTTCAAACCACTGTAAAAAATTCAGTTATTAAGACAAAAATCTGAAAATACAAATATTGCATCTAGACAGCATGGAGATGTTGGTAATTTGTTTGCAACAATGATTGATTTGCTCCATAAGTGAAAAACTGATGTTTAAAATTGCCATTTTTACATTGACTCCAATTGTTCACATTAGAGCAAAATTCAAAATGCTGTCAAAAATTCAGTTTTTGAGATAAAATTCTGAAATTTGCCACACATCATCTACCATGACTCTAGAATTTTGTCATTTTTTTCATGAACATTGAAGATTTATTTAGCAAGAATTTGCATGTATATGTTTATAGTACCATTTACAGTCAAACATTTTGATGCACTGTAGGCTCAATTTTTGATAAATCAAAAATCTGAGAAACGTAGTTTTTGTAGGACAGTCTGAAGATGCTCTGTAGTAAGTTTGGTGTCAATTGAGCAAAAATTGTGGGAGGAGATAGGTTTAAGAAGTTTTACAGTTTTTGAAAAAACAGAGTGATGAACTTCATAATTTTTAATAGGTTTAAATGTACAAAAGTTTCTTCAGTATTGGGGCTACAGTTTGATGAAAGTTGTGAAGTTGTAGCACGTATGGTTGATTTGTTAGGAATTTTCAAAGTTTTGAACTTTAGACGCTTGCTGTAGCGCCACCATCAGGACTATTGGCTTGAGTTTACAGCTGAGGATATCTGGCATGAGACTGGACCTTTGTGCAAAGTTTGGTGAGTTTTCACCCATGGGAAGTATGATTTCCTCAGAAGAAAGAAGAAGAAGAAGAATACCTAGGATTACAATAGTGTCCTGGCAGCTCAGCTGCTCGGACCCTAATAAGCAGAAACATCAAACAGGTGAGACCACCATATTCAACAATATATCTTTAGAAGTTACAGTTACAGCTGAAAATGACAACGGAAAGAAACATGTTTGCAGATCTCACATATTTTTGCAATTAAAAACAATTGCCTGTTTTCTAGCCAGAAGTGTTAGTGCAACATCACAGTGATCTGGTCTATGAGCAGACAAGAGGAAGACTGTTAAAGACTCCAGTGCCACTTTTGGAACTTCACATTACAGTCTGATTTTATGCCCATCTGGGTATAAAGTCAAGTTCAAACCAAATGTAGCAGGGGGATAGAGAGAGTCAGGCACAATTGGCCAATCAGGAGGGGAGCACTGCAGTTGTTAAGAGGCCCATGAAGCACAGGTGTGTAAGCCTCACTCATGCTCCTGAAATCACTCCGGTGCACATGCTCCTTTGGTAAGCCAAACAAATCCTGTTCTGAGATTATTTGTTTTTAAAGGTAATGTAGGGGTGCAAAATGCACCCTGAGGTATTTTATTTGTATATAGTATGTAAATATAGAAACTGTGTAAATATGTGGGTCTGCCAATAATTTATTCTTTTTTTTGTAAAGGGTCCTAACAGTCCTACAGTAGTGCCAGGGGCAAGGTATGAGAATGCCTCCTTATTATCAAGCATTGTTTGCATGTCTGTAGCCTGAGATTTAACACGTGCTCTGTTAAATTTACAGGGAAAGTGCTGATTGCCGTTTACGGCCTACTATTATATTTGGATTTTGTTTTTAGTAGTTGGAGTACATGGCTAACTTATAACTGTTTTTTTGTTGTAGTGCTCCAGCTGGTGTTGGCCTTTGGTCACAGGAGCAACTGGTGCAGTGGGAGTTCACCTGTTGATTTGTGGTGTTATCCTTTAAGGTTTGCTGTGGCACTGGTATTAATTTGGGTGTGTTTCTGTTGGGGTAAAGAGGGTTTATTTTGTTTTCTAGTTTTGGCATTTAATTATTTCTCGTTTTGTTCACATATAGTATACTGCCAGTGCACCAGCCTGCTGACCGGTGTGCCACCACCACCTGCAGCGAAATATTTGACTTTTTTTAACCTTTTTAAATTGATGTTAGCGACCCTCCACCATAATAAAACAGCCTGTTACGGCATTTTGACCCACACTGACTGTTTGCTTCGTCATTGAAGTTTGCCTGTGTGTAATTTTAGAGCTTAGCTGAGTGTCACACAAAGATTTGCGACGAGATGAAACCACTTTAGAACGTTGCAGAGGAAAGTTGCAGTGGTGTGAATTGACCTCAACTCAAGCCGGCTGATGGTGTCACCTGTGAATCAGTTGGTCAAATCACAGGTTGCTGGTTTAAGGCTGGTCACCTGTTTCAATGGCCAATCAGCTTTTAGTGACCGCAGACAGTGTCATTTTGACTTGACTGGCAGACGGTGTGTTTGCTTGCTGCACCAGGTTCTCCTTCCGAACCTTCCGTTTCTGTCCTCACGGTGTCGGACAGTGGGTGGCTGCTGCTGCTCGCTGTACATGAAAGTAATTGCCTGTTTCAACATGTTGCGTTGCAAATCTTTGGTCTGAACTGGGCACAACAGGAGGCAGGATGACTTTGCTGCAAACTAAACTGCATTCGTGTCATGCCAGACCAAAGGTATGTAGACAATTTTAAGTCAAGTTTGTTTTAACCTCTCCGAATGGGAACTTTCCATCGACACTATCTGTGTCACTCAAGAAATAAACACTATTAGTAATAGCCGTGTATCTGCAGAAACAAGCAGCCCTCCAGCTATCAGTATTAATTTAGAACACTTATGAGGCCTCTATGTCAGCACCATACAATTGTCTGAAAATAATGCATACCCTGCGGCCAATAAGAATCAACTATCCTGTGAGGCTTATTAGTTGTTGAATTGACACTGTTGAACTGCTGAATAACCTTTTGCTTTATTTTATTATGTACTGCATTTTATTATTGATTACTCTTATTTTTTCCATGAGAAGTAAAGATTTTTTAAAGCTGACTGATGAGTTTCATGCCTCCTGTCAGCTGAGACAAGAAACACCCACAGCTAATCTGTCTCTGTGTCTCCCTTATTGTGTTTCTCCCAGTATAAAGTATGAATCCATCCACACCAGTGACAAGAGGTGCACCACTGGGATGGCCTCACAGAGGAGAAGGACACGAGCCAAGAGGTTACTTAAAATAGCTGGAACGTGTCAGTGTGGCTTTCGTATGATCTGTACATGAAGGTTGATGTGTGGGCTGGTAAATATGGCTGCGGCTGTTGTGGGCAGCTTCTTCATACTATTGATTTTCTATCTGTTGGTCTGACACAGCCGACCCGCCCACTCCCTCACTGCCAACAACACACATGCATAATCTAATAGAGATGTCTCATAGACAGAGAAGAAGCATGTGCACAAAAACATGCACAGTAGAACAGTCAAAAGCAACATACTTTATAGACATCAGAAAAAAGCAAACCAACGTCACTCAAATCTGTTTTAGTCTTCGAACTGGACAGGAAGACACCGTACATGTACTTTTTATTTCATTTACTTTTCAGTTTCCTTTTACATCTCAAATGATTTATTTTCAGTTATTTAAAGACACAATAACAGCGTGCATAAATTATAAAGCAAATTCTAATCAATTTAATCATTTGAATCTCAGCTAGCACAAACATAAGTGCATGCACACTGTAATGATATGTGCTCTGCTCCTCTCACTTGGAAAAACCTTCAAAATGAGTTGAAGCTACGTAAATTGGTCTCTCTGATTGTAAAGGTCGCATAAGTATAAGGACGAATCAGTCGGTTCTTGTCGTTGTGTGTAGGTGTTTAATTATTTCCATGTTGCTGTATATCTTTTCTGTTTTTTATTGTGTTGTTGTTTGGCTGTAAGTTTTTTGTACGCTGCTGTCTTGGCCAGGTCTCCCTTGAAAAAGGGTCTGTTGGTGTCAATGGGACCTACCTGGTTAAAAATTGGTTGAATAAAAAATAAATACATCTGATTGGCTGTGCCAAAATACACAGATAGGTGGGCACTAATATGTTAGCATAATAGCAGCTTGGTCAGTGGCCCTTTGCTTCAAAATATGACGCTCTACATATCCTGTAGCATCGGTTTGGACAAAACAGTTTTCATGTCCATTTACACTAATTCGATACAACAGTGTGTTTCAAAATAAACTTCCGTCTTTAGGTTTCAGTAACAAACTACTTGGTTTAGAAAAACAATCATGGTTTGGGTTTAAAAAACTAAGTGTCTTATAGAAACTGAAAGAGTCGTCGTGTGACATAAGTTGTCTTTTGGCGGCGACCTCCAAGCTGAAAAATACAAGTGCCAAAAACTGCTAATGGCCACTTAAAGGGATAGTGCACCCAAAACTGAAAATTCAGCCATTATCTACTCACCCATATGCCGAGGGAGGCTCAGGTGAAGTTTTAGAGTCCTCACATCACTTGCGGAGATCCAAGGGGAAGTGGGTAGCAACACAACTCCACCTAATGGAGGCTGACGGCGCCCCAGATTCAAAGGTCCAAAAACACATAATTGAAACCACAAAATATCTCCATACTGCTCGTCCGTAGTGATCCAAGTGTCCTGAAGCCCCGACATAAAAAGTTGTTTGGAAAAACGTCATTTTAGCCTCATTGTAGCCTGTAGCTCTAACTGCCTCTCTGGGCACCGTGTGCCCTTGTGCAAGACTGTTAGACATGGGCACCGCCTTCATGTGTGTTCTCGTACTTTCGCTGGTCTTGGGCGCAAGTGCACACATGTGAGCATGGTGCCCAGAGAGGCAGTCAGAGCTACAGGCTACAATGAGGCTAAAAACAGAGTTCAAATGAGGTTTTTCTAAACAACTTTTTATGTCGGGGCTTCAGGACACTTGGATCACTACGGACGAGCAGTATGGAGATATTTTGTGGTTTCAATGATGTGTTTTTGGACATTTGAATCTGGGGCGCCGTCAGCCTCCATTAGGTGGAGTTGTGTTGCTACCTCCTCTCCCCTTGGATCTCCACAAGTGATGTGAGGACTCTAAAACTTCACCTGAGCCTCCATCGCCATATGGGTGAGTAGATAATGGCTGAATTTACATTTTTGGGTGCACTATCCCTTTAAGGCTGGCTCCAAGAGCAAGTCAATTGCCTTAGACCTCCATGTTAAAGTGTCCAACTTTAAAGCACAAATAAACATGTTTACAGCCTGGTGCAAAAACGTTTTTTTGTCTCAACAGTTATATCCCCTGTTCTTGACAACTGTGCAGGGTTGAATTTTATGCTCATCCGTTTACATTTTATATAAGTCATAGGCTGTCTGTAAGGTGTCACCACTGTCGTTGACTCAGATCCACCCCTGGCTCTTCCACAGCGACACCTTTTCATCCAAATATGGTCATCTCTGGCTCCATAAAACCAAGATGGCCACCGCCAGAATGCCCACTAACCTATAGTTTACATCACAGTGACAGATTGACATCATACCACCTTTCGCTACAGTTTCAATGTTTATATCAGTCACAAACATGAAAAAGCCAGAAGTGTTAATTTTGGACTCAACACTCCCTGTTGCCATTTCAAAATAAAAGTCCCCTGACAACGTTTCTGTGGACAGAATCCCTTTATTTGTTATTACAAGGCTTTTTATTGTGAAATATTTGCAGGATCACGTTGTTGACAATGCCTTGGTTTGCATGGCTCCGTAAATATGTGGAGTACCATCTTACAGTTGTGGAAACACAGTAGTTACAGCAGCAGGCAGCTCACTTGAAAATAAACTATATTGTGGCCTCATCTTCACTCACAAAAAAGTTTGACCATAACATCTATCCAAGGACGCAAATACTCATCTGTATGTAATCCCATCCTTTCACTCTTATCAAGCTGCATTTTTCTCTTTGATTGATACGCCACTGGTTGACACGACAATAACAATATTTAAGGATTCACTTCTGTTCTTTCCCCGTCCATCTAGAGTGAAAGCTCTATAAACAGGCCTAATGTGGCTTTACGATTCCTTCCACAGGGGTGACAGTGTCTGCAGATATCTTCAAAAATCAATTTGTGTGGATGACATCATGCAAACACCGCTCTTCCATTTCCGCTCCAGTGCATAGTCCCAGAGCAATTAATTTACAAAAACCCCTCTAAGCAGGCAATTAAACACATCCCTTAACCTTGCTTTCAAATACTGGGGATTATACACACAACCTAATGAAAAAGACTCTTTCTCTCACTCCTGCTGTTCATTATGCTAATGAAATCCCCCTTTTAGCTGCCGTATCTGCCTTTATTTTAATATTCAGAGAAAGAGGGAGATTGTTTGTTTTTGGTGATTTATGCTTCACCGGTGAACGTGTTCCAATAAATAATTCGGCAGCGGGACGACAGGAGCGGGCGTGAAATTATTACACAGTGCACCTTGATTATTGAAAATGGAGTGGATCCATTTTGCCGAAGAAAGAGGAACTTTCACAACTGTGGATTTCTTTTTTCCCACCAGTGTGTGAAGTGCAATCCCAGTCACCCTAATGTAATACATGGAGGGAGGTGTGTGTGTGTGTGTGTGTGTGTGTGTGTGTGTGTGTGTGTGGTGGGGGGTTAAAGAAAGGAAACAGGAGGATAGACTTTTTCCTTTGTGAATAATTCATGGCCTTGAAATCTATGAGAGGTTTCTGCTAAGTAGTCCTGCTGGCAGACAGTGAAAAATTACACATACACACACACACACACACACACACACACACACGCTCAATGTGTCCTGGGATGAGGGATTTGAAGTATGACCACTAAGGACAGATGTCAAAGAAAATGCTGCACAGTAGAAAATCACAAGTATGCAAACATCCAATATTCAATATACGCACTTAAGTGTATCGACAATAACACCGTCATGGGGTCAGATGCATATATGAGACATGAATCAAATAATGCATGACGAATTCCAATATATTGGGTGACAGTGCGCACACCAGGAGGAGTTCGCGATGCCACCAAATGAGGTCGGTTGCATCTGATACCACGACCAGAATCACCAATTAGTGTGTGATGTGGTGAAGTAGAAATGGAAAAAAAATGAACCAAATATTATAAAATATTAAAAAATTATATTTTTCATGTACTTCAGTTGTGGTGTTTTTGCCTGTTTTGCCATGTCCCTTTTTTAAGTGCATTTTACTTTATATTTTCTTCCTTTTTTTTTTTTGAAGTACATAATGGTGAGGATTTTCTGCTCTACCTCTGCTGAACTTGTGCACAAGCCTGCAGGATGATCAGCAGAGAACTCCAACAGAAACGTTTGCTGCTTATGGTCACTGTAATTGAACACTTTTCGATTTTGCACTGTTGGTTGGGCGAGAAAGGCCGTCACTTTGGGACTGTGGGACATTTTTGACTATTCTGACGTGTGAAAGAAAGAAAAAAAAAATTAAATTAACTGATGTTCATTGGTTGCGGCTCGAATCTTAACAAAAGTACAAGAATACAGTGTGCAATAAATTATTGCTAATATTGTGATTAAAGCATAACGTATTTATTTTTCAACCTGGACCATATTTTCCCATGTTTTGTGTCTCAGAGACTAATGGGAAAAAATGTTTTGAAATTGGTCTGGCATTGAGCAAGAGTGCGAAACAGGCTGCACTGTAACTACCAGGGGCATTTGTGCATTGTCAGTGTACACCCACTAAAGGCGCTTGTTTTTGCCACTGACAGGCTCAGATTGTTCTCCTAAGTGTATAACAACATTATGGGAAGAATACTTACAGAAACAGGACTTTTTGTTGAAAAGTAAAATAATTTTTGTTTAACTAGAAACTGCCCCAAAATTGCCATGGCTGAAATTACCAGACTCCATTTCAATAAATGGTAATTTTAGCATGTATAGAGTCAGCATATCTCTACATCTGACTGGGTGAATTAAGGGCATATATCAACCAAACAAGAGTGGGTAATTGTTGCAACAGTGAAAAATGAACCAAGACAGCTTTAGTGAGTTGTATTTGGTGTCAGTTGACTTTGGATGAAGTGTGTTTTACGATAATAAAATTACTGTTAATTTAAATGGAATCTGGTGAGTTTGACAATGGCGATATCTGGGCTGTTTCAGGTTAAACAAAAAGGATTTCACTCTTCATCAAAAAGGTTTCTTTTTTGGGGATCATCCATAATGTTGTCAGATACTTATAATATCAATTTGAGTCTGTCAGTGGTAAAAATAAGCACATTTAGTGGACATAAATTGACGGCACACAAATGCTCCATGTGGTTACATGGCAATTGTTGGCTGCAGCCCTCTCACTCAATACTGGACCAATTAAAAAAACAAAGAAAAGGTTCCCATTAGTCCCTTGACACAAAAAACATGAGAAAATAGGCTCCAGGTTGAAAAATACCGAAGTTAACCATGAAGATCAGGAAATATTTTTCAGTTAAGAGATTGACAAATTGTCAAATTCTTATGCCAACAAAAAGTCATGCACAATAATTTGTGTATAACTCAAGTAATCATATGTTGGGAGGCAGTGATCATGTGACCTATGCACTGCAGGCTGTCAGCCATCATTCAATCCAATTCAATTTTATTTATAAAGCCCAATATCACAAATCACAATTTGCCTCACAGGGCTTTACAGCATACAACATCCCTCTGTCCTTTGGACCCTCACAGCTGATAAGGAAAAACTCCCTTTTATATGTTCATACTTGTTTCTGCCTCTGCCTGCACTGTCTATATTTACGCCCCCGTATAAACATACAAACAAACTCAGGACTTTGACCCATGACACTGCTGTTTGTGTCTTGTGTAAAGCTTTATAAGTTAGATGCACACATAACGTCACATCACATCCAACCATAATTCCTTTCCTTGAGCTAATCTTCCTCTGAAAACATTACTGAACACAGAGTTTACGTTTTAAATCTGTAGAGCCTCATGTGTCAGGGTGAGGTGTTTCTCACATACATGTATTAGTTGTATTATATATTTTCTGGGTGTGAGAGGTTACTTGAAGACACACAGCTGCATAAACACTTGGGTTTAATCAGGCTGAAGAGTTCCTGAGTCCCCTGACCACTAAATGCTTTACTCCTCACTCACTGACACACTTCACAACACACACACACACACACACACACATACACACACACACACTGAGTGTCCCGACTGCTAAATACTTTACCCACCCGGCAACCCGTAGCTCTGCTAGTTAAAAGCTTTCCGATTGGATGTATACGTATCTGATTTCACTTTAAAGAGCCTGCGGGAAGCAGAGCCGCTCGCCATCGGCGGGAAAACATCACGCTTATATTCCGGGAAAGTCGGAGAGAGTGAGGCGATGACCGGCAGAAGAGATGGATGGATATAGACGGAGGCAGCGAGAGTGCAGGAAAAGGAGGGTCTGTCGTAATTAGTTTATCTAATATCACTCTGCTTCTATCTCTGTCATGTTCTCGCGAAGTCACTAGTTCATTCCTCACTTCTCTTTGACTGGGTTCTCCTCACCTCACCTCACCTCACCTCACCTCGCCCCTCTTGTTCACTGTTTTTACGAAAATATGTCATCTTTTCTGAACTTTCAACAAATTATCTCTTTGACTCTCCTCCACTTTTCCCATGGTTTCATCTCCTCTTTACACTCCTCTCTCTCCTTTTCTGTTCACTACCACCTCTTCTACCTCCACCATCCATTTGCTCTCCCTCCCTCTCCCACACTCATCCATCTCCTTTTTCTTTCCTTCACCCTGCCTCCTCTCTCCAATCCATTCATCCCTCCATCTGTCCATTCATCCATCCAGCGTAATGTGTCTCTAAGTGAGTTACCCGCGGAAACAAAGTGGATCACATCGCTGTAGTGATTACATCACCCAGTTGATATTATGGGCTCGATTGTTTATACCCTGGATGTGGGAGAAAGACAGAGGCAGAGATCGTGCACAAAGGTTCGTGTGTTTTACAACTGCAGAGCTGTTTAGTTGATAAATGATCAATTTCAATGCGTCATCTGAATCAGTGTCACAGTGTTAAGACGTGACATTTACAGGTTGATAAATGTCCATATTTGTTGCCTAATACTGGGGGAGGGGTCTTCAGCCATTATTCTCTATGTCATGTAAAGATCAATATCAGTCTGAAGCAACTCATGTTAATCAGATGAATTCCTTAATCGAATATTTGATTATGTTCAAGCAGATATTTGTTTCGCAAATGATCCAGGACCAACAAAGACAACATGGGTTGTCTTGTAATCAAGTTTCTGGGTCGTAAGGTCAACCTGATCTCACAGAAATGTGTGAAATGACGGCCTGTTTTCATTCTTAACTTGTCACATATCACCGTTGTGCCAGTGATTTTGGCGTCAGGCACTGACGCAAAAAAGCACCTTTCACAGCAGGATGATACGCCTCCTGTTGGCATGAGTTTATACCACCACCCGGCAGCAAATTATACAGCTGCAAGAGGTGCGTCAGTGTAAAAGCTGCTTGACGGCATTAGTTTGAAACACCACCGGTAAAAACATAATATGACGAGCCAAACCATGACCATGACACAACGTGATCTGTCAGGGTTTTGGTTTAAAGGTCTTGAATTGTTGGGGGCCTCAAAATTGTTTTGGTTTTTGCTCATTCAAATGGTGTAGCATGATCATATAATCATTATCAGCTATGTGACAAAGGTGTGGCCTATATGACAGATCAGTGTACCTGTGTCACAATATGTTTGTTAAAGAGGGCCCAAAGGCTGAAACACATCGGGACAAGAACAAAAGTAAAGGCAGCGGAAGTCTGAGTCGGGTGGGCGGGTCCAACAACCACAGACTTTCACCCGGGGGGCCAGTGTTTGCTTCCTGTAAGCTTGTAAAGCCAAACCCTGTTTTTCTCCGAAACCCAACCACATACAGCTGTCGTTGAAGGGAGAAAAATAAAATAAAAAATGTCTGTGTTGTACTGACATAGTGCTTTTATTTTGAAAGTGTACTGTGAAAACAGACAATGCATGTAACAGGCTGAAGTTGACACGGCATCCCAGAACATCAACAACCAGCACACCCAGGGTACCTTGGACGTCATATGTGGATGTGGAAAGTCCATGACCAAACGTTATGTGAAGATGTCAGAGAGAGAATGTGTTGTCCTAAATGACCTTCCACTGGCACTGTTACCATGGATCCAGCACTAAATTTTAACATGTTACATGACACCACATTTCATGGTGGTAGCATCAAACTTGCAGTTATCACATCAGATCTAAAAAGCAGAACAAGTCATTTTCCCAAAGCCATTACTTTAACTGATTATTGAGAGAAAGTTGTGGCAACAATTACCAGGAGGATCTGATTTCACATCAGTCTGTTGATGCGGAATTTTGCAAACCTTCCAGGAGAACACTGATGGGAGAGACCTGCATAAAAGTGGGACTCCCGTTGTTCCCAGGGCATTTCCGAGCAGTGCAGGTGTAGAAATCCTTTTTGGATATTTTGCCTTTATTGGACAGTTTGACAGTTGAGAGTGACAGGAAACACGGGGAGGGAGAGAGGGGCAGGTCATGCATGAGAGGCCCCAGGCCAAATTCAAACCAGAGGTCTCGTGGCTACATGGTCTGTGCCTTAGCCTGCTGGGCTGCTACGGCCTTCACGGGTACTTTTTGAAATAGCTGTCAGTCGATGCAGGTGATTATATTTGACTGTTAAATGCTATAATGCACAGGAGTGAACATGGAGACCACTGAACTGTTGAAGTGGAACTCAGTCAGACATCAACAGCAGACAGTGTGTTGAGAGGTTAAGGAGGAGTTAATCAATGAATCAATCAATCAATTTTATTTATAAAGCCCAATATCACAAATCACAATTTGCCTCACAGGGCTTTACAGCATACGACATCCCTCTGTCCTTAGGACCCTCACAGCTGATAAGGAAAAACACCTTTAGCATTGACATCAAGTGCAGAATTAGAAAAATAAAATATACCATTAGTATTTGTAATGCAGAAGCACATGCCCAACCAAAAATAACGACTGATAGAGGGATTCTAACCTTACTGAATCACAGCTCTGTATATAACATGTCAGAAGTAGGGTTGGGTACCAAAACTTGGCACCAAAAAGAACAGGGTTTGGGTTTACAATTTTATGGGAAGCAAACACCAGCCTCCTGTGTGAAAGTTGGTGGTTGTTGGATCCATCCTCCACCCCTCCCGCCGGCTCTACTCTTGTTGGACTTCTGTGACCTTGGCTTTTGTTGTTGTTGTCCCGCCACTTTTCCCCACAACAATAACAGTGACCCTTCACTTATCTTCTTTTGTCGGTATTTCACGCCAAAAGTCATTGCCTAAGCGTCAGATTTTGACCACTTTGGAATGAGTTGGCCGTTCTCATTGTAGTGAGAGTCTCAGCCGCTTGGAAACAGATAATGGAGAAATGTCTGGCAGCTGAATCTCTCCTGACCTCAAACGATACCCAACTGTAGTTAAAGGGGAGACTTGTATCAAATTGGCAGACAGTAATTGGCAATTCCTGGCAACCAGTTTACTCAAAGGGAATATCAGTGGGCTTCCATTTGACCAATCAGAGATGTTTAATGCTTAAAATTATACTCAACAGCTTGATTACCACAAAAACCTTTAACGCCTGGGTTCTTTTTAGTGCAAAGAATTCATTTTCACTACATTTCATTATGTTTTCTGTTTTTGTACTTTCAAGATTGACGCAGGCTAAAAACAAATTCATGTCACTGCATACCCTTACGAGGTTTTTTTCACACATAAAAGCCACACATATACTACTGCTACACACTTCCTAAATGTAGACTGTAAATGTACCATATGGAAGACTTAGAGAAAAGGGTGTGCATCTGAACTGAATGCTTCTACGCAGTAGGTGTTGATTAGCTTCTGGCAGGCACGTCTTTAAAGTGTGGAACCATCAAAAAGACTTGGATGGCAAACAAGATAGACTTATGACAATAAGTCAAGGTGGTATTTTTTTTACAAAGAAAGGAATAAAACATATTTAGAAAAATATTTGGTGTCTATATTTTTGAAATTCCGTAAATCCTTAAATTATCTTTCCGTGCTCGACCCTCCTGGTCCATTAGCCTGGCCTCCAGATTAGCGTGGTGCTGTGTTAGCTGCTTGATTAGTGTTGATGCTGCTTGAAGTACGGTCTCCATGTCATTAATTCTCCCCTCTGCCTCGTCAAGTCTGTCATTTGCTCTCTCGAGTTCTCGTTTGATGTCTGAAAGTTGTACTCTGTTATCTCTCTGAACTCCAAATGTTTGCTAAGAATGCTTTGCAGAGAGCTGCTTCAGCTAACGTCACCTTGCCTCTGTTCAGGATGGTTTTGTGTCATGTTCATGGTTGTCCTACTTCTGGTCGTAACTCCTCTGTCCATGATTGAGCAGAATAAACTCAAAGATTGACAGAGTCAAGGTCTTTGGGGGGAATTCTACAAAACCGTTGGGGAGCTTGAAAATTAGACCGTCCTCCGCTCAGTGGTGGAACCATAAACCCTATTATTGTTACGTGCTGTAGAGTTTGGGTTGTGTGTGTATGTGTGTGTGTTACAGGTGTGTGTGTGCCCTGGATGGTGCCTCACAGCTGGTGCCAATCAGCAATCAATGGTGTATAAAGGAGAGTGGACCAATTCATTTTTCCCTCCCCGGGTATGTATTGTTTTTTTATTATTGTTACTCCTGAACCCTCGACCGGTCAGAACTTGCTACTTAGACAGCGCATTTTTAGACTGTGCACCATGGCGGAGAGTCTAAAAGGGTTGGACTTACTCTGTGAATTAGTCATGGGTGTGTTTTGGGCGTATCATTCAGTAAGCCAATCAGAGTGTCACCTCTCATTCCCTTTAAAAGAGGCGCGATTGGAGCGCATGGCGGAAAGCTAGTTAGATGGCGGACCTACCAACTGGAAAGAGTGAGCGTTTTACAGCTGAGGAGACGGATCTCCTCATGCGGGAGGTGAAGGCCCGTCAGAACCAGATCTACGGGAACAGCAGACAGGCACCCAAGCTCCCCGAGGTAAAGCAGGCATGGGATCACTAATACAAGAAAGATCTGTGGAATATTATTCAAACCTGTTTTCATCATATAACAGAGCACAGCTGTCGGGACTGCCGCGGAGCTCCCCAAGGTGCTGATCCTGCAGCTAGGACCTGTTCAGCATTTTCTCCGCCACCCACGTTTGTTAATTGTTTTCATGTTTCCTAGAGCTGTGTTCTGCCTCTTATTTGCATGTGTGTCCTCTCTACACTCAGATAACAATATAATAATATAATATAATGTAGCCTAGTATAACATGGTAAAATAAATGCAATGTGTGGACTTTGGTTTTCAATCAAAAAAATGACTGATTGGTCAGATAATTTCACAATTTCATTTGTCATTATTACAAATTATGATGATCATTATTACCGCGATTAGATCATTCTGATTAATGGTTGACCATTAAGACGTCTTTGTGATAAATATTTGAATGTGCACAATAATAACCTTTCACATTGTAATCATATTTTTATGTGTTATCTTTTGCATATGTGTGGCTGCTCCGTGTGTGTGTGTGTGTCTGAGCAGAGTGCATGCGCGTTGTGCACCCACCTAGAGACGCATATTACTAACTTGTTTAACAGCGAAATACTGCAGCATTAGTCTGAGTGGGTGGAAGTTCACTGCATACATCAGCCTCTCATTGGGTGGAACAAACCACCCGCTGAAGTCCCGCCCTACCACTTCCAGTTGTGTAGCAGTTTTCAAGCGCACCGTTGCTGTGGCACCACCAAGAACGATTGTGATTGGTTGAAAGAAATAAAAAAAGCTGGGGCGTTTTTTTTTCCAATCTTAAAGTGAGAGTCGGCAGTGAGCGAGACTACTGCGCCGTTGACTTTAGACCAGGTTTTGGATTATGGACATGGATTATGCGCCCTCTGCCGTCCGCTTTAGACCATCTAAATAGGGCCCTAAATATTTTAACTTCAGACAACAAAGCCGTCGACGATTACCTTTGCTTGTATTCCACTGAAATTACATCTAGTTTGCAGTTTGCCGTCGACTGCTTGAATCCACGTGAATGCAGCATGAGTCAGTTTTGGTTTCACCATATGAAAAAATAACAGTCATGAAACAGACAGTTTGTGCTATTAAAGATTAACATCTTACTTTGACATGAATACTGTCATACATCATATTTCCGACATGTCATGAAGTTCCACCAGTTGTGCAGGTTTCTACAGTCACACGAAACCAATCAACACTCAACCCTCCACCTGCTGCCCGTTAGCTTCTTTTCAACCAATCAACAGCAAATCAGGAATACACTGCCATCGATCACTTTAGCAGTGGGACCCAGTTTAAAGGTGATTGGATGTACTTTTAGTTCTTGAAGAGATTTCAGCATCATCCAAAGTGTTTCATCTAATCAATACCACTAAACTCAAAGCCACCAAAGAAAAGAGCTGAACAGCGTTTGCAGTTTGTTGCAGGTTGTTACGTCTGCTGAATTCAAGGATTCACACCTGCTTTTCTTTTGTAGTGAGGCAGTTCAGTCGATGATTTGTTGTTTGTTTTTAGTTGCCGGGTTATTGGATTTGCCAGTCACAGTGAGACAAAGATGCAAAATATGACTAAAGACGTCTCCGAGCAGTGATGAACAAAGCACAAGCGCAAGCAGACTATTTGATGAAGGCTTCTACCAAAAGAAAAGTACAAGGAAATACAAAAATCTATGGATATGAACATAAAGCCTATCAACACTAATTTGGACCTGTTGAAATACACCCCCCCCCCCCCCCCCCCACACACACACACACACACACACACACACACACACATCTCTGCAAATATGCACTCTTACTCCACTCCACACAAATTGAATTTCTGGTGCATTAAAAGTACCTTGTGGAGGTTTATTTCAAACTATATTGATGCTCTCCACCTGATTCCTCGCCTCAATGACATCTCGCATGAATTATGGGTGAGACTTCAGAGCTGAATCAGAACCAGCATTTTTCCAATGGTAAAGTTAAGATAATAGTTCACCAATCATATCTCTGCATTCTCTGTTTTCCTGTTTGACCAAGTACACTGGTGATTCGGGTGTCTTGTTTTATTAACATTGTTAAATTGAATACAGCCCAAACCAGTTTATGGTAAATATCTTCTCCTGCTACAAGATTATTTATGATTTCTTATAATCATTAATAAACAATAACACATTTGGCAAACATTTCACATAATTCCATATTAATTTTAGCTGCGTGTTAAGTGAATAAACATAATGTTTATCAGCTAATGTTCCACTCCTCTGCCTTAATAATGCAGTTTGCAAACTTTTGTAACTGCTGATTTATTTAATCTGTGTTCAACTGAGTGAAACATGATGCCCAATTTAATATCAGACGTCAGTAATATCAGTGACATAAAACCTTAGGAAAATAAATGACTCGATGATCATTTTATATAATATGACAGAGGTACGTTAATCAGCAACACATTCTCTGACATGTTAATTTCGTTGACGAAAACTATGACAAAAATAATTTGTCAATTTGTCAATTACCTTTTTTCCATGACAAAAATAACATGCCGAGCTTAGAGTAGATCTTGATGATAAAAACTAAGACAATATCTGTGTAGCTGAAAACATTGGTGACGTACTATTGGACATGGAAAGCCAGTGCCAAGCAGTGTAACGGGCTGCCAATCTCCAGTAAATAGCCTGCACCAAGGTGCTCCACTAGGCAGTAAAAACACTCACATTCTTATTTGATAGTTCTCCGCTATCCAGACTCTCTTGGTTTAGTTATTTCTTATGTCATTCCAAGCATGTGAATGTAGTGTATGCATTAAGAGTAGAGCGTGCACTAAAACAAAATGCTAATTTAGCATTTGATGTTGTTAAATATCTGTTAAAAACAAAGCAGTATTTGCTAAATTCAAGTTAAATCACTTTTTGAAATGAACCGCTGTTGATGGTTAGACACCAAGATCAGACACTTGGGCCGACCACCTTACTGCTACTTCCGCGATCTCACAGGATGTTGCATTCATAATCATTCCCAGGTAGCAAAAAATGCCGGGTGAAATTACACTGGAATTCCACTGGATGTGTGTCTGTTGCGGAATGGCTGCGCTGGTTATCTGCTGTGTGCTCTGCCGTCCGTCAACACCCACTGGCTGCGTTTGCTGTGCAGCTCCACCAGACAGCGGGAGTCACGAGGACCCACGAGATCTCACAAATTCACGCATAATCGCACGATATAACAAGATGTAGTTTCTATAAACAGAACCACAAAACCAGAGGAGTAGTAGGAAGACATCTGGGTGCACCTCCATGATTAACATCTCCTCGTCCATGGTGTCAACGGGGTGAAATGATGTCTGGAAACCTCTGACCTGTTGACTTCAGGCCTGCCTCTGCCCATTATGACGTTTTCAAGATGTAGTGCAGGGAAATATGATCCGCCGTGAACACTGTGTATTTTATTTTGAAAATGAACCGGATGTTTTATTTTGTGTCTGTGCACGACTTCCTGCCCCGCACGATCTGCTCTGTGCTGAATTGCTGCGTTGTGCTCCAGCATCCGGCAAAAATAGTAGTCCTGCGTATCTGTTGGGGAGGGCTCCAGAGTGCCGCAGCTGTGACGGAGCCGGAACGCAGCACAGCCGCAGCCGGTGGAAGCACACACATTGACTAGAATTGAAACGGATCGGCTCTGCTGCTGTTCCGGAGCGCAGAAGCAACCAACACACATCTGGTGGAAATTGGGGGTTAGCCGGGCCACGTCCGTCAACTGACACTCTGCATGGATGACGCCCCAGAATCGGGCCAAATCAGCTGGCCTGACTCTGGCTGCTGACACTGCCATCACAGGGTGCACAGTCACAAGAACGCACACAAAAAACGCGATAAGCAGTCGTGCAATAAGTTTCACAGCAGTTTAATAACCCAACAACAGCAGAGAAGACTACAAGCAAATAAACATGGATGTAATCAACGCAGGATTTTAAATACTTTGGCTTCACAAACGTTTTATGAGGAAAATGCATTAAACTAATTTTGGTGAGTGTCTGAATTCAAACATACTGATTGTTGTTCCTCTGCATGCTATCTGAAGAAGCTCACAGCAAAGAATTCTTGCCGACATAACCCCAGATGGTCGTCATGGGTAATTATCTGTCTGCTGTAAAATATCCTGAACCTGCAGTGAAACAAGGTTTTGTCCACAACTGTAAATGAGAGCCCATTTTAAGTGTGGAAACTGCAGACTGACACGCAGCAGATTAGGATATTACAGAGAAATCACTGGAATGCTAATGTTGACTCACCCAGGGGAGAACAGAGACAGTGTGAGGAGCCAATATGAATTTCTCCGCTTTTATGTTTGAATCAGCTTCCCTCCTGAGGAAAAGAGCGCCGTTGTCACAGAGCTGTGTGTGTTTGTGTGCGTTTCTTTGTGTGTACATTTCTGTGATTTTCTGCATGTAACAAAACACTGCGGTGTTCTTCGACCAACGTACAGAATTTCAATTAAGAACTGTGTGTTTGCATGTTAAACGCTGTTTATTTTCTCTGTAGATCTTTTATTCTCCCGTCCTCTCTCTCTTTATTTCTCCCTAGCTTAAATTTTGCTTTATTTCTTACACAGTAAAAATCAGTTTACAGCCAAAGGTGGCTTAAGGTTATTACAGTGCCGTGTTGTAAAATGGTTCAACAGGACCGTGGATCAATAGCAGTAAACATTACTTTAACAGGCAGTGGATTTTTGGATGTTTAAAAAGCACTTTCTTGCTTGTTTTGTGTGTTGAAAAAAAGCCCAGCCCCACTTCTATAGTAGTTATTTCACTTTGCCTGTCCAGCATAAGAAGTAGCATCGTTTATTCTTTAATATAATAACTCATAAGAGTGCTTTCAAGTGTACCCACCAACCATTTAGAGACAAAATGGCATGCCAAGACTATAAATCTGTGATAAACTAAAACTCAGCTGCTGCTCTGTTTATGGTGTCCAGTTCATAAAGCAACAAAGCATCTCCAGGGTACTGTGCTGCCAACTGTGTTTGGATTCCACTGTCTGGAAATACAATGAAATAAACAATGAACAGTTTCTGAAAAACTCGCTTGAATAAGGCTCAGGATGAACTTTATAATTTCCTTTCCAAATCATAACAGAATATACCAATGTACCCTCAGACCACAGTTCCTCTGATGTCCTGTGAATATGCAAGGATTCATACTGTCACGACACGCTGTCCAACAAGTTGTTTCCCAAGTTGTCACATATCACCGCTGTGTCTGTGGACATTCACATCTACATATTACACGCTAGATATCCTCCTGCGTCTGTTGTTCTGGGACGCCACAACCAACGCCAGGACATCAACAAAAGCACGTGAGTAGTTTTTTTTTTTTTTTTAAAGGAAAAACATCATGGTTTGGCTCTACATTCACATGGGAAGCAAACACCAGGCTCCCAGGAGAAAGTCTGGGGTTTGTTGGACCCATCCACCACCCATCCCACCCACCCTTCCACCTCCTCATATAACTTTGTTAGCAGCGGCGTTTCAAACTGATGCCATCCAACATCATATCATACCCGTCTGCGTATCACTAGCTATGTTTCCATCCAAAAGTGAACCGGAACCGGAAAAAAAACAAGACTCGCATTCTTCTTCTTCTACGTTTTTTGGCAGTTGGCAACCAGCTTGTAAATGCATTACCGCCTTCCTGACCCGGAGTGTGGATATCACCATGGAGAGAGGTGCGCTACGTCAGACTTAATTCCAACATAACTGTTTCCATCCCCTGTTTTGCGAGTCAACATTTTTTCGAATCAACCAAAACCCGGCTAAAGCGAGTGTATTTTAGTTTGTGTGAATCAGGGGATTTTAATTCGAATTTTGGCGTTTCCGTCATAATTTTCCAATGCGATACTTCTAGATGCGCATCTAAACAGGCTGATGGAAACATGGCTACTCTGGCGGCGCACACCCTGGACACATCACCAGACTATCACAGGGCTGACACATAGAGAAGGCAAGCACTCCCATTCACATTCACACATCACACCAGAGAGTCACAAATTAACCTGCATTTCTTTGGACTGTGGGAGGAAGCTGGAGAACCTGGAGAAAACCCACACTGACATGGGGAGAACTTGCAAATTCCACACAGAAAGGCTCCAGCCAGCCGGCAGGTGAGTACCTTCTTCTGTGAACGTAGCAGAGAGCAGAGCAGAGCATGTGTACACATGAGGAGCAGCGTAACTTCATTGATTTTTTTCATCATAGCTTTTCAGTTAGCAACTTTGCTACAGTGAGTAAATCCAGCTGGCTGGCAGGTTAGAACCTGGAGGTGATGGTGCTAACCACTGCACCACCATGCTGCCACATTCGATTTCTACCAATATATCCCGCTAAATCCTACATACTGAACCTTTTGAGCCTCAGATCAACTCTCAAGTTATTTAGGGGGAAGAAATGAAGTCAACTGAGTGTCAGCATGGCGCAGCAATTGAAACGTTTTCCTCTTCAACGCTGTTAATCGTGTTTTTACATAACTGAGACCAAGTTATTTTAATGTATAGTCCTAATAATTCAGTTCTGAAGGTATGTGGTTATGTGAGACCTGCCTGACGCTGTTCCTAAATTTAAATAGATCAAAGCATGAGACTGACATGTGTTTGCTCTCCTGCCAGGTCTCAAGGGACTCAAGTCCCTTGTTTTTATTTTTGTCATGTAACTGACTCGAGTGAAGGTCTCAAATCCACAGCTCGGTTTCCACCTAATAACACATCATCAGTATTACACCTACTATCGTAAAATTACATCAAAACCAAACATATGATGAACAAAACATGAACACTGAGCATTAACCGGTAACTCATCAGAACATCCCTTCTGTGTGTGCACATACTGTACGTGTATGGTGCAGTGTACTCCAGGGGTCAGACATCGGGCCACGTCTATCAAAATCTCTGAAAGAAACTGAGATGACCTCCACAGACTCTCATATCCAGACAAACCCACACACACTGCGGCCCATACAAACCACAGACCTTAAACCACTTTGAAAAGAGGGTAAATGGAACCTCTTGCAGCCGTATCATAATATCACTCTGTCTTTTTTCCTCTGACACTTTTATACACACACGCGCGCACACAAAGCAGCGTTAAAACCTTAATCTCATTCATTTATTTCTCATCAGCGAGTGACGGGAAGAGAAACAGTTGCGTCACTTACTGCACTCTGCTTCCAGGAAGCTCTATTAAAAAGGATGTTCACTTTTTTTTTTCACCCCGCTGCCTCTATTTACCCATAAGTCTTTGTAATCTGTTTAGAGGGCTTACGGGTGCTCAGAAAGTGCTCTTTCCTCACAGTGCGGCTCATTTATCAAGCGAGATTAAGAAAAGTCCGGAAAGTGTTTTGAATACGTGCTATCAGACCCTTCTCAGTTGCAAATTAAATTGTACCGAGTTATGTGTTGTGAATGCACATTTGATCAGCATTTGATAAAAAAAACTCAACAGTTTGCACTGACTGTGTTAGTGTCATCCATTAATAGCCGTGTGCTGTAGGTGCTCAGTGTTTGAAGTGAAGTAAAAAGAGTTGTGCAACAACTTTAAGGGCCCGATCTTGATCTTCCGATCTCAACACCCAGTGCAAAGCAGTGCACAGTGCAGTGCAACTGTCATCGCTGCTCTTAGATCAACGCAGTTCTCATTTTCACAGCCAGCCACCATGTTATATAAGTAGCAAATTTACTTGCGGCAATCTGTGTGAACCTGTAGGCCTTAAAATGAGACGTGGTCAGGTGTGTTGTTGGCATGTTTTTATTTTGAGGCAGCAGAAAGCCATTGTGCCATTGACCAACAAAAACCTGATCTACAGACAGAATGGTGCAGTGCTTCCCTGCTTTTTAAGGGACGTGTTATTCAGATTGAAAGATGCGCCAACACAGGAAGGTTCCACATGCTGCTTGTTACAGGGACACACAGATGGGTTATGGGTGGGTAAAATAAGACATTATTGAGGAAAACATTGACATTTTGTAAAATAAGAACATAGCAGAGAGCAGAGCAGAGCTGCTGTCCCACGCCCCATTAAGAGAGACACTAGCTATGTTTCCATCTAAAAGTGATTTGAATCATTGGGAAATGCGCATTAAAAGAAATACGAATCCTGTGTGTTTCCATTAAATGTACGGACTTTGGTGAAAACTATGAACTCACGCGAGTTTTCCGCAGAACTGGAAACAAAACAAGTCTTGCATTCTTCTTCTTCTACGTTTTCTGGTGGTTGGCAACCAGCTTGTAAATGCATTACCGCCTTCCCGACCCAGAGTGTGGATATCACCATGGAGAGAGGTGCGCTACGTCAGACTTAATTCCAACATAACTGTTTCCATCCCCTGTTTTGCAAATCAACATTTTTTTGAATCAACCAAAACCCGGCTAAAGCGAGCGTATTTTAGTTTGTGCGAATCAGGGGATTTGAATTCTAATTTTGCCGTTTCCATCATAATTTTCCGATGCGATACTTCTAGATGCGCATCTAAACAGGCTGATGGAAACATGTCTATTGTGCACATGGACAGACGATGAGCAGCGTGATTACTTCAGAGGCTAAATATTTGAGATGGATTTATACTTCTGCATCGAATCAACACTGTACCCATATGTAGGCTCAGCCTGACGTGCACCTCCCACAACGGCAACTTCATGTCAAGTGACGCTGACCCACTATCTATATTTGTCAGCTGACACCATTTCCCTCAGTGGAAACAAAGCTTTTATTTAGTTTTAATTCACAGATATGAAACAACAAATTGTGAAGACAATAAAGTCTCCACTAAATAACATTTTATGTCTTGTGTGTGATTTATCCTGGCTTCATATGAGCAGAGGAATCAACGCTCGTAGCTAGGCTAATTTATACAATGTAAAATGCCATATGCTTGTGCTAATAACGTTAGCATGTTGTATTTGTTTAGAAAACATGTTTAGTATAAGACAGTTGTTTTGTCAGTGAATGTTGTGAGTTGTAATGGAGCCAAATTTTGTAAAGTTACCTTTGTTACATGTTGCTGTTGTCCCTGACTTCACATGAGAAGAGGAAATCTCTGCTAGCTGCTAGGCTAATTTACACAATGTAAAATGCCATAGACTTGTGCTAATAACGTTAGCATGTTGTATTTGTGGGGAAAATGTGTCCAAATAAAGACAAGTGTTTGTCTGTGAATGCTGCGAGTGAAGGTGATTTGTGTACTTGTGTTTGAACTTGTCTCTATTAAGCCATGTTTAATGTGTGTTTGATGTGTGTTTGATGTGTGTTTCCAGTGTCAAGCTTATGGCCAGTTTTTAGTTCAGCAGCCTAAATATCTAACCATATGCTGCAGTGACATTACTGCTCTTACTGTGTTGCTCTCTTTGTTTCTTGTACACTTTTTACAGATAACCTATAAATGATGCCTGTTGCTTAATATCTGACACTGGGCATTTAGACACTACAAAATGGAAAACACATGAATTCAAAATAGACTCCACATGATACAGCTCAGACATGTAGAGCTACACTGAGAAGAAATATAGAAGCAATAAGAAGCCACATCTGAGGTTAATGTCTTTGAGGGGACTTGGACGTGCACATGCTCATGGACACACTTCAACAGCTTCTTATTTTATCCCCCTGAGATCTCACCTCTTAAATAATGAAATGGCTACTTTGATACCGCAGGAGTTAGCAACCGCACATCTGCATCAGGTTGTTTTACAGTCGGGGTTAGGAGACAGGAAATGAATGCAGTGTGTATGTACGTGCACATGTGTGTGATGGAGGTCAAAGTCAGTGCAGTCACGTTTATACCATGAATCATGTAAGAAATCTTTTCAATGCACTCTTCACCCAGACCTCACCTCACACACACCCACACACACACACACACACACACACACACACACACACACACACACACACACACACACGTCATGGTAAGTTTACAACATTTCTGTCCCCGCTGATGTTATTTGTTTTCCATTGTTTGCTTTTCATTCTGTTTTGTTCTCATTTGTTTGTGTTTGTGTGTCTTTGAATAGTTTTTACACTGATTTCTCTCAACTAACCTTCCAGTCAATCTCGTGGCTGCTCGCTGATTTAATCCTCTGTTGTGTCTGCAAATTAGCATTTGGTTTGTGTCCCCTGTCACAACAAATATTTGTCTATGGATTGTTTTGCTCATATTTGACAGCGGATCATCAGTTGCTGTGCTTTTGTTGTACTGTACTGGGATTCTAAGCATGTGCATGTGTGCACCGATGGTTCTGTCCAATGGGACTGGATTTGAGTTGATTTAGGAGATCCAGTTGTTGATAGTCCTCGTAGCACTCCTTATGGGTAATGGCTCACCTATTTTTATCTTGTTTGTTTCTTCTTGTTTTTTCATGATGTGTCACAAAGTTTTAGAGATGTTTACTGTCACTGAGCAACTGTTAAGAAAAAAAGTTGTTTCTGCTCAATGTTGATTTCAGTTTTAGGAAGTTGCTCTCTAGCATTGAACACGGGTACTTTTGAAAGAGGAAATACTTGTTTACAGTGACTGACATTGACAGATTGGCGTATTCGCACTATTCAAGGCTTGTGTGTGCCCAAGATGCAGGTAGCAAGTAAACCACGCTGCATTACATGATATAAACAGTATTTGATACTGTTGAGAAATTACAATGGACCGACTCTTCACACACATTACTCACTTACTGAGGGTATGCATTGGAGATTTTTACCACTTGTAGCAGTACAGAGCATTGTTTTTCAATACCTAGAAATCCGACAGCCCCTCCTACAGTGAAATTTGTAATTTTGCATTTAAAACAACTTCTGTATAAGTTGTTGTTTACGTAGTTTTCTCATATGACATATCGTTTGAAAGCTTCACTCCTCCTTCACTTACCAGTTGTCCCCAACTGTTTCAATCATGGGGTGCAAATTTCTCCTTCGTCATTAGTTCAAGGTCCAGACACTTAAATGCAGTTAACATCATATTTAACACTTCAAAATAAAAGCTATGTGCTGGTAATTCACTGTCTTTTTTTTTTTTTTTTTTTTTTTTTTTTTACAAACTTTACACACTCGTTTGTCACTTGTGGTCCATTCAGAATGGACCCATGACCCATTTTTGGACCACGACCCACCAGTTGGGAACCACTGACTTAGTCAAACACAGCTCCTATTTCATTTCTTACACACTAGCCCTTTTTAGATAGGAATTGTGCAAATTTGCAGGAAAGCCCAATCAGTCTTTTTTCAGCATTGGCAGAATAAAAACAAAATCGGGGAGTGCAGCAAAATGCCGCCTACCTACTTTTGTTTCTACAGAATGTGCCTTTTTCGGGGCAATGGGGGGCGTGAGCAAGTAACAAAACGTGTAGCTCAGTGTGTGACGTAAACAGTGACGTGGGAGGGAAGTGATTCTCTCGTAAGTCGGCCCACACACAACCTCCTGACCTTTCCATTGACACCTCCCTTGAGTGAATAGGAGCTGTTGCTGAGGTCTCAATCTGTCAGAGCCTGAGCTGACCGAACATTCGTCAGTGAGATTTCCTGTAGTTTCAAGCTAGTTAAAGCACCAGTGATTGGCCAAAAGTTCCTGAGGCTTATGGGGCTTGTAGTTAATAACACTCCGAAGCTCTGCAGCAGTTTTCACCCCCTCATTGTCATCACTGAGTGTTTCAAATGCACAGACATGATAAACAAGTGGCTCCTATGTTTTCTTAAGGCGGAAAAAAAGCCGTTTTTTTTTTTTTTTTTGGTCAATTTAGGTTTTCTAGAGTCTGTGTTGATAAGTGTTCCACTTCTGGAAAACTGATGAGGAGCTTAAACTGTGCTTTGTTTCATGTGTGAATGTCTACACATTGGTATCTGTCATTTCTTTGTTCTTTATTTCTTGCATGACATTTTGCAGCAGATCATGTGAAAATTTGTTGCCTTCATTTATTTCCATTTAAGTATTATTCTTGCATTCCCAAAATATTTGACAAAGCCTCTTATTACCAGCCAGTACATACAAGACTTTGGTTCTGCCTCTGTGTGTGCAGAGTCAGACTGCTCTCCACAGATTAGATCTTTTCTTTTGTCACCGTTCTGCAGTGTCATGTTTCTCTGGGTTCTTTTTTGAGGTTTGTTTGTACTCTCCTCCTTTTCTTCTTCATAGAAAGGATCACATTTGGTGTGTCAGCATGCACATGTTTGAATATGAGTGTGTTTTGTGGCTATTGTGATGTGCTACTACAGTGTGAAACAGTATGAAATTTAGCATTCCATTTCAGTTTGGGGTTTACTGTGTCACTTTTAATCTCCTTAATTCGGCATGTAAACAAATCTTCGGGTCAAAGTGTCCGTCTGTTTACACAGAGGGGTTCGTAGCGCCTCACATATTATCACACACACACACACACACACACACACACACACACACACGTACACAGTTGTCCCACATAATACCTTTCATATCCACACTGCCAGGCTCACACTGAGAGGTGCTTTCATGTTTGCATTTGTCTGCCCTTGCTGGCTGCTTTAGGCTAATACCAAACAAACATTTTGGAGTATGTGTGTGTGTGTGTGTGTGTGTGTGTGTGCGTGTTTTCACTTGTTACGGCTTGTGTTTGGGATATTTTGAGTGTAACAAGGTGTTAAACCTCGAAATCTCAGATTGCAATCTGACACCCTAAACACTGTATGTCTGTATATGATTTTATTTTAAATGTTGGATTTTTTTTTTACATGATAGCATGGGTGTTAGTTCAGACCGAAGTTAACATTAACAGCTAGAAAAAAACTGAAATTTCACAGTGAGTTGCAAGAAACATATAAAGTTACAGCCCGGAAAAGCTGTCTTTTCACACTGGCATGATGTGTGGCCTGTCGGCATCAGGAGTAAATGCAGTAGGATAACAACGCAGGTTAAGGATGGGTCCAACAACCACTGACTTTCACCCTGGATGCTGGTGTTCACTTCCTATAAGATTGTAAAGCCAAACCCCGTTCTTTTTTCCTAAACCCAACCATGCGTGTGTGTTGGCTAAACGTAACCATTTGTTTAAAGGAATGCTACATGCTCCACAGCATCTCTCCACTGCGGAGTGCCGCAGGGCTCAATCCTTGGGCCAATTTTGTTTATGCTGTATCTGCTCCCCCTAGGATCCATTTTTAGAAAACACGGTGTCTCCTTCCATTGTTACGCGGATGACAGTCAAATCTACCTGCCTCTAAAACGAAACCATCCTGACTCCTTAAAACCCTTGTTTACATGCCTGGAAGATGTCAAAGCATGGCTGGCTTTAAACTTTTTAAATTTTAACGACAGCAAAACTGAAGTTATGGTGTTTGGTCCCAGCAAAGCATATGTGTTTCCTCCTGGTGATCTAGGGGTAAAAATCGACTCTGATTGGACAAACAGATAAATGATGTAGTGTGAAAGAGCTTCTTCCAGCTCAGGAGGCTGTCCAAGGTTAAATCTTTTCTATCACGTTCTTTTTTTGAAACTGTAATGCATGCTTTTATGACATCCCGCCTTGACTACTGTAATGCCTTGTATGTTGGTGTTAGCCAGGCCTCCATCTCTCGCTTACAGCTAGTCCAGAATGTACCTAACAGGTACACGTAGGCAAGAGCACATTAGCCCTGTACTTGCCTCCCTCCATTGGCTTCCTGTGCGCTATAGGATTGATTTCAAAATTCTGCTGTTTGCCTTCAAGTGCCTTAACGGCTTGGCACCCATCTACCTCTCCGACCTACTGGAACCCTATGTCCCTCCAAGGTCCCTCAGGTCCTCCGATCAGCTTCTCCTGGCCATCCCTAAATCCAGGCTGAAGCTCAGGGGAAACCGGGCTTTCGCAGTGGCAGTTCCAAAGCTTTGGAACGAGCTGCCTCTGCATGTTAGGCAAGCCCCCACTCTGCAGGTGTTTAAATCACGCCTCAAGACACATTTTTATTCTTTGGCTTTTTCAAGCACAGCCTGAGTGATTGGTGTTCTTTATGTGACACTGTGTATGTTTTTATTTATGAGTTGTGATTGAGAGTCGTTACCTGTTTTTCTTTTACTTGTAAAGCACTTTGGTCTCAGCTGTGTTGTTTTAAATGTGCTATAAAAATAAAATAAATAAATTGGTATGGTATGGTATGGTATGGTATGGTAAGGAAAAAAAAAGTTAATTCGCTGTGTTGTACTGACGTGGTGCTTTTATTTTCAAAGAGACTGTATGCAAACTGTACATTTCCTGTGAAAGCAGAAGAGTATTTTGAAACCAAGGTACCTTGCGCATCACATCTTGACATCAAAAGTCCATGACCAAATGTTGATATGGAACGAGGTTCCATATCAACATTTGGAACGAGTGAGAATGTGTGTTGGGCACCGACGTACTGAGGCACTGAGACACTCCTAGGCAGCTTATGAAACGCATCGGGTGGTGGCATTTTTTGATGCTTCAGGCAGCTACCATTGTATAAAGAGTAAGAAAGTCAGTGGAGTTATTTTATTAACAACACAGTTTGCTAGTATGTGTAGTGTGCTATGCTAGTGACACATTTTACATGATATTAAATTACATTAGTAACAAAGATACTCATTTTAAGCTGATCCATAGCTTTTTTTTTTTAAACTAAACCACATTTTTTTGTTGCCAAAACCTGGGGTCTTCAAGTTTTTCTGGCCGAGAAAACGTTAGCTGAAGGAGAGGGACCCCCTGCTACATGACGCAAGGCAAAATATGTTGGATTCATGTCAATGTGTATTTTCAGACATGTTAAAAGTTGAAGAAAAAAAAAAAAATCAAACAATAATTTGGCACTGCCACCTGCAGTAACTCAGAGGACCCCCAGGGGTCTCAGACCCAGGACATAAACCAAAGAAAGCTAGCCTACTTTAAAGGTTTATTTTGAAAAGCTCTAAAATGTACTTTTCCTGTGAAAATATTTTGCAAAGTCTCAATAAATGTGACAAAAATAAAAAGCAGCAGAATGTGACAGTGTCAGAACGTTATTATTTTGACACGTCTACTTCTGGAGTGTTAAGTTATTGATGCCGAACCACTAAGCTGTCAATTAGCAGTTTACTTCACTGGTCCAGAGATGTGACCACTTCATGTGTTCATTGGGTGGTTCAGTAATTCATGATATTTAACAAGATTTTCTCATGTTTGAAATATATAGAAGCTCAGCCAGTATATTTATAGAATAAAACAGCACTGGATGAACGACAGTTATGACAGTTCTCTTATTAAGGTTTAAACGGTAATGAAATCAGCCCATGACACTCTTTATCCCAGGCTGAATTAACATAAATAAAAACCATGTGAGGTCTTTTCATCCTGGATTGTGTATTCAAGGCTCCAGTTAGGCCTTGCTGTCAAACTGCACTCTGTGTGTTTATATGTGTGTGTGCACACATGCCATCCTTACATCTTTAGCTCTGTGTCTGCAGCGTGTCAGTTAAACTTGCTGTGTATGCCTGTGATTGTGTCAATGGAAATGTTCCACATAGTATATCTGTGTGAGCATAATGTTGTTCTGTCTTTGTGTACAGCAGAGTGCATGAATGCAGCTGAACACAGACTGAATACCGTCCATCTTGCACAAAGTACAGGTTGTAAAAGTCTCTGTGGCTTCACTAAAGGATCGGCTGGGGTTCTGTGAGTCAGAGGGAGGAATGTATCAGATGGATATGTGTGTTACTAACAAGTGGAAAATCCATCGTCTCGTATCAAAGTGTTCCCTAAGTTTTCAATCAATCAATTTCAATTTTATTTATAAAGCCCAATATCACAAATCACAATTTGCCTCACAGGGCTTTACAGCATACGACATCCCTCTGTCCTTATGACCCTCACAGCTGATCAGGAAAAACTCCCCAAAAAAACCCTTTAACGGGGAAAAAAATGGTAGAAACCTCAGGAAGAGCAACTGAGGAGGGATCCCTCTTCCAGGACGGACAGACGTGCAATAGATGTCGTACAGAACAGATCAGCATAATAAATTAACAGTAATCCGTATGACACAATGAGACAGAGAGAGAGACAGAGAGAGAGATGCAGGTAATGACAGTAGCTTACAACAACATTATTGAAAGTAATAATATTATAGTTATAGTTCTGGCTACTGTGGTACAATATGTTGAAAGTATGTATTAATATCTGGCAGTATACATGTGTGACAATAGTCATATGTGTATAATAACAGTAGAAGTATGACTAATGACTAATGATGGCAGCAGCAGCAGGAGGCATCTGGCAGGACCACAGCAGCAGCACAACCACACACGTCACGCTGTCCAGGCACCGCTGTGATATGAGTTAATCTGAGAGACAGTGGAGCACAAAGGCTCCGGAGAAGAAGCCGAGTTAGTGACATCCAGAATGGCCGAGTTAGCAAGATGCAGTAATAGAATACGAGAGAGAGAGAGAGAGAGAGAGAGAGAGAGAGAGAGAGAGAGAAGGAGAGAAGGTGCCCGGTGTATTATAGGGGGTCCTCCGGCAGACTAGGCCTAAGTCAGCCTAACTAGGGGCTGGTACAGGGCAAGCCTGAGCCAGCCCTAACTATAAGCTTTATCAAAGAGGAAAGTCTTAAGTCTAGTCTTAAATGTGGAGACGGTGTCTGCCTCCCGGACCGTAACAGGAAGATGATTCCACAGGAGAGGAGCCTGATAGCTGAAGGCTCTGGCTCCTGATCTACTTTTGGAGACTTTAGGGACCACGAGTAACCCTGCGTTCTCAGAGCGCAGTGTTCTGGTGGGATAATATGGCACTATGAGCTCTCTAAGATATGACGGAGCTTGACCATTTAGAGCTTTATAAGTTAACAGTAGGATTTTAAATTCAATTCTGGATTTTACAGGGAGCCAGTGCAGAGAAGCTAAAACAGGAGAAATATGATCTCGTTTCTTAGTTCCTGTTAGTACACGTGCTGCTGCATTCTGAATTAGCTGGAGAGTTTTTAAGGACTTACTAGAGCTACCTGATAATAGAGAGTTACAGTAATCCAGCCTTGAGGTAACAAAAGCGTGGACCAATTTTTCTGCATCTTTTCGGGTCAGGATAGGCCTAATTTTTGCAATATTATGCAGATGAAAAAATGCAGTCCGTGAGGTTTGTTTTAAATGAGAATTAAAAGACAAATCTTGATCAAATGTTACTCCGAGGTTTCTTACGGTAGTGCTAGAGGCCAGAGCAATGCCATCTAGAGAAACTATGTCATCAGATAAAGAGTCTCTGAGTTTTGCGTGTCTCAGTTAAACAAATGAATTACTTTTTGTTAACTTGTTTGCAGAATCATCAGTCTCAGTCAGCAAAATTCTAACTTGTCACCAGCATACAGGGTAATGCGTTACAAAAGTACAGTAATATATTACTTTTTAACAGTACGAAAGTAATATCACACATTACCAAGAGATTTGCGTGTTATATCATTACATTTACAGTGTAACAAAGCATGTTGACCACCTGAAATAAACTGTTTTCATTTTTCATTTATCCACACTGATCCACTCTTGCCAGCACTCATGTCATGTCCCTATCTTATTTATACAGTTTATGGTCACCACAGATGACATCATAGAAGGGTGCAGGTGGTCAACACAGCTGGGTCATATGGTAATGTGTATTATCAGGTTCAGTGTGCTTCCATTCATGACTTAAGGCTGCCTGAAAGCAGCGGGGATAAGGAGCTCACCAAGATTGTGAAGAAATAAATAATTAGAAAAAAATGAAAATTAAAATGTTGAATCTCGAGCAGGGTGTTGATGGAAAGGGAACCAGTTAATTCTGTCAAATTTCCATATATAACTGAAAACGGATACATAAAAACAAAAAGATAATTGTTTCTCAGTCAATTTGTGTGGAAAGCATTTTCATGCAGAAGGTTAATTTCAGTCAATTAATGCATGAATCACATTATCTTTTTTCCCTCTTCCCTGTTTGTGAACATTAGATTTATTTTCATGACACGCTCTTCCAAGGTATGATTTTATGAAGCTGAAGAAAAAAAATAAACAATTAAAAAAAAACACTGTCCTCAGTGAAGGAAAGACGGAAAAAAGACTATATAGGAAAAAAAATACACTATTTTATTTATTCGCTGAAAACACTGACCTGAGATTTACATTGCTTGACAACAACCTCCTGTGGTTATGTGAAAAATGTATCCTTAATACAATGTTTGTATATCCCATGAATTAGTGCCCCGCAAATGGCGTTACATAGGTAATATAGAGTCAAGCACTTCACATAAAGATACAGAGGTTTAGGAAAATAAATGTGGTGTGGACGAACGAAGTTCAGCCAAAATTTTAACACTTCTGAACACCTCTCCTGGGAGAAGTTTCAGGGGAAAGTCACGTTTTGTTATCTATCCACCATCTCCACCTTCCTCCTTACGAGACACATACCTCTATATTCTTTACTTCCAGCCGGGGGGGCCAAGGGGGCCATGGCCCGGGTAACTTTTGTACTCTGAGAGATAGAGGGCTGCATTGGGATTGGGTCCCGCTGGGTCCCACGGGTCCCCATTAAACAGTAGAAGAAGAAAAAAAAGAAGAAGATGTAGCCTAGCGACAGGATGTCAACACAGGAACTTGGTGCACATGCATAAGCGTTTCCACTCCATATTTATTCATAAATGGACGAATATGCCCTGAACCAGCTTTCATACCAATTTGCCGCTTGCTCCACCTGTCTGTCTGTCTGTCTATCTGTCAGCTCCATCTGTCATGAGACAAACATGAAAGAAGACGTGCAGTTTATTGTGTTTCACTGGTGACGAGCTGTCATTACGCGCGACTATTACGGACGTCTGCGCGCTTTTTATAACTCACTGTGAACCTATGTCGCATAATAAAGATTTGCGCCCTCCTAATTTTTAACCGCCCCCTCAGTAACTTTATCCTGGCGCTAGGCTTGCCTTAACCCCAATCACTGCGTGATTTTATAAAGGTAGAAAAATAAATAAATACAGAGGAGGAGAATAGAATATGAAATAGCCTTTATTTCATTAAAAACTAAATGAAAACAACGAAATAGGAGTGCTATTCCTGACCAGTGCATCAAAAGACATGCAGACCAGGGGAACGAAACAAACAACCCCATAAATCTCTTTATTAACAGCCTATAAAATGACGTGTTTTCTCCTGCGGGACGGGAGAAGACACAAAATCAATACATTTTGTGCGGGTATAAATTCTCAGAGTTTTGCAGTTGCGGGCGGGAGTGGACATACACATTGCGGTTGCGGGCGGTAATGGTCAGAAATTCAGCATTCTGGTTACTTTTCAGTAACTCCACAGCTGCGCTTGTTTTGTTGTTGTTGTGTGTGTGTGTGTGTGTGTGTGTGTGTGTGGCTCTGCACATCAGTCTGATATGAGTGCTGACTTGTGATGATAATGAATATGATGTTGATTTAGATTCAAGGCAACAAGATGAGTTTTGGTTGTGGTTGTGGACTGGATGTACTTTGTTGTTTGCTATAGTTTCATCTGTGCGTTTATGTGTAAACAGGTTCGGCCTGTTGTGTGAATGTTAGAGTGGGATCAGAGGGGTTAATCTGAGCGATCATGTGTTCGTGTTCATGCGTGTACTGTAGATGTGACTGTGTGGCGTCAGAATAAAAAAAGTGCTCCGCAACGTTATTTAATACATCAGTAATATTGTCTGTTTCAGTGCATATGCCCCCCCACACCCTCCGCGAGACTTGAAATTATGGCCCCCCCTTGTTCAGATGCGTTCCGCGGTCCATGCTTCCAGCAGTGCATTAGCCACATGATCGCAGCCTTCCATTATACATGGGTTATACACAAATTCCTGGCTTGTGATTACGTGGGATAAGCATAAATTTTGATGTGTTACTTTTCGTAGAAAAATGTACAGCCTGCTCGAACCAGCATTTATTGATATCACATAACCTCACATAGTCCAAATTCAAAGTAGATAACAATATCATAGAAAAAAAATGTTGTAAGCTAGTTTGTTCTAAGGTTTTGTCGAAGCTCTTTTCAAAAACAGAGGGTAAAACAAAGTACTGAATGTTTCAATATGAGAGAAAAACTAATTAACACAGACAGAAATGTCTATTTAGCTTAATAGCTAAATAAATAAAACAAGTATAGGTATATAAAACACTTCTAGAAAACCTACATTAACAAGAAAGACTGTTTTTTTTCCTCCCCTTAAGATAACATAGGAGTCATTTGTTTATCCATACATTTATAACAGTCTATGAAAAAAATAAGGGGTTAAAAACTGTTGTCTAGTGGACTTTCTACGTCCACATGTGACGTCCAAGGTACCCTGGGTGTGTTGGTTGTTGACGTTCTGGGACGCCGTGTCAACTTCAGTCTGTTATACATATATATATATATATATATATATATATATATATTGTCTACAACACCATGAAATGACTTTTTTTTCCCCCTTCAACAACAAACGCACGTGGTTACATTTTGCAAACATGCACATGGTTGGGTTTAGGCAACAAAAGCATGTGGTTGGGTGAAATATGTTATTCTATCATTCTGTAACTTGAAAAACAGGCGAAGAATACTGAATCACACCTTAGAGGAGTAACCTGAGGTGTACCACAAGGTTTGGTATTAGGCCTACGTTATTTATACTGATTATAATGATATTTGTACGGTATATAATTTGTTGAAATTTGTAACATTTGCTGACAATACAGATTTATTTTGTCAAGTTGAGGAGATTAAAGAGTTAATAAAAACAGTAGAAAGGGAACTGATCATGTTGGAAGACACAGGTAGAACATATCAAACCAATATTATCTAATTCTTTTACTGTTCTTTATAAAGCAAGGGAGATGTTAAATAAGAAATCTTCACTTGTGATGCCATACATGTCCTACTGTGCTGAAATTTGGGGAAATACATATAAAACAAATACAGACCCTGTAATTAAACTTCAGAGAAGAACTCTGAGAATAAAATACAAAGCTGGTTATTGTGAATCTACCAATCAACTGTTTAAAGCATCATATAACTTAAAATTTGGAGACAGTGTGAATTTAAATACAATGGAAGTACTTTTTTATGAGTTGTGAACAAAGCCTTCCTGTCCAAATTCAAAATACTTTACATTAAGAGAAGGAAATTATAATTTAAGAGGGTTGTTTATTTATGAAACATGTAAAGCGAGAACCAGTGAATAATACAGACATGTTTCAGTTTTGGGAGTCAAACTATGGAATGGATTCAGTGCTGAGTTGAAATTGTGTTGCTCTCTGTTGAGTTTCAGAAAAGCTTTAAATGTAAAATAACTAGGAATTATGATGATAAATGAATACAATGTAAAATAACTGAGGATGATTATTATTAGTATGATGTATTCATTTATTAATTCATTTATTTCCTTCCCTTGGTGTTGTTGATATTATGGCTTATCCTTTGGTTGATATAAGAAAAGCAAAAATAAGCCTGAAGTTCCAGTCTTTTCCTTTTTCAGTTATTGACTGTGAGAAAATGTGTGTGAAATTCTAAAATTTGAAGATGTATGCAACCAAAATAAAATGTATTCGTTCATTCATCCATTCATTTAATTATACAGTCTTTACTTGAATGCCTTCTGTTTTTCTTCCCCACCTGAAGTTTTGTTCCTGTGTCTTCTGCCGTATGTGTGTGTGTGTGTGTCTGCGTGCACGTGAGCACGAGCGTGCACGTGTGTGTCACCTTTGCTGACACTGTTCCCCGCACTTACCCATCTGACAGCTTGTGATTGATTGGCTGCCAAATGCTCCCTTCACACACGTGCACACACACACACGCACACAATCACAGAAAGGAAAGTCCATTATACATCTATCAGTGGGTCAGCCCTAATCGTAATGGGAGACAGATGTAAGGTGCTGGGGATTACCGCTCACACACACACACACACACACACACACACACAAATATAGATATACATAGACACAATCTGTTTTACACATACACGGAAAAGACAAACTTACTCTCTGTTTCTTTCCTTTTCACACGTGCACGCATTTCTCGCCATCTCAGATTACACACACACACACACACACACACACACACACACACACACGCACTCGGACAATGCAGTATCCATTTAACGTGCTTAGCTGTGGCTGACAACAATGATCAGAAGTCTCCTTGAGAAGGGTTGGTAAGAAGGTGAGCTGTCCCCTTCACTAAAACCACTCATTACTCAACTCACCGCCTGGATGAATGACCATGTGTGCATGTTCCTAATGTTTGTGTGGGTGTGTGTGTGTGCGTACATGCACTTGCACTTGCGTACCTATCCGACAGTGGACATACACATTCACCGACAGTAGACCATTTAGCCAACAGGGGACATGCTGAAAGTCCACTGTTGGTCCTGCTGTAAACCCAACACATTCTCACTCCGACCTCGTCACATATTGAATATTTGGTCATTGAATTTCCACATCGAAATATGACGTCCAAGGTACCCTGGGTGTGTTGGTTGTTGACGTTCTGGGACGCCGTGTCAACTTCAGCCTGTTACATGCATTGTCTCTTCAAAATACACTTCTGTTTTCACAGGAAATGTACAGTTTGCATACAGTCTCTTTCAAAATAAAAGCACTACGTCAATACAACACTGCAAATTCACATTTTTTTTGTTTGTATTTTTCCTTCAATAACACACACACGTGGTTGTGTTTAGGAAAGAAGAACAGGGTTTGGCTTTACAATCTTACAGTAAGTGAAAACTGGCCTCCCGGGTGAAAATCAGTAATTGTTGGACCCATCATTTCATTGTTGTCCTGTCCTGTGTGCTGTTAAACAATAACGACAACCAGCCGCCTGTCATGCCGACGTGACAGGATGGCTTTTTTCGTCGGTGTCTAACACTGGAAGTCACTGACCAAGCCCCGGATTTTGACAACTCCAGAGTGAGACCTGGTTGGTTTCAGCAGTCTGGGGCAGCTTTTTGTAATTGTTTTCAACCAGACTAAAGTGTTATGAGCACCTTGCTTTTTGCTGCTGTTTATGGCTCACATTTTTGCAGGAGCACCCTGAACGCAACTCTAAGCAAAAAGTGCCCAACATCCCCAAATGTCCGACTTGCATTGCTTTTCCTTAAATTGTAATGTCCTGCTGTCATCTTCTTTTTCACTTCACTTGCTGATGTCTTCATCCTTCATGTTAGTAAGTCTCTGGGACCCGCACATTTTTTTTCCACCACCCGCAGCAAAGATTTAACTGCCCGTTCCCGTGAGACCCATGGAATCCCAATCCCAATACAGTCCTCTATCTTCATGTGCTCTCTGCCTGTCCATTTCGTATGCCAATTTTAAGGTGCAGATCTGTGAGTTTACACAAAAATACAGTGAAGCTAAGGACAGGTCATTCGGTAGTTGCCTAACAACAACAATAGAAATGTTTTAAAATGATGCAGCACACTGCATGACGTGCTCAGTCTGATCGGGGCCTCGGGCACTCTGGTGAATTTAATTTAATTTTAGCCAAAGGGGGACCTGCAGTGTTTAATGTTGAACCCTTAAGTCCCCCAACTGGGGGACCTCTAGAGCTGCTAATAAAGGCCTGGAGTGTATCATTACACTGATCAGAAGAATATAGTGATGTTGCCCATCAAATTTAACAGCAGAACCTCAGCTACAAGGCTGTAAAAAAACTTTTTACATGCCCCAAACTCAGTTTTAACATCATCTAAATAAACAACAACAACTAACTCCAACAACTCCATACAGCACCGATATCCTGACCCATTCGGAATATTTCGGGCTGTAACTCGACCACACGTTATTCAAAACACACACCATGCATCTCAAATGAAAGCTGAGACTCCACTCTTTCCACATGTATACTCCAAATCTCTCTCCCTTTAACCATCACAGAGCTACAGCCCAAAGAACAACAACAACAACAGAAATCTCTTTGCCAAAATATATTTGTAATATGGCTCTTACCTAATTTCACCGTAAAATGTTTCACGCTCCGTTCACGTACTACCGGAAGTTGTCTGATTGGCTTACAGTGCTGTCAATCTCGTTTTGGTGGGTATAGCGTCATTCTATTGGCTCTAATGAATCAAATGAGGTGTCATTCACTCAAATCAGCCAAGCTGTCACAGAGATACAGGCCTCCAAAGCTCAGAATAGAAACAGGTTCAAATGTAGTAGGTGCATATTGGTCAGTTTGGAGTGGGAAATAGAGGAAAAACGAAACGGACAGTTGTATGTGTATACCCTAAACATCAGTAGGGATTTACAGAAACAAAAAATGAAAGATATAGGATTGTACATGACAAAAATCACATGCAAACATGGAGCAATTATGGAGAGCTCGCCTGAATTTTCTGTACTAAAACCTCTCTAATATTGTTCTGCTTCACTTTATCAGAATCAACCTTTGCAGAGTTAATGTTCACATATTGTACTATGATGTGATAGAGGTTTGGAGCTGCAGCTGCATCATTCCACAGGGATACTCATCCTTGAGGCAAACCTCAAAATATTTAATTTGTGCTGTGTGCCATCTTCATTTACTCCTCACATATAACACATACACTGATATTTACACATCTTAACAAATCTCACAAGTGTTCTCTTTACCATGACACCAAAAGTATTCAAATAGATGTTGTGGTTGCAGAGATATATTCATGTCATTATGGATATGCAATTTTCGAGCAGAGGTCTATAAAATAGGGTTAGGGCTCAGCAATTTTAATCATTTATGTAGAAACTTTTTTTTTTTTTTACACTCTGTGTGAATATGAGTCCCAGGCAGTTTTTTTGACTATAGTGGGGATTATCAAACAAGTTACACACTGATAGATCGTTTCTCTTTTCATCATCATCTTTTTGTAACAGAATATAACAGCTCACTTCTGGTGGATGTCGTAACCAGTTCATTAAGAACAATAAGAACTGGATCCACAGTAAGATCTTTTCTTTTGATTTAAATGAATCATTCAAAAAGCACCCAACATCTGACGTTAACTGCACCTTTTGCAGTCAATTTTAAAATGTACTTGCATTCCTATACAAGAAGGTTTAGGATAAAATGTGTCACATCACAGAATAAAAAAACAGTTCTCACTTTTCCTGTGCAGTCGGACTACAGTCCACTGTCAGTGTATAATGACACAGGGATGGAGAACGAAATGAAGTGAGTGTCTGAAAATGTTTCTGCATGGCCACCATATTGATTCCATTTCATATTACAGCCAGCTGGGAAAAGTTCATGCCCTGCAGGGGTTTTTGTCCACAGCTTTTAGAGCCGTGGGAACAGTCCACACTACAGGAAAATATGATTTGATGGAAAGCTGTGTTAGTAGTCCTTCACTCCTCTAATCATATACACACATTTGGTCTCAGTCATGAAATGTTAGTAAATCTATGAGGAGATTTGCACATAAAAACTTTGGCACTAAAAACTGGATTCTTGAATACAATTGAATTATTGGTGGTGTGACAGGCACAGATGAATCAAAGGCTTGGATGGAGGTTACAGATGCTGTTAACTTCGTGTCCTCTGTTGTAAGAGCCATCCAAGAAGTTAAACGAAAATGGTTCGATATGAAACTTGATGCAAAGAAAAATCACACACACAAAAATAAACAGCAACAGGAGGCTCTTCTCAGTCACAGCTCTCTGCTGCACATGAGCACATCGTTGCATCATCGGAGAGACCTCCACCAAAAGATAGGAGCTACTAACAGATTGATGAACGCCGAAATACACGTGAGGTTCCAACAGTTTACACACAAACGTGTTCTGCTCACGGTTCATGAATGAGACACATTGTATCTAACAGGAATGGACAAAGGGACACAAGATTTAATCAATCAATCAATTCAGTCAATCAGTTTTATTTATAAAGCCCAATATCACAAATCACAATTTGCCTCACAGGGCTTTACAGCATACGACATCCCTCTGTCCTTATGACCCTCGCAGCGGATAAGGAAAAACTCCCTTTAATGGGGAAAAAAACAGTAGAAACCTCAGGAAGAGCAACTGAGGAGGGATCCCTCGTCCAGGACGGACAGACGTGCAATAGATGTCGTACAGAACAGCTCAGCATAATAAATTAACAGTAATCCGCATGACACAATGAGACAGACAGAGAGACAGAGAGAGAGAGAGAGAGAGAGAGAGAGAGAGAGAGAGAGAGTACTAATACAGTGGGTCTGTCTGCATCAGAGGGAATCCAATCCCCAAATGTCAAGGGCGTTGACTGTGTTGCTGCATTAAAGCTACATTAAAAAGTAATTGTGTGTTGCCTTTGTTTTGTAGGTAGAATCCAGTCTCCCTTTCAGTATATCCAATTCAATCTAGTACAAATGCACAACAATAAAGAAGCAAAGCTCACAAAGGTAGTTTGAATTGCAGGTTTATTGAGGACCACATTAGATGGTTTGAGGTGCTCAACAGGCGTAAACTAATCTCTCAAGACAGATTCTGCAATCTACATTGTAGAATCTGTCGGCAGCCCTGTGTGAAGGGGGGGGGGGGGGGGGGGGGCTTTGAGTTTGAACGATGCTGCACTTTAGCCAATCACAATGGAGGGGGCGTGGCTGAGACGTGCAGGTGTCCCCAGGAAATGTGTACCTACAGAAACAGCAAGCTCTGCGTCCATAGCAACTGCTCCACCCAAAACGCCGTCTTGTCAACGTGAAAAAAAATATTTTTTCCAGCGGATGTCTGAGTTACAACATGATTGAGCTAACTGGAGTAGTTTCATGTTGTATCCGACAACGGGAGGCTTTTAACAGATGACGTCCTGATGTTAGCTTTGCCAACTGTCCCTGTCAGCTGCAGCCACTGATGCTCTCTAGACATCGTGATTTCCAATAACTGAATAAATACCACACATAGCAACACAAAACTGCTTTGCTAGCTCAATCATGTTGTAACTAAGATATCCACTGGAAAAAATATTTTATTCACAGACCATTTATTGAGTTATTACCTTATTTTTATACAGTCCATGGTTATTACAGACACGGCTAACAGCTAACGGCTAACAGCTAACGGTTAGCCCAGCTAATCTACGATAACCATGTTATTAATTACAAAACGTGCACACAGAAATAGTAATGTTTGTTCAGTCATTGTGTTTATAGACTTAACAAACATCAGATTAGTCTACAGGGTGATATAGTGACGTGGAAAATGTGATATATAGCTAAACTCTGCTGGTTTTCTACCCGAAGTATTTGTAAACAACACAGTGATTCGCTGGGGGCACCGCCGGAAGTGAAGGGCGTGAGTGATTGCCGAGGTCTCTGCACTTCCGTTAGTTGAAAAACTCGGGGCTGTGCCTCCAGAGGGTATCCTGGTGCATCATGTGTAGATGTCAAAAGACGACTGAACAAGTGGCGATATGTGACAAGTTGGGAGTGAGAATATGTTGGTATTGGTGGCTCAATCACAGCTCATAGCGACGTCTCAATTAAAAACAACTGGTTTTATTTGTTGGTCTTGAACGGTGCCACCCACCATCCCCGCACTTTAGAGATGTTGATGTGATACCTGACAAATGTGCAAATGTAACCTATCTGGTTTGCAGGAACGTACAATGCAAACATTCTTGTGGCGAATGGACTGCGTGTTTGCTTGCTCGTTAAGTGGCACACAATGGCCGTGTTGGTGGTAATTACAGCCAATCTTGTTCAGAGATACACGCTTTTTTTTCCAAAGACATGGTAAACCCTGGAAGCTTAAATTGCATAACAGCAATTAAATCACATTGAGCACACACACAGAAATATATCCAGCAGTGTGAAGTGTCAAAAGTATAAACTGCAACAGGCATTTCAGACATGCTAAGTTAACAACTAATGAAAATACTGAAAACTGATGAAAATAGTTATCAACATCAGCACATCACCGAGCCTAATAATTCCCCTGTGGTATCAACTTAACACTGAGATTTGAGACAACAGCAGCTTCCATAAATCCACCTCCATTCTCCCATTCACTGCTGCAGAGATGAATAACACTCAGGTGTGAAAATAATACTTCCCTGTTCAATAAGGACAAAGAGCTGGGCTCTCTTAACGATCCGTCTCTGCATTAATGATCTGTCTGTGCACTAATGACTCAGCCTTCATAATGACTAACTGATGATGTGGGAGGAACAGAGAGGAAAATGTTAGCCTCCCAATGCGCTCGATATCGGTACGATTAGAGGGAACATCCACCCAAAAAACACTATCCCAGGTCTTAGCTTCGTAATGACCAATTGATGATGTGGGAGGAACAAAAGAGGAGAAGTTTGACAGTGAACTCAGTCAATACGTCCTGACACTGGGAGATTAGCACTCAGTCTCAATCTCCAGTTCTTAAAATAGAATTGGGTGAATGCACTCTTGCCTGTCAGTGCACATAAGACGGACACTGATTTTCATAATTTTCATTTTTATGACAGATTCAAGGAGATTTGAGAACTGACTCTGATACAGATGATCCAGTCTTTCTTTTTTTCTGATGATGATGGTTTGGTGATTTGATTTAACCCTGTAAAAGCAGACTGCCTGCAGACGACCGCAAGAAATCGTAGTTTGCATGATTCTGTTCAAACAGATCTAGAAAGCTAAGGTTTCTGTCTTCCCTACCATCATCTCTAAATATTTTACCTTACATGCAGTGCAAACGTACAATTTCACTGTAATTACAATGGAATTTTCCCCTGGAATTTCCCTGTAAATGCCCCTCTCCATTCTCCATGTAACAATCAAACAGAACCTTCATTCTTAGTGCAAAAGGAAGTTTCTGTCACCTGTGTCATTACGTTGCAAGCTCATAATGACATCACTGCACCGCGTTACGTGTGGTGCAAAAACGTGCAAAAATGCGCAGTAGTTCCAGAGGAACAAATGAACGTCTTTTCACTCTGCTCATAAAAATGAACATATTTCAAAAACTAAACAGCACACATAGTTCAAATCACTTATGGAGTCCATCCATTTTCAACTGCTTACCCAAAGCCGGGCTGCGGGGCCGTCGCAATGCTGTCCAGCTCCTGCTGTGGTTTCCCAAGGCGTTCCCAGGCCAGACAAGATATGTAATTCCTCCAGCGTGTTCTGGGTCTGCCCCGGGGCCTCCTACCAGTTGGATATGCCCAGAACCCCTCTAAGGGGAGGTACCCAGGAGGATCCTGATCAGATGCCCGAACCACATCAACTGACCCCTTTCGATTGCGAAGGAGCAGCGGCTCTACTCTGAGCTCCCTCCAGATGTCCGAGTTCTCTAAGGCTGAGCCCAGACACCCTTCTGAGGAAACTCATTTTGGCCACTTGTATCTGTGACCTCATTCTTTCCATCACTACCCAGAGCTCATGACCATAGGTGAGGGTTGGGATGTAGATGGGCCAGTAAACCAAAAGCTTTGCCTTCCGGCTCAGATCCTTCTTCATCATGATGGTCCAGCACAGTGCCTGCATCACTGTGGATGCTGCGCCAAACTGCCGATCCATCTCACGCTCCATTCTACCCTCAGGACCCCGAGATACTTGAACTCCCTCGCTTGGGGCAATAACTTAAGAGGTGTTAAGATATATTTTGTTCATGTTTCTACTAGGGCTGGGACTTTCATGCATTAATTTTGATTAATTAATTACAGAAAAAACAAGGCATGAATAAAAATCTCAGCTCCCTAATTTCTGGCACACCAGTAACACTGAGGATAAGGGGCTGGAAAAGGTGCTACAGATAGCGTCATCTGACTCAGCTTGATAAAAATGCGATTAATTAATTACAAAGCCTCTAATTAATTACATCAATTTTTTTAATCTTGTCCCACCACTAGTTTCTACATTTGAAAATCTTTTTTAAAAAAATCTACTGTTTTGTGTGTTTATTTTGTAAAACATGATGAAAAAAATGTCAGATTTGGGAATTTTTTTGATGATATAATTTAAATATTTTCAATTATTTATTAATCTATTTGCATGTATTATGGTTTATTGATTTATAAATCTTTCAGCTTAGGCTGTACAGATTTTAGGGATGTGAAGCATTTGAAAAAAGGCCAAGAAATGACATTGTAATAGCCAAACATATCAACACATGCACTGGCGGGCCATTTCTACTGCACAGTTCAAAGGATAATAATCTTAAAACTAGTTTAATAAGGGAAGATTCTGTATTCTAAAGTGAAGCACTTGTCCTTACGTCACATTAAAATAAAGTTGCTCAATTGCAGCTGAAGCAATGGTTACGTAGTCTATTTAAAGGGCCAGTGTGTAATATTTGGCATGGTTTATTGTCAATCTGAATCTGAATCTGAATATTCTACCCATTAATATGTTTATACAAGTGTATGATCGCTATAAAATAAAATTACTTTGGTTGTCGTAGCCTTATAATTATGCTTTTATATATATATATATATATATATATATATCAAGGGCCTTGCTTTAGAGAGGTCGCCATCTTGCACCGCCATGTATGTAAGGCAGCCTGAGCGGACAATCCAGCCAGCCAGAGAACGCGTTTCGCGTGTATAAATGAACCAACAAAGACAGCGGAAGGAAGGAAGAAGGAGGAGGAAACAGCAGAGAGTGTTAGTAGTTCATCGATAGAGAGTAGTGAAAAGTTTTTTTAGTTATAAAGTTTGCGAATGGACCACACTTACCACACAACAGGAGAGAATGAACCCGAACCGTCATCTGCGAGGAAAAGAAGACGTAACTTCACTCCTTGTGATGCACTCTCTGCGGTGCTTTTCCTCCTGATGATATATCTCCCCAGCAATGGTGGCAGTAGCACCGAATCCCATTCTGTGCATTCAGCCTCTCTTCTCACCCGCTCAGCGTCAAACACATAGAGTTCCTCATCTGTGTGCTCCGGCTCAAACAGGTATGGCTCTGGGTCTGTGTCCGCTACAAGAAACTCTTCAAAATCGCGTTCAAAGTCGTCCATTGCAGCTACTATAGTCCGGAGATATTGCTAGGCTAAATAAACAGCTGAGCTCTGTTTACAGGCTACGCTGTCAGTCAGTGTGCGGGCTGGAGATTGGTGGAGCAGAGAGGGGAGGGGGGTCCCCACTCAGAATGGTAAACGAGTATGTGTGTAAAGTTATGAAGTGCGTCTGTTACGCTAGAAGAGTCAGAGTTTGGGACGGAGTCTTTTACCCCCTGGAGTGTTACCGGAGTTTTTGGAGCGCTCAAATAAACGGGCCTTTTTCCCGAACGCTCCTCTGGTCTCCTGCTCGTGAGGGATTCATTACAATATCGTAACATGGTTTAGATTTCTAAATAAACATTCACCTCGTCGCTAGATAGACCTACTCCTGAAAAACTCATGTCTACGCAAGGCTTTTTGTCCCTACGAGGCCACCGTCATTTACCCGATGGGAGGGGTGAGCGAGTGAGCCCTGCAATCTAGAATTTGACCACTGATGTCACTATTTTCAACCCATTTTACACACTGGCCCTTTAATAAAATGTTTTACCTGGATTCAGCTTTGAAATCTCAATGTCCTTTCACCTCAGATTCACTAAATCAAAGCTGACGAGGTTCAGGCAGCCGTTCTTTATGAAGTATCATAATTGCTTTTAATTTCGTGCTATCAGTCACTGTGTAAAAGTAGCTGTCACTTGTGTATGAGGGGCGGATATCTGACTTCCGTTTTCACTTCATCTCCTTCATTATTCAAGCAAAGGAAGTAACTGTCTACTGCTGCAATTTCTACATCCATGATGGCTGCCGTGATGAGCTCAATAACCTGATAAATGATGGAGGAGAACTTTATCTCAGGTCAGTCAATACCTTGAGCGATGGAGAGGGATAAGGATGTTTGAAATTTTGATTTGATGAAATTTCTAATGAAGTTAGGAGAGTGTCATCCTGAGAGAGTATCGTCGTCACCCTCGGCTGTTGGTTCTCAGCCTTTGAGGTGCTCTTTAAAGGAAATACAGGCTTTACATTGTCTTGCAGAAAACTTCTACCTCATGGAGTCATAAATCATTAATCGATGTTGGGGGCAAGGCTTGCATAATGGCCAGATAATGATGTGGGCAGAACAGAAGAGAGGGACGTTAACAGGCAACTTGGTCAATATGAGAATGATAGAGAGCGACTGAGACTTCTCCTGCAGAAAACTCCAATACTTTATGGCCCAGAGTTAATGTCCTTTTCTTTAACCCTTGTGTGCCCATCCAGGTTGACTGAGATTGTGTTACTATTTATGATAACAGCCTGGGGGAGTAACTGGAAGAGGACTGAGGAGGAACTGACAGTGTGTTATAAGCTTAATATGTGTATGACACTGACTTGGAAAACAAATTAAGTTGTGTTTTTTTTCTTTCATACTGGAAGCGATTTAATGTGAGACCTTAGGGGGACGTAAGCATTACAACTCTCTTAAGATAGATGATGATGTGGGAGGAGAGGAGAATATTATCTCCCAAGCTTGTCAGTGCACAAATAAGTGACGGAACTTAGGAGGAGTAACTAATGAATTGCATCTTTGAGTATTAAACTCTGCACAGTTCTGCAGTACTCGTGACCCCGGGGACCCAACTCACGATTACTTCGCCTTGACAGCATGGACAGCCCGCTTGTTTGCAAAGCGATGTTTAAAAAAAAGGGAACAAACACAAATAGCGGCCAGAAATACACGATGAGTATTTGCCTGGATGAGCCTTGTGCATTATTCCCTTCTGCTTTGAATAGTGACACTTAAGTCGCTTATATGTAGTGGACCTTTATGGTCTATGTTATACTGGAGTCACCTTACAGCAGTGGTTCGTAATTGGTGGGTTGAGGTCCAAAATTGGGTTGGGTTTTTTAAGTACAGTGAATATCCAGCACATAGCTTTCATTTTGAAGTGCTGTTTCCTGCTGTAGAGTGAATGACAGCTATGTAACAGAGACAGCAAACTAGCTTGACAACATGGCCAAACGCGAGTATGACGCAGAATATTTTAAACGGTGAAGACCTTGAATGAATGACGACGAACAAACCTGGACCCCTTGGCTGAACCAGTTGGAAACCACTGCCCTACAGGATATTAGCTTGATAATTTTATCCTGTGTAGTGTGACCATGAGCTCTGATTGGCTGACGTTCACTGTGTCACTTGATGTTTCTTAAATTCAGTCTCACTCCAAAGCGGCATTTGACTTTCGGCGTCAGTGGGAAATGTAGCAGGACAACACTGTAAGTTAAAACCTCTCTAACTCCGCTAGGACGCCGACGTCCTCGCTCCCCTCCTCCTCTGTTAAATGGTATCTCCCAGGCGCACTACGTCATCAAACCATGTGATGTTTGGTATTGCTGGATTCAGGAAGCTCTCGACTTTTCAAAAATAACATCATTTTTCTTTTATTTATTATGTATTTCACACCAGAGCAGCCTAAACACACAAAGTCCAAAATCACAATGAGTGGTGACAAGTCATGTCATGTTGTTTTTCGACAGGAAAAGTTATAGGATTGCAAGCGATCTTCTGATCAGCTAATAGCAGGCATGTAACTGTTTTAAAAAAGGTAAGAGTCTCACTCCTACCACTATTTTTGGCTGAAATACACCGTCAAGAAAGTGGAATCATGACTTTCATGTTTCATATGGCTTTATTCTGGTGGGTCTTTATGTTGTTTCTGTGTCATAAACAACATCAGCTATCATAATCACACCTGATTTCAATAAGGTACAATGTTTGAAGCTGGCTGAGTGTTGTTTGATCACTGATAGTACTGTTTTGAAGCCGAGTGACCAACTTGTCTTTTGGAGCTCCGTCTGGATCTTTTCATGGAAAAAACACTGTAGAATGGTCATACTTTGAACAACCTGCTTTAAATTTGAAACAAGTGTTCATTGATAGTGTGCCTACAGCCCCACAGTGTCATTTACCTGCTCAGATGAAGCCACAGACAGTTATTCATCCTGAAACACATTTTGTATTTTATTTTAGGCAAAATCTTTTTACTGACTTCAGAGGCCCATTACTCTGTCTCTGTATCACCTAGAGTGTTTCTGACACTTTCACAAGAAACTTCAGGGAGTTTTCTTTCTGGCAAGACCTCATGCATGCATGTAGTCAGAGCAGTTCAGAAGCTACTGTCATTTTAATTTGGGTATGTCATTTTAGGCGTTTTTGCTACAAAATGGGGGTGGAATACAAGAGGTTTTAAGGTGGTGAAAGTGCAAGTAGGGCAGAGCATGTGAGCGGAGCGGAGTGGGGAGCGGGAGGATTTTGTGTTGAGCAAGGAGCGGCTATTTTTTTTAAAAGGTGGAGCGGAGCCTTATGTCTCGCTCCAACTTCGCTCTGGTCACTCATGCCCCACCTAGAATGCATCTTTGCACCTGCGCACACCCACACTATTTTCTTTCAAAACTATGGAGTTTACTGTGTACTTCAGAAAAGAAACTGAGAAGAGAAGCAGCGGTACCTTGGAGAACGGTCCTTAACTGTGGGGAGAGGCGAGAGGGTTTCCTTGGAGAATGTACCAAGCTCATGTTTTATTTGTGAATAGAAGGTTACAGGTTAGGGTAGTACGACGCAGTTTTTTTGAGCGGAGTGGTGAGCGAGTGGAGCTGGATAAAATTTAAGATGGAGCGGAGCGAAGAATGCGCAGAACCAAGCGGAGCGGATGAGCGGTGCAAAGTGACAGGTCTGCGGAAATTTTCACCCGCTCTGCTTACATGCTCTGAAGTAGGGTGGGCAGGAAGGGTGGTGGATGGGTCCAACATCCACCGACTTTCACCCAGGAGGTCAGTCTTTGCTTCACCTAACACTGTAAAGCCAAACCCTGTTATTTTTTCCTAAACCCATAGTATCATGATCAGAGCTTTGCCTCAGAGTGAAATATTCAATTTGGAACGAAAGAAGAGCTTAAAGAAGCATTTCACCGTCTTCTTATGAAACTAGGCTGACTATGCAGCAGGTCGATGCAAATACTTAGGAAATTGGTGATGAACTTATGACCAGAGCAGACTGAGTAAAAAGGACTGTGTCATTTGCTTTTGATCACATGGTAGAAAACCAACAACTACCAGATCACACAACCCTGCACCCGACCAATAAACACTCTGGCTGGTAACAAATAATCTCGTATTACAGTTAAACTCTGAGCTAAAACATGTTTATGAAAAAATCTGAGGTGAGAATTTGGCGAAACACTGACAAAATCTTGGTCACATATTTAATCAGCACTGCTTAGTTTTGCCATTTGATCTCAGTTTTTTTTCAGACACCATTTTCACTGTGTGGGAAACAATATGGCGCCCATTTTCTGTTCACAAACTGGGCACTAAAATATGTCTCTAAAGAATATTTTACGCAAGAAATAGGCATTGCAGTGACACCATCTTGATTATATTTAATCAGCACTGCCTACTTTTTCCGTTTGATCAGAGTTTAGACTGAGTTTGAGTTTAGGATCTGTCTCTTGATCCACTTCTATACTCTTTGCGTCCATGGTGGGGGCATGGGTAATATGAAATACAAATACAAAATTGCACAAGTATAGCTTGTAACTTGAGCAACAGCCCAAAGAGCCAGATTTCTAAGTTTAAAAACAGAATTCAAATTAAAACCCTTTACTATAAATGCATAGTACTCTTAGTTTAAGGACACATAGGTAAGTTCTGTGTCTTTATACAAATAGTGTACATTGTAAAATTACTTAAATAAAACATGTAATTATGTTTGTGCATCTGTAAGTCTAACGAGGTATGTAAATGCTGAGGTGAGCAATACTGAAAATGTTCCAGGTCAGCAGCATGAGTCCAACATTAGCTCTTCCTTTCAGGCTACCCACTGTATGTGGGATTAAGTATTGATGAGCCTTTAGCTACAATGATGTCCAGTAAACCTTGTTATCATTCATAGAGAATGACTGGAGAGCTTGTTAGCCAGTACAAACCTTCCTAAGTATTGATGCTGAAGATCCAGTTTAATGTCTGGGTAAAGCAAATCAGAGATTTCTTTCTAACACATTGTACATGTTAGATATGTATTGGTGAAAACGTGTGAACTGTGCAGTACTGCACATGTGCAGTTAGTTAAAAAAGGGACATCCACAGACAGTTGTGGGAGATTGTTGTGTGCATGATCCTGTTCAAACAGATCTAAAATAATAATCCACTAGTCCATACCCATTATGTACAGCATACCATACCATGACTTAGTCATACCAAAAATTAGAAAAAAAAACCCCAAAACATTGGTCCACAGGGGGAGCCACAGCGACCGGTCACATTTTAGCCATTTTGAAGCATTTTTCTGTTGTTATAGCGCCACCCAGTTGCCAATTAGAGTTAAATTTCTCCAGTCACCTTGAGGCGTCCTGTTCTACATATCTACCAAGGTTAGTAAAAATCCATATGGCGGTTAGGCCTAGATAAGAAATGAGCTCTCTAGCGCCCCCATTTTGTTTGATGGGGTCAATAATGGAGGGGTCCCCTCAGATTATGTGTGGTCATATGCCTACAAAGTTGCGTGGTGATAGGTGAAACCCTTGAGATGTTATACACCTTTATGTGATGAGCCACGCCCTCCTCAATATTCATTGCCTTATAGAAGCTCAGTTTTAGTAAGTTTTCCAACTTTTGCCAAGAGGGAACTTTAGATATTGGTCCCTAGATTATGTTCACCCAGTTTCATGCAGATCGCTCAAACTTCCTAGGAAGAGATCCATTTGAAGTGTTTTTCAAAAAATTCAAAATGGCGGAAAATCTATATAAGCGGAAGTTATGTGTTCTTGAGGCAAATGTGTTCCTCATGAGGAGAGGCATCTCTGTGCAAAGTTTCATGTCTCTACCACATACGGGGCATGAGATATGCCCATTCAAAGTTTGACATTTCAATGGGTTGCTATAGCGCCCCCCTTTGGCCAATTGATGTAATATTGCTTCATTGGCATCCTCCCATGACCCTCTACCACTGTGCCAAATTTCACATGGATTGACCAAGTCAGTGAGGAGAAAAATGTGGAACAGACACACACACACAGAGTTTTTGTCATTATATAGTAAGATAATAGCAACAGCATTCATTTTTTTGCAGGTGAAAGCTACGACTTCTGTCATCACATCATAACCTTTCCTTATCTTACGTGCCATGCAAATTTAGGCCGTTATTTCCCTGTCGTGGCTGCTGGAGGTTGGTGTTTCTGTAACCCTGTATATATATTGATCTAAAATAATAACCATATTAGATAAAGCATACATTCTTTTTGCAGCTGAAAGCTAAGGCTTCTGTCTTCCCCATCATGTCATTACTTTATGTTCCCTTACGTGCACTGCAAATGTAGTATTTTGCCAGAATTACACCCGAATTTCCCCGCTATGTCTGCAGGAGATAGTTGTTTGTATCATCCTGTATATACCTCTGTAAAATAATAAACCATTATAGCTAGAACATTGATTTGTGTTGTTGTTCTTCTGTGTCACCATGTTGTACGCTCATAATGAGGTCGTTGTGCTGTTACGTGCGGTGCTAAAAGGCACAGTGGCGCCAGAGGAATGAATGATGAATCCATCGCAACACCTTTGCACTCTGTTGATAAAAATGAGCACATCTCAAAATGTAAATAAAGTTGAAATAATTTATGTGTTATCTGTGTGAGAAATAGTTTATATTTCTACATTTAAAAATCTTTTGGATCCAAGAGAACGTAAAGCCCTCTCTACAATGTACAACTGAGCATTGAAATTACAACTGAATAATGGCTTCATATGTGCAAAACACAACAAACATCGACACATATTTGACAGTGTTATCCAAACATATTTATAATGACTGAGAGTAAGTGTAAATCACTTTTCTGTGCCAACATCTGTTTTATTATGAGCAAGAAACAAGTGCAAATCTGTGACCCTTGAATGTTCATGTAGTCTGAGGAAAAACAAGAGAAACATCACACCTCAACACCTGCTGCACTTATTTTAGATCCTAAGTGAGAAGTGTCATGGTGGAAAACATGTCAGGGAAGCGTGAAATGAGAAGAAATGTTCCACTTGCAGAATTTACCTGTTTGTCTTGATTATGACATGTTTCATGCCTTCACACCTGCGACAGCCGTATGTCACATCTCAAGGATATCTCAAGGGATTTTCTTCAACTTTGGAGTAAATGTCAACTTGGACTCAACGTTGGACTGATCACCAGCACTGATCATCATCACCTTGCATTCATCTCATTCTTGTGAATGTGATATCTCAATAACATCATGAGGAAATTTCTTCAAATTTGGCACAAATGTCCACTTGGAATAAATGATAAAGAGTTTGATCAGAGTTTGGTGGTCATAGGTCAAAGGTCAAGGTCACTGTGACGTGCCAGTCTCATTCTTGTAAATCCAAAAATTTTCAAATTTGGCACAAACATTTACTTGGACTCACCATGTGATTATATTTTGGTGGTCAAAGGTCACTGTGATCTTGCATCCATCTCATTCTTCTCATTCTTGTGATATCTCAATAACATCATGTGGAAATTTCTTCAAATTTGGCACAAATGTCCACTTGGAATAAATGATGAAGAGTTTGATTAGAGTTTGATGGTCATAGGTCAAAGGTCAAGGTCAAGGTCAATGTGATGTGTCACCTGACATGTCTCATTCTTGAGAACGTGATAGCCTAATAATGCCTTGACGGATTTGTTTTTGTTTGTTTTTTCCTTTTCAAATTTGGCACAACCGTTCACTAGGACGTAGTGATGAATTGATTAGATTTTGGTCAAAGGTCAAGGTCATTGTGACCTTGCATCCATCTCATTATTCTGAATGTTATATCTCAGTAAAATTATTGTAAATTCCTCCAAATTAGGCACAAACTTGGACTGATGAATAAACTGATTATAATTTGGGGGTAGAACGCCAAAGGTCAAGGTCAGTGTGAAAAACATGTTTTGTGCTATAACTCAAGAATTCATACACTAATCATGACAAAACGTCACACAAATGTCTAACAGGACAAAAAAATGAAGTGATGGCATTTTATATTAAAAGGGTCAAAGGTCAACTCCACTGTCACATCATGATGATCTGCATAAAACACTTCTCCGTTCATTATTCAACGTCATAACTCAGGAACGGGGGGGGGGGAGAAATTTGGTTAGATACCTTGAAAATGTGCTGATTGTAAAGATCTTATGTGTATGTTTTCACAGACATGGATGGAAACTGTAAGAGAAACTTGCCTGGTGCGTGGAGGCATACGACCACAGGGCGGTAATTCCAGTTGATTATGCAGTACATTGATCGGCCATGTTGAACAAAAGGGGGCTATGCTATAAGTGGGCTTCACAACTCATTGTGTTTCATGCAGCATAATCATAAGAGAGTTAAAGATCTTTTAACACAACTAGAGGGCACTAAGACTCTGTGTACAGCACACACACACACACACACACACACACACACACACACACACACACACAGTACAAAGTTTAGCTCAGTGCATTTAAAAAATAAGTAGCGTTTATGTATGGCTGGCATCTATTTCTGTGTATGTGTGCTCTATCATGCCTGTCTGTCAGTTAAATTACACATGTAATATCCATATGACTGTGTGCTGCTCCTGTGTGTGCTGTGATTGTGTGTATTGTCTTGCTCTGTCGTTCTCCCGCTCTCTCGCAGCCTCCTAAAGTGCATAGAGAGCTGCCTCTAATTAAAGCAGTGTGATGACTTCTTGTGACGGTGAAACACACACTCACACACACACACACACACACACACACATAGCCTGTGGTCCTGAGCATAATGAGTTCTTATTGTGAGTGTGAGGCAGCTAAATACCTACTGCAGCGAGTTCTTCAGGCTAAAAACAGATCAGTGCTTCCTTTGGGTTCCAATGCTAAAACCTCAGAGTTTCAGAGCTGTGCATGCGTGTGTGTGTGTGTGTGTGTGTGTGTGTGTGTGTGTGTGTTTTGAGTGTGTCTACATATGTGTATTTCTATGCTGTGTTTGTGACATGTGCACACATCTGTGTGCCAAAATCTGTGTGTCTAAAATGAGTCATCAGGAGTTTAATAGCTTTCTGAATTCCTCATCCAGGCTCAAATTAAACCTGCTATTTTCCATTGGACTTGATCCTTGCCCTCTCTCAACTATGTGTGTGTGTGTGTGTGTGTGTGTGTGTGTGTGTGCCTGATACCGGATATCACTTTCTAATAGAGGGGTAGAAATTGTTCACCATCCCTGGTAATAACAATGCTGCAAACCCACAATAATGTGCAGACTTTAACAGAGGTGAGTGAGATGCCATTGGCAGAAGAATGAGGTAATACAAATGCTAATGTCGGCTCCACTCGTCTCCTCATCCTCTATCTTCTTCTGCACTTTTCTGTCCTCTTCTCCCTCAGATTAAATTAGATTAAACCTCAGGGGCTTTTCACTCTGTGTGTTCTGAGAGCTGAAATAGTTGCAGGCAATGGAGACTTACTTCCATCTACTTGCTGGTCGGTATAAACCAGGGGTGTAAAACATACAACTCGTGGGCCAGAACTGGTCTGCCAAAGGGTCCAATCCGGCCTACTAGATGACTAGACTAAGAAGTGCAAGGTTTCAGGAGCAATGCAAACAATGCTGTGCCCCCCTTTTTAAAACACCTTAAGCCTTTCAGGGTTGACTAGATATCCTGAGGACTGCAGACATGTGATCCCATGAGGAATTTTGAATGTGGCCCCCTTGTCTCCTCTGATTGAGAGCTTGCAATCCAACATCCGATGAAAAGCTATTTGTTGTTGGAAAAATACTGGACACTGCAGTGACTTTTGCAACTTGATTGTACCATGGTTTAGCTCATTTTCTCAACAGGAGAAGTAGAGAATTGGAAATAAGTCTTTGCAGCCTTTGCCTGCCACCACTCTTTCACAGTGTGAAAACCCCCTGTCATCCCAAGGTGGGAAATCAGGAAATGAAAGCTCAAACCCAGGACTCCCACATGGTGTTGCATAGATTTTGAGAACACTACGCTGACAGTCTTCTCTCCTCTTTGTATATTTCTTCTCCTGTCATGTGTTTTCATTCCTAATCTCTCATTTTACTTCCACTTTACTTTTTGTAGTTTTTAATCTCCTCTCTATTCCTTTATGTCATTTTCTTCATTTCCTCCCTCTCCAGGTTCCCCTAATTAATCTCCTCTCCTCTCTTCTCCTCTCCTCATTGTCTAAAGCTTTCAGCCTAATATAGCATGCCCTGTTTTACCTCAGTGTCTGCCCCACCTTTCAAAGAGTCACATTGGTCTTCCCCGGCCATGAGGAGCTGCCATTCAACCTAAACGACTGTCATTAGTTTCAGTGTTAGGGCCAGGGTCAATTCCCCTTTACCTCGGTCATTTTCAGACTTCAAATGACTCATATTTAATGACAGTGTTCATTCAGAATTATATCCCAATTTGGCGGACATCACAACACATCAGATTTTTTAATCTCTGAATTGTGAAGGAGACCTGCTTCCCTGAAAGTTAATTGAAGCCGGCTGTCATTGATTTCATTACAGAGTTATAGTGCGGCATGGTCTAAATGTTGCTTGAAAAAATTTCATTAGTATTGGCTTCAGTGTGAGACTTTTACTGCCCCGTGTCATTTAAAATATATTCATTAGTATCGGTTCCAGTGGAGAGTTTTAGGACTTCATGGTCTAAATACTTTTCAGAGGAATTTAATATTCAAGCTCTAAAAAAGGAAAAAACAAAAAAGTAGCCACTTTTTTTTTTGCTGCAGCAACACTGCAAGAGTCTCAAACAAAAGCAATATCCTTGGCTGAGACATTCTCAGCAGGGAACAAGGCAACTGTTAGTAAAGGCTATTTCATTATGACACTGATACTAAGTATCATCCTGAGCCATATTGTGTGCTACAAGTTTAACTACCTTTCGCACTGAATGTTTTAAACCCACCATCACAGCCTTTGCATGTTTAATGTTTGTCAGATTTGGGATGTGAACAATACTCTTACATGTAGCAGTTGCAAACTTTGCACATGGGCGCAGGATTGTGCACACAACTGTGAAAACAAATGCACCTGCAAATTGTACCTTTACTTTGCCACTGCCAAATATTTGCTAATGTTTTTCCACTGCCCTAAATGATATCACATTCAGAGAGACGCGGAACACAGTTCACACAGAGATTATTTTCAAGGTAAAATATAATTTCCACTATGTTCTCCCCTCGGTGTGTACGCCCAGTCATCCACTCTAACCCTCCTTCCTTACACTTTTTTTCAGCGTTTTACTGTACAATCTCATAATACTTTAGACCATTTTTTTCTAATCTAGTTTGTCAGAGATCACACATGTTACATTTGGGGTACCTCAAGGCAGCTGTGTAGAGCCATTATTGTTTTCTGTCTTTGTTAACAATCTTACTATCTTACCCTATAATGATGAAACCTCTGTCTGTCTGGGGGTGTGTGTGTGTGTGTCTCTTCCACATTTTTCTCCTCACTGACTTAGTCAATCCATGTGAAATTTGGCACAGTGGTAGAGGGTCATGGGAGGATGCCAATGAAGCAATATTACATCAACTGGCCAAAGGAGGGGCGCTATAGCAACCCATTGAAATGTCAAACTTTGAATGGGCATATCTCATGCCCCGTATGTCGTAGAGACATGAAACTTTGCACAGAGATGCCTCTCCTCATGAGGAACACATTTGCCTCAAGAACACATAACTTCCGCTTATATAGATTTTCCGCCATTTTGAATTTTTTGAAAAACACTTCAAATGGATCTTTTCCTAGGAAGTTTGAGCGATCTGCATGAAACTGGGTGAACATAATCTAGGGACCAATATCTAAAGTTCCCTCTTGGCAAAAGTTGGAAAACTTACTAAAACTGAGCTTCTATAAGGCAATGAATATTGCGGAGGGCGTGGCTCATCACATAAAGGTGTATAACATCTCAAGGGTTTCACCCATCACCACGCAACTTTGTAGGCATATGACCACACATAATCTGAGGGGACCCCTCCATTATTGACCCCATCAAACAAAATGGGGGCGCTAGAGAGCTCATTTCTTACCTGGGCCTAACCGCCATATGGATTTTTACTAAACTTGGTAGATATGTAGAACAGGACATCTCAAGGTGAGTGGACCGCACCTTTCCCATGTGAACTACCAGTGCGGCCCACTTTTAAGTCAATACAACATATAAACACTTTAACTATCTGCCTTTCAACGTGCTACCTCAACTACTAATGTACAGTTTTAGCCCACTAACTATCCCACTATTGGCAATGGTACTACTGTACTTTCAATAAAGCAATCGTACTATCAAATTCACAAACACTCTGTCTGAATACATTGCTCTTCTTAATGGGTTCAGTTGACTATTTAATCTGCAATTTCCTATGACCTGTGTCCCAAACACACACCATGTGAAACTGTATGTGGACAACTGTGCACTCAATGGGTATGGACTAGTACTACATTAGTTTTGGAAAGGGTTCAAACTGTATGCAGATGATTGTTTTATATATGCTGCTGTGTTATCAGTAATAGACCTGAACAATATTTTAAATATGTAGTTAGAGTTAGTGTTTGAATGGGTAACAAACAAACTGACACTTAACATTGGTAAAACAAAGTCTATTGTATTAAGATCAATGTGTCAATGTAAAAAAAAAAAAGAAGAAAAAAAGTTGGAATTGGACATACCATGGATACATTACATATACGTTGTACATTTAATATGTATCATATCAATGTTTCTAAAGTAATGTAGTATATGAGATGATTTTGTTATCAGGAGATAGAGTGGTGGTGGATGGTTTTGTCTCCTTGATGACATGCCTGCCAAGCTGCAGACCACTGTTAAAGAGCTATAAAGAACAAAACCACTTGAGACTTGGTGAGTCATTGCTGCATTTCCCTCGGCTTTTTAGGCAACAAACGTGGGTATTTTTTGGTGACCTGTTGCTTTTTTTCCACTTGTAAAAGTGCCATGAAAAGAGACATTTATTTTCAACATGTCTGCTACATATTAAGATACAAATATACTTTGTCCTTGGTTTGCCGAAACCATGCAGAGATTTATTATGGCCATTGGGTTGGTATGAATAGACTTGCATTTGTAAAGCACCTTTCTAGTCTTCCAACCACTCAAAGCCCTTCTACATTACACTCCAAACTCCATTGATTCATACACACACACACACACACACACACACACACAGTATTTTGCCCATGGATACTTTGACATGCAGACTTGAGGACACAGAGACTGAACTGCTAATCACAGATCACCAGATTCTCATAGAACAGTTCATATGATAGCCTATGAATTTGTGCCCCACAAATGACGTTACAACCTTTACGTACAGTTACCTAATTAACGTAAAGTTACTACGGATAGGGTTTGGAAAAGAAACATGGTGAGGATGTACCTTAAAATGACTCAAAGTTCACACAGATCCAAACGTGCAACTCCAGGGTAAACTTCTAGGCAAATGTCCAGTTTTTCTTGACCCATACACAAACAAAACCTGCCTCCTTACAAGCCCTCGGGACTGCTTCATTGTTTACTTACTTTATGTGATCGCAGCCTTGCAAAAGATGTGGGATATGTACAATTTTGGGTGCATTGCCTTTCGTAGGAAAGCATTTGAAAAATCTGCGCGAACAGCCTGCATAGATACACATACACATCATAGCTTCGGATAAGGTGATAGATTAAGAGGAAAAATGGAAGGAGAGGAATAAAGTTGTAGAAAATGGATGAGATAACTTGAGAAACGTAACAGAGGTCGATATTTGATGAGAGGACTTAAAAAGAGGAGAGGAGAAAGGGATGAGGAGGAGCAGAAAGAGGAATTGGGGTGAGGAAGGAAGAGGGGAAGATGACAGGAGGGGAGGAAAGCAAATTTCATATGAGCTTCTGACCTCCTTTTAGCTCTGCTAAATGAGATGTTAGATTAAAGACACGGACGGAGCGAAGTGCTCGTGATGACGAGCATGAGAAAGAGAAAGAGAGAGGATGTAGCAGAAAGATGTTTTTTAGCCTAATCTCAACAGCACTTCCAATTTATCCTTGTAACTGATGCATTAGGCAGATATTCTGGCTTCTTAATGAATGCTTAATGAGTTGTCAGGAGAGACATGTTTACGTCCACACATACCCACATACAGACACATACACATGCAGACACACACACACACACACACATACACACACACACACACACACACACACACACACACACACACACAGACATGCCCACACACACTCAAAGCAATGAATAAAAAGGGAAGGGGGAGATTTGTTTTCAGACACATTCAAATTTCCCGTTAAGGCACAGATAATTGGCTAATTTTGCACAAGCAGTAGTGCAGAGTCGTAACACAGCTGCCTGCTTATAAATATGTGTCTTAAATCAGCTATCGACTCGGGGGAGATAAATCTGGAGAGGTTTAAATGTTATATACCTTCATTTGAGCTCATTTAAAGGCTGCCACTGCAATAACTCACCGGGAAATACTAACAGCTAATTGAACGTGTCTTTCATATATCCCATAATATTTTAAAAAATAAGCACAGATTCTCAATTGGACTTTCTGGACAGTTTAGACATGAACATGAATAATTATGCAACAGGAAAAGGGAGAGTCTCTCTCAAGTGCATAAAAGAGAAACATGAGGGAAAATGCACGGGGACGTTCAGTCTTGCGACCTTCAACAAATTGATATCAATCATTATTTTGGGCTCTCAAATCTAGTTTTGAGCAAAGTGTCCTCATACCATTTTGGATGTACATAATTAGCCCTGGAAGAAAAATATGATGGTATTACAACGAGAAGAGGTTGAGACTGTCCTCTCAGGAAGGACAATGGCATCAGTTGTTTTAGCCGACCTCAGAAGTCGTCGAAATCTGGTGCTTAGTCGGTGACATCAGGTGATATTTTAAAAGACATTGTATGCAAATGGTGCATGTCCTGTTTACTTTTTTTGAAAAAAGACAGTGCATGCAACAGGTTGAAGTTGACACGGCATCCCAGAATGTCACCAACGCACCCAGGGTACCTTGCACATCGTATCTGGACAGTGCAAGCAATTATTCTGGTGACTGGGTTATTTTGGAAGGCACAGATATATCATGTCATCCTGATGATGAGAGTGTCAGACAATATTTTGACGTTTAATTCGGAGGACTTGTTGGAAGATTTGCTCATGAAGTTTACGCAACAAAAATAGTTAAAACTAGCATGGGATCTTTTTTTGCCGTAAAGGCAGTTTTCAGTCTGTTGGACGTCTTGTGTGACTGACCTGTGATTGTTTGAACAAGTTGTGAATGTGTATTTCCATTGTTCTAAAATTCCACCTCTCTGTGGTTTTGTGCTCTTGAAATGATGTTCCCGTTATGGTTCAGCCTTCTTGCTTTTCCCTTTTGATGTAAAAACCACACCATTATTCCCAATGCAGCAAACCCAACCCCCCTAATCCTGCACGGCTGCACCTGGTCCTGCAGCACGTTTCCACCAAATAATGTGTGAATTCTTTAAGCTTCAGCTCTGGAGTGGAGTCGTAAAAACCCAGCAGCTCATGGCAATGAAACACAAGTGTGTTGAATCACTTCTAAGGCTTGAATGGCGCAGCGCTGCGGTGACAGTTTCTCCCATTTTACATTTTACCCTGTTGACTCACTGGAATTCAGTCCAGGTGGTGAAACACAGAGAATGTATTTATGTAGAGAAATGTGAGCGGGAAAATCTCGGCCTTTGCAGTGTGGGTGGACTTATCTGCTTTCATAAAGCCATGCTGGCATATTATGAATCCTTTGAAAGGACGATATTTGCAGCACATGGTGGATGTGTATGTTTTGGTTGCACATGTGTAGGCCTGCCAGACATTATGTGCACATGTGGAGGCAAAATCACATGAATATATATAATGCATAACACTTGGACAACTTCAGCTACATAGCCGACATCTGAATGAAGAAGAACAAAAACACTGATAAAACAAGATGGTACATGAAAAACAGCTCTCTGTCCAACAATCAGTGGTGCCATATGTCACCAAATCTGTTTCAGTCCATTAGAAGGACATTTACTTTGTACAGTTTTCTTTTTGAACTCAGTACATCCCCACAGCTATGACAGAAGCACAAAATCAACATGGATATGCTGAGGCCTGGTTTCCACCACTGAATAAAGGACAACATCTAATGTGAAAGGAGTCACTGACTCGGCCTTATTATCAAAGTAGCAGCACAGATTAGTACCTTTATTATGAAAAATGCTGCGGCCACTGACTGGGGATCAGCAGCTGCAGCAACCCCAATTCAGCCAGCCAAAACCCCAACTCTGGGGGACTGGGCAGCTCCGACTTCCCACAGGATCAGCAAACCTTATGTTGCTGCCATCACACAGGTTAGACCTATGCTGTCCACAGAGGTGAGGAGCAAGGTAGAGCAACTTTGGGGTGAGTAGCTAGCTGATGTCTCATTTGTGGTCTGATTTACAAAAACAGCAAGTGGACGAGCCTCGTTGCATATCGACGTTTGGTCATGGACTTTCCACGTCCACATATGACACGTCCAAGGTACCCTGGGTGTGTTGGTTGCTGATGTTCTGGGACGCTGTGCCAACTTCAGCCTGTTACATGCATTGTCTGTTTTTAACATACACTTCTGTTTCTCAAGAAGTGTATTGTTGGACACAGTCTCTTTCAAAATAAAAGCACTACATCAGTACAGCAACACAAATTCACTTTCACATATCTCAGAAACACCTTGAGGAAACGTCCACTTGGACTCAATGATGACCTGATTAGGATTTGGTGGTCAAAGGTCATGGTCACTGTGACCTTGCATCCATCACAACTTTGCAAATGCAGTGCAAAACTTTGGCACAAACATCCACTTGGACTCAAGACTGAAGTGGTTAGAATGTGGTGCTTGAAGGTCACTTTGACCTCACAGAATATGTTTTTGGCTAAACTTGACTTAAGTAGGAGGTGGGGAAAATGTTTGTGAATCCTCCATGTTGTCACAGATATGGATGTAACTTCATTGGTCTGTGAAGACATATATCCATAAAGTGGTAGATCTAATTTCTTTTTTTTCTTTTCCAAATTTCTGCCTACCCCGGCATTAACGCAGAGGTCATATGTGTTAGCTGTGGATGTGTGTATGTGAGAGCATTTATCTTTCTATGTGTGTGTTTGTGGACGTGCATGCATACAAATGTCTGCGTTACTCTGCATGTGAGTACGAGGTTTCATTTCTTCATACATGCGTGTGTGTGTGTGTGTGTGTGGGTGTGTATGTGTGTGTGTGCGCACATTCTGGGATGCTGGGGTAAAACAGATGACTTGTCACGTCTGTCTCCCAGGAAGTGCATCTTCATTAGTAACCAATCAAAATCCAATTACAGCCAGTATCTTGGCATATTAGGGCCCTGGCTCTAAAATGATATGGTGCGCGGATATATTTCCAATCACTGCAGACTTTAATTACCATCGTGTACCACACAGGCCAGTCTTTAAAGAGGAGGGTAGTGGAGGGTGGGGGGAATGGGGGAGAGGGGAGGTGGAAAATGAGCATGAGCGAGAGACAGAGAGAGGGAGAGAGAGAGAGAGAGAGAGAGAGAGAGAGAGAGAGAGAGAGAGAGTGTCTTTAAGACAGACTGATTGTGCATATGTGTGTGTGTTCAGGGGATTATGCCATACTCATTTCAGCAGTGCAGTAAACAAGTATTATGTTTGGATTGTGGATCTTTCCACGAACATCTTTGCCTCTGGCCTGTTACCATTAGAGGCTGGTTGAACATGGCACCCCACAGGGCGTAGTAAATACACAAATAAGCCACTTATCTTGAGTGACAGCTGTTAGAGACAGGTTCATCAGTCAGACAGAGAGTAAGCAGGGTCAGTCAGTGACTTTAATCAGGTGATAAGCCAGTGAGATAGCTGACTCAGTCAGTGAAGTCATCAGTTAATAAGTTGCTCTGGCAGCCAGTAGGCTAACAGATGAGTCTAAATGCCACTCAGTTAGTCAGTGTCTAATTAATCACTTTGTTAGTGAGTCAGGCATCCAGCTAGTCACCTATTAAGAAAGTAAATGAGTAATTAGTCTTTCAAAAAACATAATTCGTTATTTTTCACCTTGTCAGGCTGTAAATTAGACGATCAGCAGTTATTGACGTCAGTCGCACAACTAGTAAACCAGCAGCTGCTCAATCCAATAAACTGAATAGTGACAAGTCATACTTTTATAACCAAGCGTGGTATTTGTGTATTTATGTGTGATCTTATCACATGATCTTCATCACATTGGAAATGTTCAAATTCCCTTTTTTTTTTTTTCCTCCATTTCCTTCATCCATGTTGGGGATACTGTCCATGCAGGTTTATCAACTGCTGTTTCCAACATAAACACGATCCTGAAAATGGAAATATTACCAGCCAAAATTGTGACAACTGGGCAGCTTCCATCTGTTGATGAAGCTCACTGATATAATCAAAAGCTCCAGAACAGTTGCGAGATGGACAACCCAGTCACCAGAAAAAATGCTGGCATCATACATTTCTGCAAACCACAGATAAATTTGTACGTTATTATTTAGCAGCCTGTTCTCAATACAGAGTCGTCGAACACCGCCACCTTGTCAGTGATTTCGGTGCACAGTACCTGTCGCCGCAAAATGATATGGCACTGGATGGTGTCAGGTTGTAACGCTGTTCGTAATGAGGTAATACGAAGAGTTGGAAAGTCCTCATAGGGTGGGCAGGAGGGGTGGTGGATGGGTCAAACAAACCCCGGATTTTCACCCAGGAGCCAAACCATGACGGGTTTTTTCTAATCCTAATCACACGCTTTTGTTGATGTCCTGCGGTTGGTTGAGGTGCCCTGGAGTGTCAATAGCAGAGGCATGGGGATACCTAACATAATATTTAGGTGTGAAAGCCACTGACAAAGCGGCAATATGTGACGACTTGGGATAAGAATGTGTTGCATGTAGTGAATACCTTAAAAATTCCAACAACAGTGTGGTTAATATGTAATTATTTAGGCACTAAAAACGCAGTTTGGTTCAAAATACACGCTTTACATGGTCATGGAAACACAGCAGTGTCTTGGTAAAAAAAACAACTGCTTTCTGTGGCACTATCCACGATGAAAGGAGTGGTCCTATCTATTAAGATTTAAATCAGCCATCCTGCTAAAATCTATGTAGAGGTGCCTCTATCTAGCCGACTGAAAGTATGACGGCCAGATGGCCTGATGGTGTCATTTCTTGTTCTGGTATAGAGATTGTTGTATATATTTTTATATATGTATTTTTATATATGTCTTATTCATTGTCACTGTGAATTTTTTTCACTGTTCTTCAGTTATCTTTGATCATGTGACCCATCATTTGACCCCATTGGCGTCCCTTTAAAAACGGCGTCCTAGATGTATGTCTCATGTCTGAAGAAGAGCATTTGGCTCGAAACGTCACACACAGTATTTTCGGGATGTGCTAAATAAATGCATGTGAACTGGGAGCATCAAGTGTGCGGACTATCCTTCTTGACTATCCACAATGGAAACACAGCAACGGGTCACTAAATAAATCAATGTTTGGTGCCTAAAAAACTACTGGTAAAAGAGACAGAGACACGGTGCTAAAACACAACCAGTTTTGCTGTTCATTGGTCTCAAACAATAGTCTGCAGCTTGTAAGGTGTCTCATGTAAGCCAGAATTCCACTGGATGCGTGTCTGTGGCGGAACGGCTGCGTGCTCCGCTTGACAGCGGGAGTCACGAGGACCCACGAGATCTCGCAAATTCACGCATAATCGCGCGATATAACAAGATGTAGTTTCTATAAACAGAACCACAAAACCAGAGGAGTAGTAGGAAGACATCTGGGTGCACCTCCATGATTAACATCTCCTCGTCCATGGTGTCAACAGGGTGAAATGACGTCTGGAAACCTCTGTTCTGGAGCTCAGACGCAACCAACACGTGTCTAGTGGAATTTGGGGGTTAAGTGACACGCCATCCCCTCCACCTCTCGATGATAAAGTCAGCTCATATACTGCATCACTTTAGAAACTTTAATATGATACACATGAAATGTACAAATGTAACACAGGATTTGCAAAAACATACTGTGTCATATCTAATATTCACAACTCATCAACAACTGATTGAATTCAACATAAACTGACACATTTTACTCTTAAAGAAAAGTGCTACAGCTAAATGACCAAACAATTATTTCATTTCAATTATTCATTTCAATTATTCAGTTTTTCAGCCAAACTCCGAGAGATGGAGAAATGTTAATTAGCCTGTGAAGAAGGATTATTTCTCTGCCAGGTTGTTGATCTCTCTTTCTCTTTCTCTGACATTCCCTTAAAAAAAATGCTGTGCTCATGTAACAGTATTAACAGAATCACTGTGTTGGCGGACAGAGGACAACATTGAGCATGCAGTGCAGGGGTGTAGTGGCAGATGTAGAGGTGGCTTTATAATGATCCCACCATCCACCTCCTTAAAAATTATATAAAGACATCAAAGAGAGAAACAGACAGAAAAAAGGCAGAAAGAGAGAGTGTATCTATAAAAAACATATATTAACACTTTAGAAACAGACCTCCCGTGGACGGCAGCACGAGGTCATTTATCTAAAAATAAGAAGAACCATAACAGCTAAATCAGACATTCTTTCTGCAGCAGATAGTTAAGGCTTCTGTCTTACCGTTATCACATCATGGCCCTATGTTACCTTGTATGCCGTGCAACTGTAGTATTTTGCTGTTAACACGCTGTCATTTTAAAGATTGCATAACTCTGTTTAAATAGATGTAAAATAAGAGGAACCATGATCGCTAAATCAGGAGAAAGCAAAGTCTTCTGTCCTCCCCGTTCTCACATCATGACCTGACATTACTTTTCCTTACATGCTGTGCAAATGTGATATGTCCCTGTTAATGGCTGCAGGAGATCGTTGATCCTGTATCAACTGGTCTCGTGCCGAAGTCATTGAAATCCAGCACGTGGTCAGTGACTCTCTGTGTCAGAAACCAGTGAAAAAAGCCGTCCTTTCACGTTGGCATGATGCACAGCTGGTCGCCATTATAGTTTAACAGCGCCTGGTGGTGCCAGGAGGAAACGCAGTGAGACAAGAACGAAAGTAAGAGAAGGTTGGACAGGAGGGGCGATGGATGGGTCCAACAGCCACAAACTTTCACCCAGGAGGTTGGTTTTTGCTTCCTGTAAGTTTCTTAAGCCAAGCCCTGTTCTTTTCTCCTAAATTGAACCACATGCATGTGTTGGCAAAACGTAACCACACTAGCTAGCTAGCTAGAACATTCTTTTTTGCAGCAGCAGAGAGCTAAATCTTCTGTCGTCTGTGTCATCATGTTGTACACTAGTTGTGACATCATTGTGCTACGTGACTCGTGGTGCAAAAGCCTGTGAAAGTGTGCTGTGGCGTCAGACGAGTAACTGATGAATCTATCACAATTCTTTTGCACTCTGCTCATAAAAATGAGCATTTCTGAAAAAAACTAAATCGTGTGTATGGTTAAAATAACTTTCAGAGTGTTTAGGGATATTTTGTTAAAGTTTCTAGATTGAAAACTCTTTTGGATTATTTTGTTTTGTGTTTTTATTTTGTAAAATGTAATGAAAAAAACATTTCTGATTTATGAATGTACTTATTTTGACAAAATTTCAAGACTTTTATCAGGTATTATGATTTATTTGCTTACATAACCTTTTCAGTTTCATCTGTACAGATTTTAGGGATACTGTTGGGGTCTGCTATTTGTCTCTTCCTCTGTTTCCCCTTCCCTCTTGCTCTGTGTGTTGTGCTGTCTCCTGGCTGGGCGGGCCTCCCGACCTCAACACCTCCACCTGCTACCATTCCCAGCTGACTGTGATTCCACTGATGACCTCTCCACTTCTCCTTCTGCATTTAAACCCGGTCTCTGCATCAACTCTTTGCCAGTTCATCCAGTTTCCCTCATTGGTAACACCTGATCACTAAATCAGTTTAGATTTCGGAAAACAGTGTTTTTGTTTGTGCTCAGTCACTTTTTGATCACAGCTTTTTTCTCCCTTTGTTCCAGTCCGGCAACTCTCTATTTCTGCCTCGCCCAGCCCGTCTCTGTCAGTCTGCCTCCAGTCTCCCTCCCCGACTCCCAGGCCTGTTAGACTTTTATGTTCTTCAGGAATAAACATTTGAAGTCTGCATTGTGGGTTCAGTCCGTCCTTTAAGCACTGCTTAACAGATATGAAACATTTGAAGATACTCCTAGGAATGACATCACAATAAGCAAAATTACTAATGTAGGCAATGGCGGACTGTTTCTATGAAGAGTTCAAAAGGTTAATTATTATCCGTTTATCAAGAAACCCAAGCATTTAGTTTGATTTACAGCATGTAATAACCTCATCGACACTTAATAGTAATACGTTATGAATGCCACAGGAAGTTTTCCCGCTCTCTGTAACTTTTATTTCCACTGCAACATCCAAACGTTGTTTTCTATTTAGTATTCAGGAGCATTTTGTGATTGAAATATAAGGATGCATATAAATGCTTCTTCCTGAATATGATCCAGGTTATGAGCTAATGCTTTGTAATATCCTCGCATACAGATTTGTGACTGTAAGTCATCAATTTCTGAGAGAATCACTTCCATCTCTGTGTGAAACCCACAGCTCAGGTCAGAGGAAGTCATTTCTGAACAGCACAGAGTCTATGAGCATCCACTCTACAGCTGCGTGTGAGCAAAGGGTGTGCATTATGTCGATGCTTTTACTAGCCGCAGAAGTCGGAGCGCAAATTTGGATCCACAGTAAGAATCAATTTGCCAGCATCAATGATACAAACATCACGAGTGGAAATGGATCCACATCTCCTTCTTTATGTTGATTGGTTATTTCTGGCACTAGGGAGCCACAGCCACCCAGTAAATCCTGCCCTGGAGGCAGACTAAATGAAACACTCAGGCATCCGTCCAAACTACGCCTTGCTGCATGAATCAGAAATAACAGTGAAGTCATGAGTCTGATGCCAAAACATCGCAGGCTGTCAGTGTTTATGCAAAAAATGTTTGCTAATAACTGTGGATATGTTTAGCAGCCTATTTCAATAGTAAAGTCTTTAATTAGTGGTAAAATATTAACATGAAAACCCCTCTGAGAGCATTGTTTGCCATTATTATGGGAATGATGTGGTAAAATTCACTGATTAGCCGCCTGCTTTCAACAAGCACTGGCATAGCTATTGACAGCACTCTTGGAGCATGTCGTTAGCAGATTGGCAGAAACTGCCCCTTGTTTGATTTTCATTTGAGCGTCAGCAGATGCACCAAGACTGAGTGATTGGAAAGGGACAGCAGCTTTCTCACTGTTTGGAAATCCTGGTCAGAACTGTTTGAGGTATTAACACACAGCAGCAGCTTTTCTCAGAGCTGGGTTGGTCTTTAATCACTGAAATGTGACTTAATCTGCAAACAGATCTTCATCAGACGTCCGATTTTTAGGATATTTTGTTTTATGTGACAGCAGTATTAAATCATACAGTTATCTGCAAGAGAAGATTATCAACAATACATATATACAGTACAGGCCAAAAGTTTGGACACACCTTCTCATTCAATGCGTTTTCTTTATTTTCATGACTATTTACATTGTAGATTCTCACTGAAGGCATCAAAACTATGAATGAACACATGTGGAGTTATGTACTTAACAAAAAAAGGTGAAATAACTGAAAACATGTTTTATATTCTAGTTTCTTCAAAATAGCCACCCTTTGCTCTGATTACTGCTTTGCACACTCTTGGCATTCTCTCCATGAGCTTCAAGAGGTAGTCACCTGAAATGGTTTCCACTTCACAGGTGTGCCTTATCAGGGTTAATTAGTGGAATTTCTTGCTTTATCAATGGGGTTGGGACCATCAGTTGTGTTGTGCAGAAGTCAGGTTAATACACAGCCGACAGCCCTATTGGACAACTGTTAAAATTCATATTATGGCAAGAACCAATCAGCTAACTAAAGAAAAACGAGTGGCCATCATTACTTTAAGAAATGAAGGTCAGTCAGTCCGGAAAATTGCAAAAACTTTAAATGTGTCCCCAAGTGGAGTCGCAAAAACCATCAAGCGCTACAACGAAACTGGCACACATGAGGACCGACCCAGGAAAGGAAGACCAAGAGTCACCTCTGCTTCTGAGGATAAGTTCATCCGAGTCACCAGCCTCAGAAATCGCAAGTTAACAGCAGCTCAGATCAGAGACCAGATGAATGCCACACAGAGTTCTAGCAGCAGACCCATCTCTAGAACAACTGTTAAGAGGAGACTGCGCGAATCAGGCCTTCATGGTCAAATAGCTGCTAGGAAACCACTGCTAAGGAGAGGCAACAAGCAGAAGAGATTTGTTTGGGCCAAGAAACACAAGGAATGGACATTAGACCAGTGGAAATCTGTGCTTTGGTCTGATGAGTCCAAATTTGAGATCTTTGGTTCCAACCGCCGTGTCTTTGTGAGACGCAGAAAAGGTGAACGGATGGATTCCACATGCCTGGTTCCCACTGTGAAGCATGGAGGAGGAGGTGTGATGGTGTGGGGGTGTTTTGCTGGTGACACTGTTGGGGATTTATTCAAAATTGAAGGCACACTGAACCAGCATGGCTACCACAGCATCCTGCAGCGACATGCCATCCCATCCGGTTTGCGTTTAGTTGGACGATCATTTATTTTTCAACAGGACAATGACCCCAAACACACCTCCAGGCTGTGTAAGGGCTATTTGACCAAGAAGGAGAGTGATGGAGTGCTGCGGCAGATGACCTGGCCTCCACAGTCACCGGACCTGAACCCAATCCAGATGGTTTGGGGTGAGCTGGACCGCAGAGTGAAGGCAAAGGGGCCAACAAGTGCTAAACACCTCTGGGAACTCCTTCAAGACTGTTGGAAAACCATTTCAGGTGACTACCTCTTGAAGCTCATGGAGAGAATGCCAAGAGTGTGCAAAGCAGTAATCAGAGCAAAGGGTGGCTATTTTGAAGAAACTAGAATATAAAACATGTTTTCAGTTATTTCACCTTTTTTTGTTAAGTACATAACTCCACATGTGTTCATTCATAGTTTTGATGCCTTCAGTGAGAATCTACAATGTAAATAGTCATGAAAATAAAGAAAACGCATTGAATGAGAAGGTGTGTCCAAACTTTTGGCCTGTACTGTATATATATATATATAATTTTAAAAAACTTCTTCACAGTGTTGTCTTCTTTGTAAAGCTGGTATACACTGGGACTTTGTGCTGTCCCAGATGAGAGACGACCATCGAGAAAGAAACATGGCAATATCGTTGGTCGTGGCTCTAAAACAGTGGTCCTACGTCACACACGTGATCAAAGACAGCCTGGGATGAAATTCTGACAGTGTCAGAAATTTGGGATGACCATCTCACTATCTCACTGTGTGACTGCTGTTACCACCTACGTCTACTAACCAACCAATATAAATGCAGCATGAAATGACCAAAGCAAACAGACAGACGGATAGCAGCTCACCATGGAGGCAAAACACACTAAAAGAAATGTGTGTGATTCCAGCAAAGAGGAAAACCTTGTGAAGTCTTGCCTGTCTGATGTGTCCTCCAGCTCTGACCATGATCGCATAAAGAGGGATGAAGCATGGAAGGAAATAGAGGCGGAGCTACAGCTGCCTGAGACACCTAGCAGAGAGCAAACACACACACACACATACATATTTTATCAACATTTTTCAGACATTTTGTTTACATTTTTTGGACCTTTTTTTTCCCCACATTTTTTCAGACAAAAAAAAGTATTTTTTCGACATTTTATCAACATTTTTTCAGAGATTTTATTAATATTATTCTTAACTTTTTTCCCAACATTTTAATAACATTTTTTTCTGACATTCTGTCAACATTTTTCGGACATTTTATTAATATTTTTTTCCCGGACATTTTAATTAACATTTTTTGCAGATATTTTATCAGATTTTTTTATCACCATTTTTTTCTGACATTTGGACTTTTTCTTTTTACATTTTTTCAGACAAATAAAAATTATTTTTCCGACATTTTATCAACATTTTTCTAACATTTTGACCTTTTCAGATATTTTAGCAACATTTTTTTGGACATTTTATTAATGATAGTGATAACTGCATTAAATCCAATATTGTGACCCTGTATGTTGTGCTTCACAGTTGGTGAAAGTAATAGCCCGTGCAGCATCCTTGCGGTAAGCGCTGTCATCGTACAGTCTGCATACATCAAGTTTACTAGATCCATGTCACACTGTATAGCTGCACTAAATTCATAAGATAAACTAAACTTATATAATTGCTAAAATCTCACAGTCTGTAGGAGGCTTCAAACATTAACTGTCATCAAATCCCATAAATAGTGTAAATGGTGTTCGTCTGCCTCTCAGTACTCCCTGACTTCTCTGTGCACTACATCCCAAGCCCATTCCTTCAAACCAAAGACCTTTAAAACTGGCACATGAATGTATTGTTTTCTTTCCAAAAAACATATACACATATACAAACTTACACATATTCAAAATTTTAATCCCTATGAGCAAAACGATGACAATAGAAGTCTTGTTTTCACTGTATGGCACGCTCTGCTTTCCACTAACAATCACATCAGTGGAAGCAGGCGGAGATGGTCTGTAATCCCCGCCTGTAATGGTCACACCGACTACGTTTACGAGCACCTCGTCTCAGCAGCTGCTCAAACTTCTGCCACTGTGCGTGTGCTGCTACAGATTAGTGTGAAAAGTAAACAGCATAATGACTAAGAACATAAGGCTGATGATGTAATGCTGCCTTTAATCCTGCTCCATTTGCTTGTCCGTCCACTTTAACCTTACACTAATTCTGTACGACACCTTTTTCCCTTTTCAGAGAAAGTGTAAGACGTGACTTCATCCTGCTGTTTTGAAACAGCATTGTCCCTGTGATCAGCGAAGACATACTGCACGGACAGTGTGACATGGCTTTAAGATGAGCTGTCAGAACAAAGCACATGTACTAAATATGACTGCATGGCTCACATTTCTCTCTCTTTATGTCAGCTGCACTAATCAGTTTATTTCTTATCTTTCTTAGTGTTCCAAAGGTCACCCTGTGTGCCCACACACACATAATTACTGTAATTTCTGCCCTCTTCATCCTGTGCTGATGTACATGAAATACTGCTATATTTATCCCAGAGTGGCCTGTGTGCATGTGCTGTCTGCATATAGCTAGTATTAATTAAAGGTGTTAGGACAATTGTGTGGACTTGAAGGCCGCAGATTTCATCTCTGCAACAGCCATATAAGGAGTCAAATACCAGAAAAGACACTGACTCACAACCAAGACTTTCTCACTGTGACCTCGTCACATGTCCACGTTTGGTCATGGACTTTCCACGTCCACATATGACGTCCAAGGTACCCTGGGTGTGTTGGTTGTTGACGTTCTGGGACGCCGTGTCAACTTCAGCCTGTTAATTGTCTGTTTTCAAAATACACTTCTGTTTTCACAGGAAATGTAGAGTTTGCATACAGTCTCTTTCAAAATAAAAGCACTACGTCGGTAACACCGTAAATCTTTTTTTTTTTTTGCTCTAACAACAAACACACATGATCATGTTTTGGCGACACATGGTTGCATTTAGGAAGAAAGAACAGGGTTTGGCTTTACAATCATACAGGAAGCAAACAGCCGCCTCCCAGGTGGAAGTTGGTGGTTGTTGGACCTATTCACCACCCCTCCCGCCTTCCCCACTCGGACTTTGGCCACCTTAACTGTCACTAAGTGGGTTTCCATCCACCTATTTTTATTCGCATTTTCAAAAATTGCGGAAAAAAACTTGGATGAAAACACCGGAAATTCAAAAAAAAGGCTGAAAATTTGCCAAAAAGTTTTTACGCCTCGAGGGGGTGGATTTGTCAGCGTATCGATAAAAGGAAAATGCGACTTTTTTCTATGGAAACAGGTTTCACAAATAAACGATGTACCGGCACACAGATCCTCAAATGTGGCCCTTGACGTACGGAAATGTTTCAGCCAGAGTTTGTGAGTGAAATGCTGCTGGACAACTACGTCCCAAAAGTCCTTCACACGCCTAGGTTCCCAAACACACAGAGAATGACGCGGTGGTCTCCTTCCAGCTATTTCCGACAGTACTCTTAACATTAAATTTCTTCTTTGTCGTCTCTTCTTCAAGATGGTTAGGTACGCTGTGAACGCTGACAATATGCTAACCAGAGTTCTCCCAAGAGCTGACAGGTTTATCAGGAATCTGTCCATGGTCAGTTGTTGAGTGTCAGTTGAGTATGTTGTTGTTTACAGTGGGGTGTTTTTATTTTGGTCATTTTTCACGAGAAGCAAAACAATAACAAATGGAAACAGGCATGAATTTGCATTTTCTTTTGCGCATTTTCACAAAATTCGCTCAAAAATGTTGTTACATTTGGATGGAAACCCCACGACTGTTGTCCGGTCATGTTTCCCTCCTGACGCCGCCAGGTGTGGTTAAAAAATAACGGCACCTGGCTGAATACCATGCCAACGTGAAAAGATACCATTTTTCATTGGTGTCTGACACAAGAAGTCACTGACCAAGCACCGGATGTCAGTGACTTTGGAGGGAGACAGGGTTGCTCACAACCTACCTGTGTTACTTGCATAAGGAAAGAGCACCAGATAAAAACTGAGATAAAGAATATAATGTAGATTATAACCCAGAAAGTAAGTCAATGAACTGACTTGAATTTAACTTAATACATTTTTTAATTACTAATTTATTATTTCAAAACTTAAGTTGGTAAAAATGTCAACTGTTAGCTGGACAACTTGCAGCACATTGTTATACCAACACATTTTCATCCCCAGTCCTCACACACTGTCGCTTTGTCAGTGGACTTTTACGTCTACAACAAATTTCCACTCTGTGGACAATAAAGTTTTCGTATTCATACGGGGAGTGAACACCAGCCTCTCGGGAAAATCTGTGGTGTGTTGGACCCATGCACCGCCCCCCCCACCTGCCCTATACGGACTCTCTAGCTCCTGTTTTTTTTTTTTTTACATCATTACTGGCAATGTTTCAAACTGATGCCGTCCTGTGGTGTATCATGCCTCTGTGACAGGTGTCGTCTGGCCACATTATGAACTGATGGTATCTGTCCATGTATCACACTGCTGCAACAAGTACACCTTGAAAGGTTCTGTCCAGTCACGTTACAAACTGATGCTGCCCCGTGGCATATTATACCACCACTAATGATGGCTTTTGAGGTGTGTGACAGAAAAATCACTGACAAAGTGACTGTATTTGACGACCTTGGAATGAGAGTTGAAACCCACCCATTCTAGAGGACTGGGACAAAAACTTATGTGTGTCTACGTCCGGTCTGTATCAAAATGTTTTTTTTGTTTGTTTGTTTGTTGTTGTTGTTTTTACAATTCATCATTTTGTCATTCAGTCTAAATGATGGGAAGTAGTAAAGATGAAAAAATGATGCGATTAAGAAACACAATCATTAGTTGCAGCCCTGATGTACATATACATCTAGTTGTGCAGATGTGTTGCCTTGCAGCCTCTATTTCAAGTATTCACACCTATGAGTTTGATGCCGAGAGGACAATCAAACTAATTTATACTCCAAGTACTGAATGGTACATTCAATGCAGGTTAGACTAATAAGTTCGTAATTGTTTCAGGCTGAAGTGGTGTTGAAAAGCAGAGAATCTTGACTGGATGGTAATAATAATATGTATGATGAGTGCTGAATAACCTTTTAATAATATCACTGCAGACCACTTAATTTAGTGAAGACCTTGAATGCCAGCGAGGCTACAGGAGACACAGAATCCTTGAAATATTAAGGAAGACAGAGAGACAGAGGGAGAGGATGATAAATGTGTCCCTCATTCACACACTGTGGACCCACATTACCTTCTTATTCTGCACGGGTCATTGGCAAAATTACTTAACCCAAGGATGGTGCAATGGCCAGAGGGGGGAAAAAAAAAGAGTAGTATTTATTACATTTCAATATCACACCAAGGCCTTGCACCACGTGAACGCTACTGGAGAATTTCACTCTGGAGTCCTTGAATGGCAGCAGAAAAAGACAGTCTGACATCTCCTTGGGTAGATAACAGTTTGTAATGTGGCATCGGCAGACGTTGTGGCCTTCAAACAAACATTGTTTGCTTTCAGTGTAGGTGGAGATGGAGGTGGTGTTACTATGTATTTTACTGCATATTTAGTTTTCGTTATGCTCTCTAGCATTTTACAGTTTATCAGACTTGATGACACGTCAGTTTTCAACATGTCTTCACTGGCAAAGTTAGTGCCATCACACCATGTCTCAGCTAATAGATTTCAGCACCATGAAGTGCAACATGCTGATTGTTCTCAAGTTACAGTAAGATTTACTTAAGGAAGATTGATTAAAAGCAAACACTTGATTATATGTTTGTTTTCAGCGAAGACGATTGTACAGAAGCGTATTGCATTCACTTGACAAATAAAAAAAAATCACTTTTATTGAGTAATTTTTTCTGTTTTTCAGAGTAATTTTTTTTATTTTTCTGTTTTTCATGGTAATTTTTTTTCTGTTTTTTTGTGGTAATTTTTTCTGTTTTTCGTGGCAATTTTTTTGTTTGTTTTTCGGGGTAATTTTTTCAGTTTTTCAGAGTAATTTTTTATTTTTCTGTTTTTCGGTGTAATTTTTTCTGTTTTTCGTGATAATTTTTTTTCTGTTTTTCATGAGAATTTTTTTTTGGGGGGGGGTAATTTTTTTTATTTTTCTGTTTTTAGGTGTAATTTTTTCTGTTTTTCATGGTAATTTTTTTTCTGTTTTTTTGTGGTAATTTTTTCTGTTTTTCGTGGTAATTTTTTTGTTTGTTTTTCGGGGTAATTTTTTCAGTTTTTCAGAGTAATTTTTTATTTTTCTGTTTTTCGGTGTAATTTTTTCTGTTTTTCGTGATAATTTTTTTTCTGTTTTTCATGAGAATTTTTTTTTGGGGGGGGGGTAATTTTTTTTATTTTTCTGTTTTTAGGTGTAATTTTTTCTGTTTTTCATGGTAATTTTTTTTCTGTTTTTTTGTGGTAATTTTTTCTGTTTTTCGTGGTAATTTTTTTGTTTGTTTTTCGGGGTAATTTTTTCAGTTTTTCGGAGTCATTTTTTATTTTTCTCTTTTTCGGTGTAATTTTTTCTGTTTTTCGTGATAATTTTTTTTTCTGTTTTTCATGGTAATTTTTTTGGGGGGTAATTTTTTTTAGTTTTCTGTTTTTGTGGTAATTTTTTCTTTTTCTGAGTTAAGAGAGCAATAGAACAACAGACGCTTTCATTCCTTTCTTGAGAGCTCGATATAATGGAAGCAAACATGACCGCTTGTTTAGTTTAATCCAGTTTTACTTTGTTTTGGGTTTGAGACACTGGGAGATACTCATCTTTAAGTCATATAGATGGTGTTATCATTAGTTTGTCGACTTTATGCAGGCACCTTACTCAAGAAAGGAATGAAAGCGCCAGTTGTTCTATTGCTCTCTTAACTCAGAAAAAAATACTCAGAAAAACAGAAAAAAAACCCCATGAAAAACAGATAAATAAAAAAATTACTCCGAAAAACAAAAAATTAAGCCAATTGTCCTTTTGATGACAACTTGACATTAACATTCTGGTAATGTCATCCTGGTTAATGTCAAGTTGTCATCATAAGGACATCCCAAACAAATTTAATGTCAACTTGTCATGACAAAGACAACTTCTGGTAATGTCACTTTGATTAATGTCAAGTTGTCATAATCAAGACAACCCAAACAATGTCAACTTGTCATTACAAAAACCAAATGACACTTAATGACAGCAGTCATAAACGTTCATGACATGTACATAAAGTTCATGACAGTGTCATGTCACTCTTAAGGAGATTCCTTCAAGTAAAGTGTTAACCAAAATTCTCATGAATCAACATCAAAATTTCAGAAAGATCTGTTTTAACGTTGAGGCAATTTTGACAACATGCCAAATCAACATTGATTCATCTTTCAGAATCAAAGCATAATTCAACGGTGAGTCAACCACAGCGTGTGATGTTGATTCAACAGTTAATAAACATCAGAATGACAGCTGTGAAGCAGTGACTTGTGACGAGTTGGGTTGAGAACAGGTTGAAAATACCAACTTTTGGTGGCACTTTCCTCAGTGTGAACGCAGCCACAGGTCACTAATAACACCCACGTTCTGTGGCTCAAAGCTCCTGGAAGATGTCGAGATGATTCACTAAAAAACAACCGTGTTTGTTGTTTGTTGGTCTCAAACAGTGATCGGAGTGAGATCTCGGCTCTGCTCAAAAACTTCTGCAGCCTGGACTGGCTTTGATCAAAAGCTGCTTTCCACAAACATGAATAAAGACAGTGAAACAAGTATATTGCTCACACACACACACACACACACACACACACACACACACATACACACATACACATTCAGCTGAGCTGCAACTGAATGTGGATGGAAAGCAGAGGAAAAGAGTTCTGGGATAAATGGTTGTAATCTCATTTTAATTAGGCCTTTTAAGAATTCTTTTTTTTTTCCAAATTGAGACAAGATCATAAACACAATGTGGCAGAACATTCAAGGGCAAGCACTGACACACCTACCAGCCCCCCCCCACACACACACACACACACAGCAGATAAAGATAGCATTATTGTGCTGACCATCATGACCTTGCAGATGCAGAGATATTCTGCGTGTGTGTGTGTGTGTGTGTAGACAGTGTGACCACAGTCAGCCCAGCGTTCACTAAGTCTGATCACCATTTGCAGCCCGTCATAATGAGCAGCTCAAATCAGTGTGTGTATGTGAGTCCGAAGTCCTCCAAAATGGACAATATTTTGTCACCCCAGGCTCCCTGGCAAAAAGACATCAAAGATCAGACACACACACACACACACACACACACACACACACACACACACACACAGAGCAGCTCAGGCCTGTGATATCTGGCCGTAGTGTAAAGTTATTTTTGGTGTCTACACTGATGCATTCAGTGTCTTTAACCTCTTATTTTGGCTATTCCTGTTTTGTCTCTCTAAATGGAGATAATTTAAAGATCAAATACATTAGTGACCTTCCTCAGAGCCGTGAGTCAAAATGCTGTAAAGATGGCCGACTGGTGGAGCGTTATATGGAAACCTGCTGTCTCTCAGAATCAGCCATGGCAACATGTTCACAAAGTATGATATTCACTGCAGAGCTTATGCTGTTGATTCTGACGTGGAAATCCAAACGCTGTGAAACTTGTTTCTTTCAGTTCACTGCCTCTGTTTGAACAGATGTAATTGGCTTTGCGAGAGGAAAAGTCACATCCTGATGAGCTCAACAGAATTTCCAAAAGCAGAGGAGAACATCTCCAAGCTCAGGAACTGTGCCATTTTTAGCCACATTAGCAGTGAGGTAGCCTCGGATAGGCCGACCTACAGAAAGGTCTGGAAGCACCCATCATCATTCTGGTGCTTGTATTTCTCTAAACCAATCGAAATTGTCTTGGGTGGCGCTAAGTCCAGGTTACAGCAACGTTGCCTTTGCCAAACAGTATCATGCAGATAGAGTGAGACTTAGTAGCCTGCCAGTTACAGGCTTATACCCACAGACAACATCCAGCTGTTGTCAGCATTTTCCGTGGCGATTGTGACACAGAAAGTGGGTGTGTAGTTAGCCATTGGCAGTTTTTCCAGCAACGTCTGTGCCACCAAAAGCTGGTGTTTCTTAGCGAGACATCTGCACCATTTCCTGTGGAGATTGTGCCGCCAAAACCGAGTGTTTTTAGTGAGCTGTTGGTAGTATTTCCAGCAACGATTGTCACCAAAAGAGGATGTTTTCAGCAAGCCGTCAGCTGCATTTCTTGCGATTATTTGGCCATCAAAAATTGGTGATTTTAGTCAGACATCTACGCCTTTTACAGCAGCGACTGAGCCACCAAGAGTGTGTTTTTAGGAAGTCATTGGTAGTATTTCCAACAATGATTGTGCCACTGAAAAGCAAGTGTTTTTAGCCAGACATCAGCGCCATTTCCAGAGACAACTGCGCCACCAAATGCAGGTGTTTTTAGTGAGCCATTGGTAGTGTTTACAGTGACAATTGTGCCACCAAACAGTGTTTTAAGCAAGCTGTCTGCAGCATTTCCAGCAATGATTGCACCATCAAAAGCTGGTGTTTTTAAGAAGCAGTTGGTCGTACTTCTAGCATCCATTGTGCCACCAAAAGCGGGTGTTTCTTAGCAAGACATCTGCGCCTTTTCCTGTGGAAATTGTGCCACCAAAACCAAGCGTTTTTAAGAAGCCGTTGGTAGTATTTCCAACAACGATTGTGCCACCAAAAAGCCAGTATTTTTAGCCAGACATCAGCGCCATTTCCAGAGACAACTGTGCCACCAAAAGCAGGTGTTTTTAGCGAGCCATTGGTAGTGTTTACAGTGACAATTGTGCCACCAAAAATTGTTTTAAGCAAGCTGTCTGCAGCATTTCCAGCAATGATTGCACCATCAAAAGCTGGTGTTTTCTTAGCAAGACCTGAACAGTATTTTCAGCAGCGATTCTTCCCCCAAAAGTGGATGTTTTTAGCAAGCGGTTGGTGCCATTTCCATCAACAATTGTGCCACCAAAAAGAGGGTGTTTTTAGCGAGACATTGGTAGTGTTTCAAATGACGACCGTGCAGCCAGAAAGTGGGTGTTTTTAGCAAGCTGTTGGTGGCATTTCCAGTGTTGATTGTGCCATCAAAAGTGCATGTTTTTAGCGAGATATCTGCATCATTTCCGGTGGTGACTGCACCACCAAAAGCAAATGGTCTTTAGCGAGACCTGAGCAGCATTTTCAGCAGCAATTGTTCCATCAAAAGCCAATGTTTTGAGCTAAAACATGTTTTCCTAACAAAAACCAAGTAGTTTTTTGTGTCTAAACCAAACCACACATTAACCACAGTGTTGTTGAAATGTTAAGAAATGTATAGTACAGTATGTTTAGGCTACATAATAATGTACGTAACATATATTGCCAATGATAACCCGGATGATTGCACTTGCTGTCTGGTTCACAAATGTCTAAACAAAACAGATGGAAATGCTTTGAGTCAGTGGAGTGATTTGTAATTTTCACCCATACAAGGGAGAGTATTTCCACTGGACTAGAATCCGCACTGTAGGATTAGTATACTGTGCACGCTGTCTTGGCTTCACTTTGAAAGTATTGTAGCGATGAAACAATTAGTAAACTTTTCTTGGTGTTCAACGAGTTTATCAAAGAGTGGATCAACCCAGAAGTGTGTGTACGTCTTCTCTGATAATTGCAGAATTCCATCAAACTGACTTTTAGCTTTTGGTGATTCATTTGTTTTCCTCACACAGACAAGACAAAAGGTCTTTTGGATGATTTGAAGGGATTATGGGTCTTGCTCAAGGTCAGTCTGACAACAGTTAATGAGGGATGAGAGAGTATTTCACATTCACAGATCACACCCAGGCCGCGTCAGCTGGGGAGTTGAACCTGCAACCTCCAACAGCAAAACAGCAAGTCTGATGGTACGAGATTACACTCTGAGCATACAAAAGTGGGGTCCTTATCTGTTTGAGCTGGGAGAGATTATTACTACGAAGTCATTATCTCTCCTTTCAGGCTAATACCACCGCAGCTGCTATTACTGCCACAAAGGCCTTCAGCCAGACGCTGAGAATAGACTCATTTACTTCAGTTTTATTACATTTCAGATAAAAGCAACTTTATCTCTGCGTCTGTCCATCTGTCTTTATGAGTGCATGTGTGTGTGTGTGCGCGTTGAACCGACCAACAGATCGCTTTATCATCTTTGAGTTTCATTTTCGATAGCCACAACTTTATTATCGCTCCATCTCTCTCCTTCTATTTAACAGCTCCCATTTTTGCGGCTCCTGTAACTATCTGTATTCCTCTTTCACAACTCCCTCCCTCTCTCTCTCGTTCTATCTCCTTTCTAAAAAGAAGTGAAGTTAGTTGGGCTTTAATTGTCGACCGCCGGCAGCTGAGATGAACAGACAAAAAAACAAGGAGGGGGATTGTCTGTGAGAATGAGAGAAACTGAGGAATGATAAGAGAGGTTGCCAGACAGAGAGGAGAAATATGTGAAATTACATCAGGACAAGATGAGATGGGGCGATCACAGGAATGACCAATAAGAAAATCAGCTGCACTTACAGAATCCATCTGCAGTATGTCATTTCACTTTTAATATAAATCTGCCATTCTTTGCTCTAAAGAAAGTCTGGTACTAAAAGTAAAATGTGGCCAAACTTTATATTAATATGCATCTAAAAAAAATAGTCTAATTTAGTGCAGTAAAGTGACAGTAACAAGCCACTCGTACCATAATATGACTGAGCTCAAAGCATAAATGTCCCTGAAATGTCTCTTACTTTTAGACAAGGCACATTTTGCCCATTAAGGTGCTGACAGAACGACCTGACTCGGGTAGATTGCATTTAAAATTCTACTAGAACATACTTTTTGACACTATAAATGCATTGAGTGAGACGAGCAGGGAGTTGGGAGGAGAATATCAGTGAGTGGTGCAAAAGAAAGTTCAGTTGTAACCTTGGACTCAAGCGTCAGATCACACTGGATAGTTCCTGTAGGTCGTGACAATTTTCTTAGATGTTGTTATGCACGTTTTGTTAATCATATTGAGCAGAAGTCCCGTGCACAGACATTTTCAGGGGCACCTCTCTCATAATTATTAATTTCAAAAATAAAGTTATACTAGTCCCATTGGTAGCTTTGTCACCTTCTATCTATGCTAATCCTCAATGCCTATGTACAGTTTCACATGGATTGACCACGTCAGTGAGTAGAAAAACATGGAACAGACACACACACACACACACACACACACACACACACACACATTTTCATCATTATATAGTAAGATACAGGTTTTGTTTTGCTTTGGGGGAGCATCAATTTATGGTGGAAATGTATTCATTTATGTCGAGGAAAACAAAATTCAGGTGGCAGGTGATGAATCAAAATCTAAATATAATACAGAGACACTCTCATTCTGTGCTGCTTTCAAATATTTATTCTCCTGTAGATCAGCTTGTCTTATTTCATGTTGTCTGCTGAGTCAACACACGTGTTTTACTGCGTATAAATGAGGGAGCGTGTTCTGCAGAGGTTTAAATGGTTCTGGATCAGGGACAGATCCCTTATGCAACAGATGTAGATCAGGAACAGGATCCCTCATTCATACTTTTTGGACTTGTCCAAAACTTAAAAACTTTGGACACCAGTATTTAATACATTTCCTGTTAGTTCAGAAATAAAATTAAATTCATGTTTTTCAAAATTTAATCCACCGACCCAGGAATTTGTAAACAATAAAGTTTGTGTACCCAAGAGAAGTGCTCTGATTCCATTAAATAGTCATGTACTAACACTTAAAATTCTCCTCTAAATAAACTTTAAATTCTTCTTTGGGAATCCCAGAGAACAGACGCCTGCAGCAGCTGCAGCTGCAGCTTTGCGCTCCTCCTCTCCTCTGCGCTCTTGTCACAAGGCATGTGCAGCACCAAACCGCATTTCAGATTTATTTAAATTAATCTTCAGAGCCGGATATGGGAGATCGAAACATTATTTTAAGTTGAGTTTTGTTTTTATGGACACGTGGAAGTGGGAAAGTAATTTGGCGTCTGTCTCTGCTTGCAGCAGGCAGTTGATGATCTGGAATCAGCCAGAGAGTTGGAGGGAGACGGTGTGGGCTTAAGCCTGACTGGCTTACTTGTTGTTAAATTTAGGGGTGGGTTATTGCCTAAATGAGTCCGGCTGTTTTGAGATGTTTTAATAGTTTAATCTCACGACAGTGACAAACAATAAGGAGGCTTAGGGCAAACACTATCTTTACCTGGCTGTCCATGAGGAGATTGTGACAAGGGACGTTGATGAGGGAGGGGCAGGGCCTGCTTGCAGCCTGCTAAAATTAAATATGTGGTTGTCAGGAGTTACAACAAGTGATAGTGATGCCATGGGCCACATTTAAAAACTAAAAAATATATACATAAAAAAAAGAGTTTCACAAAAAAGGCAGTTATCTAGACAGAGGACAAAGGGCGGGCGCTTGAGGACCACCTGGGGTCTGTCTGTGCACTTGCCTTTTAAGCAGTGTTAAACATCCTGTTAGCATTTAGCACATTCAAATGTGAGTGGGAATGTCACTTTAAATCCTCACATTTCCAGGTGTTCTCATTTACCACATTAAACTTTTTTTTTTTTTTTACAGGAAATAAAGACCGAATCACAGCATGACAGCAGGAGCCAGCAGAGCCAGAGCAAAGCTTTTAGTTCTAGAAGACGGAGGCAGTATTGTCCAATTGTGTCCAAATCTTCTGTATATATTGAAACTAAATGACACAGAGAACTCAGAGAGAACAAAAGGTGACGCTTATAGACTTTTGAGTGGGCTGACCAGCTCTCAGTTCTTCAGAACTTCACATCTCTGATGACACAAACAAACCAGAGAGAGTCTGTGCAGGAGGAAATTTGTCTTTATAAAAACACATTTTAGAAAAGTGACGGTTGGATATATAGACACACACTGCAGGCTGGGCTGAACGTTGAACACACACACATTTGCACATGTGTACACCCAGTTTCATATACTCCATTACCCAACACGGTACACATCACACAAACACAACACACACACACACACACGCATTGTACTCAAGTGTACATAATTCAAAGGCTGGACTGTCATGATGGACTGTTCTTGCATTCACACACATTGTCTACATTCACTCCTCAGCCTCCACCAGGTACCAGTAACCTTTGGGTTTATGTTGCCCTAATCTTTACACATGGCACCATCTTGCTCTCATCATCCATCCATTTTCATACGCTTACCTGGGGCAGGGTTGCAGTGGCAGAAAGCAGCGCACCCAAGTCATCCCTCTCCCCAGTGATGCTTTCCAGCTCCTCCTAGAGGACCCCAAGGCGTTCCCAAGCCAGATGAGATATGTAGTTCCTCCAGTGTGTTCTGGGTCTACACCAGAACCTCTGACCGGTGGGAGGCACCCAGGAGGATCCTGATCAGATGCCTGAACCACCTCAACTGACCCCTTTCAACACGAAGAAGCAGCGGCTCTACTCCGAGCTCCCTCTGGATGTCTGACTCCTCCCCCTATCTCTAAGGCTGAGCCCAGCCAACCCACGCAGGAAACTCAATTCGGCCACTTGTATCCACGATCTCATTCTTTCAGTCACTACCCAGAGCTCATGACCATAGGTGAGGGTTGGGACGTAGATGGACCAGTAAATCGAAAGCTTTGCCTTCTGGCTCAGCTCCCTCTTCACCACAACAGTCCAGTGCAGTGTGAGAAACTGCCTATTCATCCGACACTCCCGATTTACCCTCACTCGTGAACAAGACCTTGAGAAACAGGAATTGTGCAAATTTGCAGGAAAGCCCAATCAGTCTTTTTTTCTGATGCCAGATGTCACTGACCAAGCGCTGGTTTCCGACAACTTCAGAGTGAGACCGGGTTATATTTCTAAACAAGTGATATGTTGCTTAGACTGTTTGCTGTCGCACGGCTGTTGAGTTGGAGAGCTGGGAAGTTGCACTAAACAAAGTCTGAAGGCATATTAACATCACATTTTAAAGCAGTATATCTTGGCTTGATCAAAATGATGAGGACTTCAGGTTCACTGTGGACACAGGTTTGTAAAAATATTTTGATTTTAACATGTTTTATTTAGAAAAGCTTGTTATTAATTAATATTTGACACACAGCCCCTGGTTTTCTGTTGCTTCTCTTGTCTTTGGCCTCCCACAGTCTAGACAAAGTTCTCCCTGAATTCTCTTTGCATCAGTCCCTAACTATCTAAACTAAGTTTTTTCTTTGTTTTTCACGAGTATGCATGATGGCCTATGCTGCATCTTTGCACTGAGTGGAGAGCGACCATGACAAATAGCTGCAGGCCAGTGTATATGTAACATACATAGGCTCTGTGTATCTAACTTTAGACATCCAATCCCAGCACTCGGCAGTCTGGATATTAATCTCCCTCAGTTTGTGACAAATTGTGTTTTTAAGTGCTGATGAAACCAGGAGATAAAAAAACAACTCACATCATCCCATGATACCTGAGAAAATTAAGACCTTAAAGCAGCTCCAGTGTTTGGGCATTAATCTCAATGATACGTGCGAAGTGTGTTTAGAGAATTGATGAAAGAAGAAAAAAGAATAATTTCCAGCATCAAAGCTCTGTTTCCATGAGACTGGTTTATAATTAGAAATTTAATAGTACAGATTTTAAAATCTAATTTCTAGACTATCAACAATGTTCTCATTCCAAAGGACTACATCTAAAAGTCAGAGAGACAGAAGTAAACAGCCCGACCACCAGAGGAAAATATTGGCATTGCACGTTACTGCAAACCACGAACATGTTACATTTGTATGTTTCATATATATTATATCACCGTTAAGTGACGTAGTGTGTGAGCTGACTGTATCATCAGGAGGTGGAGAGGAGGTGACACCTGTAGGCGAGACACCTGCCAAGCTGCGGATCACAGTTCAAACCCAACAAACAGAAAACCCAGTCATGATTGAGCGAGTATTTCCATTTCCATTGCTGTATTTCCAGCAGATTTTTAAGCACCAAACATGGGTGGTTTTAAGGGACCTGTCACCATTTCTCCATGGATACTGCCACAACAAGTGATTGCTTTTGCTTGATCAAGACATAGCTGCATTTCCTGCAGGTATTGTGCCTCCAACCCGGTATTTTAACCCCAAGCATTATCTTTTCCGAACCAAAACCAAGCCTAAACTGAACCACACGTTAACCACAGTGTTGTTAAAATGTCAAGTTTCAGTGTATATAAAGGGATAATGCACCCAAAAATGAAAATTCAGCCATTATCTACTCACCCATATGTCGACGGAGGCCCTGGTGAAGTTTTAGAGTCCTCACATCCCTTGCTGTGATCGGTGGGGGGAGCAGCTAGCACACCTAATGCAAATGTAACGTATCCGTGGTTAGTAATGTTGTAAATTTATTTTGTTTATTTTTAAAAAGTCTATGGGTCTAATGAGCAGAAACTCTAAAGACATGCATGTAACAGACATAAATTCATACAGCGTCCCGGAGCGTCAGCAACAGATGCACTCAGGATACCTAGGAAATCATATATAGACATGAAAGGCCACTGACCAAGCAGGGTTATGTGACAAGTTGGAAATGAGAAAGTGTTGACGCACCAAGGCCAAACAACCAAACTGTAAATTACTGTTCGAGACCAACAAACAGCAAATTCAGTCAGGATTGAGAGACGTTGCTGTGTTACCAGCAGCTTCTTAGGAACCAAACGTGGGTTTCTTTAAGCAACCCATCACTGATGTTCCAGCTGGGACAGTGGCACAAAAAGCAAGTATTTAAAGCCAAACATGATCTTTTTGTTTTTTGTGTATCTGCGACATGATAACATACAAATGTAACGTCTCTATGGATTGCAGGAACGCGCAATGCCAACATGTTTTTCCACTGATAGGGTTGAAGTCAAAGAACACATCAAGAAAAACAAATTTTCTTTGAGCTAATGTTTCTCACACAGTCACATAAAATACAGTATGAAGTAACAAAGTAGACAGAATTGTTTCTGTGAACGCTCTGTACCCTTTTGCTCAGTGTTCATTCCTGCTCAACAGTTTCTTCTTTCTCTGACTCGGTTCTTGTCACCACTTCTTTCCTCTGTCTCTTTCACGCCCTCTCCACTACTCCCTCTTCCTTCTCTGCCACTCTTTCCACTCTCTCTGTGCCTCACTGTGTCTCCGTGTGCGCCTCGCAGAGAAACTACCTTAACTGATTGGACAATTTAGTTTGACGTTTTCTCCAGCCTGGCTTGAAATCTCCCATGACTCAACACGAGACGGAAGAGATCAACAGTCTAAAAACAGCCAATTTGCTTTTTAAGAAAAGATGAACAATACTATTCCTGTTTATTTTGTTTGAATCAGTGTGGTGTTCACTGAGCTTTTCCCCAAACGAGATAATCACTGCATGTTCACAGTCCTGCATGTGTGTATGTGTGTGTGTGCATGGCAACTTTTGCAATACTTTAAATCACATTTTCATCAAGATAGATGACGCTGTGTTTGTTCGCCCAGCCTGCTCATTCTTGAAAAAAAAAATTTCCATCTACACAGATCCACACAAACTGTGTGTATTGCTTTGTGTGCATGCATCGGTGAATGTGTGTGTGTGAGTGTTTGTGATGTCTCTATCTCGCTGACATAGGCAGTAAACAAAAACAGACATTTCTGGAGCATCTTATTAGTCAGTGAAAACAGATGAAAGCAACAAAATGCAAACAGCCTCCTTTTATAGGATGTTGCAGCTCAACATTAATTACGTACAAATGACTAGATTTGATTTTATTAAATGCTCACCGAGACGAAGGAGATAATTACTGAAAGTAACCACATGGGGAGCCATTTTATTCTTTGTTTTTTTGTGGCTGATTAAATAAAAACAAAACATTTAATGAACTAAAAAAAGGAGACGCTGTGAGTTCAAAAGGACACAAACAAGGATGGAAAACCGGGATAAAAAGGATCAACCAGCAGGCAGGGAGGCAATGATGAGCTCCATTGGCTCAATGACTAATTATTCTATCATGCATTCATCTTTACTACAAATCAAATGACATGTTTGGTCCGTGAAATGACAAATTAAATAAGACATTAAATTGCTTGTGTATATTTTTGATAAAACGGAATATTAAATATTTTACTTTAAGTACATTTTGAATTGAGGATGTTTTTACTTGTATTGGACTAGTATTAGATCACGGTGTCTCTACTTTTACAAGTAAAGGATGTAAGTAATTCTCCTGCTGACTATCATATATGACACAGAAAACACAAAGCAAAAAAAAATTTCAGAAGATTAAAGTGTTTACCATGATATTCTACTGACCTTTTTCTTTTTTAAAAGATTGCTTCAACTTCTACTTCTACCTAATTTCAAGGGTTTTTTTTATTTATTTATTATATACTTTATAATCCCTGAGGGGAAATTCAATTTTTCACTCTGTTGTCAATTACACACAAGTCCGAACACACACGCACAAACTGGACCTATACATGCACTAAGTGGAGAGATGTCAGAGTGGGCTGCCCATGACAGACGCTCCGCGCGGTTGGGGGCTTCGGTGCCTTGCTCAGGGGCACCTCGGCAGTGCCCGGGAGGTGAACTGGCACCTCTCCAGCTACCAGTCCACGCTCCATATTTTTGGACGGGGACTTGAACAGGCGACCCTCCGGTTTCCAACCCAAGTCCCTATGGACTGAGCTACTGCTGCACCAAAGTTAGCCCATCTCTTCGTTACAGGTATACGGGGAGCGTGCCTATGTTCCCAATTTGGTAGCCAATTACACCCAACCTATTATCCAGTAGCAATGGACTACAGATGGAATGTAGCTTTTAGATAAATCTGGTGCGTCCATCTCTTTGTTTATCGCAAACATTTAATGTAAGTGCACACTAAGTAGCACAGAGGCCTCGCATTGACTAGCTTCCGGTCAGATCATTCGAATGAAGCGCAGCAACTGGACGCAAACCATAGTTTGCAGTGCATCAATACCTCTGGAAAGCCGGGTTGGCATAGAGAGGGGGTGCTCCTGGGATGCCTGGAGTCACTTCCCAGCCCTCTGGAGGCGTCATAGGCTCATGGAGGAAACGTTAAGGAAGGAGGATGCCTATTTGAAAACTCCTCTGTGTCAACCTGTTAATGTCATCAAGTCTACTGCTCTACTCTCTTGGTGAGTGTTTCTGGCACATAAAGGATATTTACATCTTGTCCTGTGTTTTGAAAATTAATTTTGAGAACAATCTTAGAAATGTGGGAACATAGGGCTGTGGGAACATCCAGTATCCAAGAGGAAGCTGTTAAAGTCAAGGACACGACTTGCCGGAAAAAAACTAAGTATAGCAAGCAAAAAAGCCAAGTGGAGTGAATCTGGGGTTTGCTTTCCCCTTCAATTTCACTGACAGTACATTTTACAAAGAGTCAGCAACAGTTCCTCACCTACGTAAAATGAAGTGCTGCTCAGCAAACGCTGCTTCAGTTGGATTGTTTTTAGTCACTTAAAAAGAGGCCCAGAAAAAAATATCATAATCAATGTGAGTGTGTGATAGAGCCCGACCAACACGTTCTGGGACGCCGTGTCAACTTCAGCCTGTTACATGCATCGACTGTTTTCAAAATACACTTCTGTTTTCACAGGAAATGTACCATTTACATACAGTCTCTTTCAAAATAAAAGCACTACGTCGGTACAACACAGTGAATTGACGTTATTTTTCTTCAACAGCAAATGCATATGATTATGTTTTGCCAACACACACATGTGGTTGGGTTTAGGAAAAAAGAACAGCCCTTGGCTTTACATTTAGACGGGAAGCAAACACCGGCCTCCTGGGGGAAAGTGGGTGGTTGTTGGACCCTTCCACCACCCCTCCCACCTGCACCACTTGGACTTCAGCCGCCTTAACCTTCATTGTTGTCCCATTGGATTTCCCTCAGTGCTACTGGACACAGTTAAACAACAACGCTGACCGACCACGTATCATGCCAATGCAAAAAGACAGATTTTTTGTCAGTGTCTGACCCCGAGCATCGAGTTTCAATGACTAAGGAACGAGACGGGTTGGACAAAGATATGTAGTGGAGGAAGGAAATTTAACAGTTTAACAATAAACTTTACTGCTAAAATCAGCACCTCTCAACTTCATTGGGGATTATATAACTAAAAATTATCCTAAGCATCTTTTTTCTGCATGACGTTCTGTAAATAAAAAAAAATAACAATGAAAAAACAAAAAAAGGTTTTCGTAATAGAGCATTCTGGACAAAATATATTGGATTGGACTCATCAAATTGGTTTATCGTCTGACCAATATATCTACCGGGCTTTAGTGTAAGCGATATTTATAATATTTTCAGCGCTATACCGTTAGACAGCCATTTCCGACAGACAAATGAAGAACAGGGGCGTTGCTGGTCTATCACTGTTTAACTGATAGTGTGTAAGGTAAAGCAGTGAAAATATCCAAACTATAGCATAAAGTTATACTGGTATTTATTTTTTTTTGGTGGCTGGAATACATTTTGTTGTGGCCCTGTCACGTGGGTATGGCACATTATTCTAAGAGACTAGCAAAGCAACAAAATGACAACAGAAATGCTCATTTCACAAACCTCGGCTATTCAAATCAAAGCCAACTGTCTACCCAGAAGTGACTGTTGTTGTTGATTTGGTTTATACCTTTACCGTATAATTACATGATGACCTTTGATAAAAATATAGTGATGAACATACAGCCGTATCTTACAGTGGTCTCAGAATGAAACAGTCTGGGATCAAGTAAAAGATTTGCAGTGTTAAGGCCGAACATACTCGGGCGTACTATAAGCAGAGCGGACTCCGCGAGGAATGTCTGCAGTCATTCGGGCTTCCATAGTCGAGCGCACTTCCGTGTTGTAGTTTCCTGTAAAAATGTCCGTGAAAAATCCCCGCGATGTGAAAAATACATGTCGAGCAGTCACTGGTGCGCGGAGCGGAGTCTGCGCGGTCGTAAAATCTGAGCTTTGCTTTAAATAATAGTCTGTTAGAGATGGGCCTCCATTTCTGCTTTATTAGGCACAAGACACACACACACACACACACACACACACACACACACACACACACAGAGGGGATGCACTGTGACCATGCAGTGATTTCATGTGTACATGACATGTGCGTGATGAAGTCCAGGACACAAGAATGACTGTTGGAAATAATAGGATTATGCCTCAGGCCCAAGTACTGTAGGTTCCCTTTGATAAATTCTATTTAATTATCTTGCAATTAACTAGTCCATTAAAAGTCTATTGGACAAGATGGCAGCGAGCACTTATTGTATTTCCTCCCATATAGGAAATGAGGGAGAGGAGGGGCAAATGAGCCGCTCATCTGTCAGACAGTGTGTGTGTGTGACAGACATTACGTGCAAAGTCTGGGTGGTGATGGGTTATATTAGGCATGTAGACACAAAGATACGCCAGAAGGCTAGCAGCTGTATGTGTGGGTGTGTGTCCCTGAGGCGAGCAGCTCTGATTGTGTGTTTCTCAAAGTGTGTGAATCTGTCTTTCTGAATGACTGTGTGTGTGTAACTGCTTGTATGTGAGTGTGTGAGCGATAAGTCTAACAGCTCCGAGCAGATAACGTAGAGAAGATGAACAGGGACATTTTCATTATTAAAAGCTAAGTTCTCTCCTCTTTATTCCGACTCATTAAGTATGAATTGTGTTAATATTTCCATTTGTCTTTGTTAATGTCATCTCCATCTCTTGGCTTCTTCATTCTCTCTCCCCCTGAGTCATTACAAGTTTCTACCAAGGCACTTTACCGCACTTTGAAGTCATTATACTGTACTCTTATTGTACTTTACTGCCAGAGGATCGACGTGGTGGCAGGTGAGAGCACTGTTGCTGCTTTAAAGGCCTGACACTCATTTTAAAAGGACAACTGTAGTGTTAGTCACAAAAAAGAAAAGAGGAGGAAAAAAAATATGACAACCATCTGGTTGCAGATCAACTCTCCATTATTCTCGGTGTCTTGTCTTCAGAAGAAGCTGTTTTCTGTCTGTTTTGTTATTATTTCATTGGCTGTTTTTATATTAGCAAGACAATTACATTACACGCTGCTAACCACCCGAGATGACCTCATCCTGAAACAGCTTTTTGGTACTTTTAAGCCAATCCTGGTCCTCTTTTACTGATGTCATGCAATGACGGTTTCCTGGCTGGATTTGAAAGAAGGACGATGCATGGCCGGGGCCTTGATGGCAACACACAGCAGACACTCTGCATGGTATCACTTGATAAGGCTCATTTACACTCACCTGCACCTCATCAGGTACACCTGTTCAGCTGCCCGTTAACGCAAATAGTTAATCACCCAATGACGCGGCAGCAACTTAATGCATTTAGGCATGTGGGCATGTTCAAGACGACCTGCTGAAATTGAAACTGAGCATCAGAATGATGAAGAAAGGTGATTGAAGTGACTTTGAACGTGGCATGGTTGTTGGTGCCAGAAACTGCGACTGGGATTTTCAGCACAACCATCTCTAGGGTTTACAGAGGATGGTCCCAAAAAGAGAAAATATCCAGTGAGCCAAAATGCCTTGTTGATGCCAGAGGTCAGAGGAGAATGGCCAGACTGGTTCAAGATGATAGAAAGGCAACAGGAAGTCAAATAAGCACTGGTTCCAACCAAGGTGTGCAGAAGAGCATCTCTGAAGCAACAACACCTTGTCCAACCTTGAAGCAGATGGGCTACAGCAGCAGAAGACCACACCAGGTGCCACTCCTGTCAGCTAACAACAGGAAACTGAGGCTACAATTCACCAAAACTGGACAATAGAAGATTGGAAAAACCACATTCAGATGGAAGCATGGATCCATCCTGCCTTGTATCAACGCTTCAGGCTGCTGCTGGTGGTGTAATGGTGTGGGGGAGATTTTCTTAGTACCAACTGAGCATGGTTTAAACACCACAGCCTACCTGAGTATTGTTGCTGAGCGTGTCCATCCCTTTATGACCACAGTGTACCCATCTTCTGATGGCTACTTCCTAATAAATTCATTGCTGAGGTCAAGTGGACGTTTTTGCCAAATTTGAAGGAATTTCTCTAAGGTGTTCTTAAGATATCCCGTTTATGAAAATGAGATAGATTTGATGTCACAGTGGCATACAACCACTTAATTCTAATCAGTTCATCAATTGGTTCAGATGGACGTTTGTGCCAAATCTGGTGGAATTCCTTCAAATCGTTCTTAAGATATCACATTCACAAAATGAGATGGACGTGAAGTCACAGTGGCCTTTGACCACCAAATTCTAATTACTTCATCATTTCATCCAAAACTGAAGAAATCCCCTCAAGGTCTTCATGAGATAGTGCTCTCACAAGGTTGAGATAGACACAAGGTCACAGTGATTTTAACTTTTGGCGCACTTGGACATTTGTGCCAGACTTTAAGGAATCCCTTCAAGGTGTTCTTGAGATATGGTGTTCACAAGGCTGGGACAGACATATGGACAGACGTTGAGACAGATGGACAATCTGAAAACATAATGTCTCAGACCATGGCTGCAGCCGTCATGGAGGTATGAATACGAACAGATTTGGCTTGTACTGAAGCGAGTGATGACTAAAGGCAGAGTCAAGTGCAGATAGAGGAGGACTGCGAGGGCGTCCAGGAAACAGCTAACAGGAAGAAATTCAGCCGACCTCTCTGTCCCACTGTAATAAAAAGAGCAATAATTTGAAAAGAGGCCAGCCAGTCTGCCCTTCTTCAGGGATTTGAAACATGGCCAAAGTTTGCCTGATAAAAGAGGGATAAACTATTAGGATTGAAACCTGGCCAAACTCTCCACTCCTCTCTGTGAGAAGCTAGCAGTCTGCGGCAACAATAACTTGGCCAACCTGTCGGCATTTCTCAGAGGGAGGGGACCAAACTGGTAGAAATTAAACTCAGCCGACCTCTCTACCCCTTACAGCTGGAGCCAATGGATCAATCTCACTTTAACAGCTCTGCTCGCTCACGCATGTGCACAGACACAAATCCGCCGTGCACGCACACAAACACACAAACACACACACACACACACACACACACACACACACACACACACACACGGAACAAGACTGAGGTTGATTTCATTCTAACAGCTCTGACTTTCCATCCAGAACACTCACTGAAGGAGAAAAATTCAAAAAGACTGCAGGCGAGAAAGAAAGAAAGATTTGACGGGTTGAAAGCAAAAGACAAGGAAAGACAAATGGAGAGGAGAGCGAAGAAAGGGACATGGAGAAAAAGAAAGACACAAAGAGAAAAAGAATGATTGCTGGTGAAGGCCGTGGGTATACAGGGAAAGAAACGGATACCAAACTCTGTAAATCCCTCCACTCTTAGTCTTTAGGAGCATTTAATTTTAAATGATTGCCAAAGTCTTTATGAGACTTTGAAAGCTCTGCCAGATTTAGCTTAAGGAATTACATCCATGTTCCATAATGATCGTGACATTTTTCATGCCTTCCAGTCACATTCAGAGCTGTTGCATGTTTGTGAGTTCTTTAACAGACATGCAGATAGATGGACAGATGGATAGATGCTTGTGCACTCTGCGACTGATTTATAGATGCAGATAAATGGGTACATTGACACTGTATTGTTAATAGCAGCCCGCATGTTATGATGGGATCGCACAACACCCCCTGCCTGCAGTGATCAGTAGGAAGGTGCTAAGAGCTCAGAGATGTTCTCACCTCCTCTATGATGTGTAATGAATGACAAACAGTCGTCCGCGGCTCGCTGCCGAGGCAAACCAATAAGAGCGTCTTTATTGTATTTTAAACAATATCTGACGGTCACAGTGTGATGGGGATGTGTCTTGGTGGAAACTTGAAGATTTGTTCTGTGTAATTTATTCCGCAGTGCGGCCAGAACCTGGAAATTGATATAAATATGTGTGCATTTAAAAGTCGATAGAACATTTGTATCACTCCACATAAGTTAGCATTATGTCACTTTGTGCAGCTGCAGAGGAGGAGAGTATGCAGCAGTGCATTGCACCAGTGCACCATGGGACAGCTACACCAAGTAAGATTAAATACAAGTTAGGGGCACTGTGAAGCGTGGAAACATAAAGCACAGCAGATAAATACACAATAATGTGCAGACAGTGTAAAAATGTACACTTGGTAATACGTATTATTAACAGTGGGACGATTACACTTATTGACTATGATTTTTTCTGTTCAGTATGTTCCAGTATGACGCCACTTTGGCTGCAAACATGAATGTTTCTGTGTAAATCACTGGTCCTTTATTGAAAGCTTGAGCATTAAAGGTCTTAAAATGTATTTATAAACCGATTCAGTGATTTTAGTTTCTTATTTATCATCTTTAAATTGTAACAGTGACTGAACACATAACCTGAGCTGAGCTGCATCCAAAGTACCATCACCTTCTCAACACTATAATTCATGAAAATTAAAATCCTTTGCAGTCAAATTTATTCTGGAATAAGACAGAGAAGTTAAGAACTTCCCCTCAGTAATTTATGGTTGTAATAATGTACTGCCTCTTCATTAAAAATCATAAGCCCAACTCTCACCAGGTGAATATTCCAAATGGATGTGGGTGATCAACCCGGTCACATTCCAGTATGCTTTAGGTTGTTTAGATCCATAAGGTACCACCACTACTACCTAGCTTAAATAAGGAGCAGCACCCACAGCCTGGTAAAGACACTTGTGCCAGCATCTAATTATATTTGCGAAGAGGGCCAGCAATTATATCAGGGTGGCAATGCCCCCCACCCCTGTTGGCAGCATCACTGCCCATTGATCTCCCCAAAATCAGTGAAAACTATGCAGTCACGTTCACCCCTCCATCTTTATATTTTTGCCAATTTTGTGAAACCTCTGCAAGGTCTGCAAATACAAGCTAACTGTGCATTCACACCAAAAGCGTCATGAGCGTCATAAGCGTCCGGCAGCCATTCATTTTCAATGTACGCTTGCTACGAAGGGCGTCTGGAGCTAGCGACCCGAGCGTCACTGTGAAGTTGAGAGAAGCTCAACTTTATGCAAATGAGCAGCACCGCCGCCGAAGCAGCAGCGAGCAGCAGCCAATTGCAGACCGTGATATTCCCCGTGGAGTAGCCGGGTTCGCAGGACTTGGTGGACCCAGATGGCCCGACGGTACCGAGCCCTGCGTTTCCTCAGCAAATACACCATTGCAATACAAAACAGGCTTCCCAAAGTGCGATCCATGGTGAAAGACAAAGCGGAAGATGTACATGCTATATATATATAGACACACTTTTTCCCTCCAAAGAGCTCCCACTTATTTACCACCAACCCAATAAGTTCCCGCTTATTATTTACAACCAATTACATTTCTCTTGGTCCTACAAGTCATCCTGTGCACAGCTGATCAGCTGAACACATCTGCAGCGCAGCTTGAAAGCCCCGCCCCTTGGCAGCCTTCTGCAAGCCCTGCCAGAGCTGCCAGGCAGCGCGATGCCAGCGACCTGAGCGACATTTGCTTATATTTACCGTTATAAGCTGGTGCTCATAATACACAACAACCCAATCACCAGAAAAACTACAGGCATAGAACGTTTCTGCAAACCACCGATACGTTGTATTTGCACTTGATTATGGAGCAGATACGTTGAAACTTCGTGTTTAAAAAATGCTGTGTGTAACGTCTAGTTGGAAAAGATCATGTTTTGACTTAAAACACTTTGTTTTGTGCCACTATCTCTGAGGGGAAAGCAGCGATGGCTCACTACGAAATAGTCACATTTGGTGCTAGGAACAGCGATGACTCATGAAATCACAGCTGGTTTAGCGTTTGTTGGTCTTGAACAGTGGTCGGCGGTTGCTTGCAGCCTGGCGGGCAACTGTGTCACTTCAGAAACACATGAAATGTACAAATGTGATGTATTTGTGGTTTGCAGAAATGCACAATGCCAACATTTTCTTCTATCAGCTGGGCTGCAGACCTAATGTGGCTGTGGCAGGAAAAAACTCGATAGTACTGAACTGAGCCAACATGTGTTTTATTACTTATGTATTAATCTTTTGCTCTGAAAGAGAAAGAATGTGTTTTTTCTTTCTTTCAAATATTACAGTCTTGATTTAGAGTGCAGGCTCGCTGTGGTGATCAAGGAATGACATACTGCAGTATGTGTGTGTGTGTGTTGCTGACAGAGACAGCAGGTGTGTGGTGGAGAGGAAATTGGTATATTAGTGCATGATAGAGAGAGAGTGAAAGAGATTGCTGGAAAGAGAGAGACAGGAAGGAATCCCACCCGAGGGAGAAAACACTGCATCGGTTTTACAGAGAGAAAGAGGGAGAGGAAGGTGTTAGTTTGGCTGCAGAGTGAAATGTCTTCTGTTAGGGCACCTAAGCCTGAAGGCACAGACCTCACTGTGCGTGTGGGCGTGCGTCAGTGTGTGTTTCTGTATATGTACATTTGGTGTGTTTGTGTGCAGGGGCAGTGTGTCGTTAAACCTCTTAAACATTTAAAATCTCATGCAAATTTATCTTTAGTTTGGCAGATTCAAATGAAGGCTTTAAAATTGTGTGTGGGATGATGTGTGCGCCACATCTCCAGGCTTTCTGAAGAGAGGACAGCAGAGATTAAATCAACTGAGTTCCCCTGACAGGTCTCTCTCTTGCTCTCTCCCACACACACACACACACACACACACACACACACACACGCTACCTGGAGTGCCTCAATCTAATCTTCTCCAGGTCAGACAGATGTACACGGAGCTATGAGAAGCTGGGGAGCTCAGTGTGTGTATGTGTGTGTGTCTTGTAGATGGGGATTTCTGCCATGTTAACCACCGCAACATGACTGATGGCAGGGCATAGACACGGACACATACACCCATTTTATAAAACCAATAACCTGCTCTGGGTTGTGGTGCATGGAAAATCTATCAGAGCAGAGAAGGCGACGTCATAACTCGGCAGGTTTAGGAGACGGAACTATAGCAAAACTTCTTTTTGTTTCATAAAACGGTGACCGCAATGATAAGTTGAGATAATATGCTGAAACGGTTTGGAGTTTTCTTCTGTCAAGCAGTCAGCACACTTTAACTGAAATATGATTTCCATATACCGCAGCCTGCTGTGGGTTATTACGGTAATAATACCTGAGAGGGCATTCTTTATTGTGATTATGGGTATGACAGTGATTTAGAGACAAACGCGTACTGTCGGCAACAACAAAGTACCCACAGCAGTACTAGAACATTCCCTCCTGGGTATCATGGCTTTTATGCAGCAGTTACCAGCACATGTGCTCAGTGAAAAGCTTCCTCAGGAGGAAGCTTATGTGTACATGACAATAAAAAGCAGGATAAAGCTAGGGAGATCATAAACTAACCCCCTGGTTGCTAAAAGCATCTAATAAAACACAGCTAGCTATTTTATAAGACCCCTATGATTTGAATGCCTCTTTGACCTATTGCAGTGCCAGGCTGAGGGTGCAGCGTGTTCTAATCGCTGGTGAACAGAGATGACAAAAACCTATATGATGGTGAGTCTCAAGCTCAGGTGTAGAGCCAAGTAGTTTACAGCTGCACCGATATGCATCATAGGCCCTGTTTATACCTGGTGTTGTGCAGGCTGTTCTCATGAGCTGTTCACTTCTGAGTGGTCTTGTAAGACTGCAAGTTAAAGTGGTGGATGGGTCACAGAAACGCAGACCTTCACCCGGGACTTTCCCCTGGAGACACGTGTTCTGACCCTTGTGAACCTGGAGTCATTTGTAGGTACGCCTTCACCTTGTCTCTTTATCTAAATCTAACCACAGTAACATATTGTACATTGTATAACCCTTGGCCCTCGAAATGAAGCAACGAGGGGTAGGGGTTGAAATCTTTCCCTAGGAATTGGGACACCACTCACTACGTCACCGCGTCGGTTACGTTCACGTATACGTAACTGTTTTAAACAGGAAGCTGCGAGCCATTTACATTTCCAACCAGCATCTACAATGGAGTCTCCGGTTGAGTTCATCCTACCGATCATGTTTGCCTCATGCTTCGTTTGATGAACGACAGACGACAGGGGACTTCTGCTAGCTAGCTAACCAGCTAACATTACGAGGCAGCATAGTTATACTAGCTGGCATGTTATCGTAATGTGGAAAATCCGACAATTTTGCAGAACAGGACACATGACAGATGCCAGATTGTGTGAGCGAGCTAGCTAGCTAACAAGCAACCTGACGACGGTAACGTTAGCTATGTATGAACTTTTTTCCCCGTCTCTTGCACGGTGGTAGCCATGGCGACATCTACCCCTTGCTGGCAAGTCAGCATCTGAAATCCCTCACTCCGAAGGGCTAGTTTCATACCCACTACCCCTCGTTATGCCCCCTACACCTACACGCAAAAAGGAATTGGGACGCCACTACCCCTCGCGGGAACGCGCAAATGTAGGGGTAGGACCAAGAGGCAGGGCTAAGGGGGGGTACTGGGACGGGCCCTTAATCTACCCTCCATATCTTCATTACCTAACTGTATTATTCATAGGATGTCATGTGAACTGTTGTGTTTGCATTATTGTAATATAATATATCAACTGTTCTATAAGGATACGTTGCACTGTGCCTTGGGTGATCCAGTCACAAGTGAACAGCACTAAATACAAGTGTAAAAGACCACTAAGACACAATGTACCGTAAAACTTCTATTAGTAGCCCACTGTAGTATTTGCTTAAATCCCTGAAATCAACATATTTGGGACAGGCGTCCAATAGGGACAGGCCTTTAATTCATTTCACATAAAACTGTTGCTCAGCAAAGATCAGGAAATACGACCGAAACGTTTATTCAAACCAGTATGAATATTACTTGTTTAAAAATTAGACCTCATCCTGTAATGTCCTCAAAACCTAGAGATTGCTCTGCATTTATGTGCCAGACCTTACCCCTCCATTGTGTG